>NW_005187407.1:5062269-5080555 GCF_000239375.1 Pundamilia nyererei | reverse complement strand
AGACAGACAGAGAGACAGACAGAGAGAATAGAATGGTAGTTTTCCTGTTATTCCTCATACGTGCAGTGATATTAAAATCAGAAATACATATACGATATGCCGAGAGTTAACTAGTAGAACTAGTAGAAAGACAAGAAGACAGTACAGGGAGTTTTTTGTTTGTTTTTACCTGAGAGGAACTCTCTGTTGGTTTCATGCTAACCTCCAATGGGAGCTTTCTTACATCTGCTGCAGATTTGATGGTGTTGGTTTTCTGGCAGGGAACAAACAGAATATACATATGCTGTGGTGATAGACACAAACAGAGAGATTTAAAAAACAAAAAACAAAACAAACACAGACACACAGACAACAAGAGTTGGACAGGATACCTGCAAGGCCTCCAGCTTCTCCTGCTGCTGTTTGATTTTCTCTGCTAGTTCTTTTTGTTTGTCTTCAGCTGTTGGTTTATCTTTCTTCAAAACACCAGATGGGAGATTCTGTTTCTGTTCAGGAGCGTCACATCTGAAAACAATTTCCAAACAATATATAACAATATGTGAACAATTTATATAGAACATACAAAATATATTACCACACTAGTAGGTACTTTCTCATGGCACAAGCACTTCAGCTAATACATTATTCAAAGTTCGTTTGTTGTTGTTTTTTGTTTATTGCTGCAGAATTTCCAACTTCCGGTTGGATTTGAACTCCTCTTAAGTACTATCAGTGCATAGGGTTTTTCTTATCACTAGAAAAACTGAGAGAGGAAAAAAAAAAAGTGGTATACTAAATATACCCTGACATTTTGGTCACATTCGTGACTCCACAACAACCTCATCTGTAGGCACAAGAGGCACCTGTGGCAAAGGTGAAGCCAATGAAGATTTGCTATATTTACACTTAAAACTGAAGTGTCATTTATAACATCGGCTATTTGGAGGATACCATCAGACACCAGTACCTTCAACTATGGCACAGTTGAAGAGCTGACATGAACGATATGATGATATGAACAAACAAGCTATTTAACAACCCCCCCCCCCAAAAAAAAAAAAAAAAAAAAAAGCAAGCTGTGTGCTTGTAGGGTAACACATAAAATCCCTCTGAACATTTTGTGTGTTTAAAATATTTTTCGGACTCACCTATTTTTCACTGGACGAATTTGTGGCTTTTTTTTTTTTCCCAAACCAAGCTCGATTTTTCTAATACAAATGAATAGATCTCACCAATCAGATCACTGCATTTGGTATCAAGCGCACTCATAGCTGAAATTGCACACTGGTACTGAATCTACAATGATATGTAAATAATAATTACAATAATAATTTCACCTCGGAGAGCAAGATGCTGCTCTGGGGGTCAATCAGCTCTGCTAACATAAGGTCAAATTGCCCCACTGACATCCTTTTACACATGTATGAAAGCCACAATATAGCTTCCACTCCCAGATCAAACCATCATATTCTTCCTGCTGCTGCTTTGTCATGAGAACTGAATGAACCCAGAATCTCTATTTAGGAACATCAGGACAGGCTCATCATTGCTTCATAACTACTTCATTTTTTTTCTTTCTTTCTCCAAATTCCTTTTTTAGGGCAAATTTTCCACAAAAATGCAACACATTCAGTGTGTATATATGTTCGGATCCGTAAAATTAGGAATTTGTGTCGCTTTTTGGCTTTAATACTTTAAATAAAGTATTCTTATAAGGTAGAACAGTCACTGCCAGGAATAGCAGAAAAATTTGTACATGGTCATATGGTGGACTACACAGAGATTTCTCGTGCTGGTAACTGGTGAGTAAAAAATCTATCCAATGAGCCTCTGATGGAGGATTTTATCTTCTCCAGTTTTAAGAGTCCTAAGATATCCTGTAGCCAGACTTTAATTAATGGTGGCTGAGATGATTTCCACAACAACAAAATTCTTTTCTAGCGATGAGAGAAGCAAAGGCAATAAGGTTCTTTTGAATAGCTGTAGTATGAAGGTTATTTGGTGGTTTGCCAAATATAGCGATATGTGGAGTCGGAGTCAATTTTATACCCAATATATCCAAAATTATTTTGAAGAATTGATGCGAAAATTCAGACAACCTAGGGCACACCCAGAACATATGAGTAAGATTGCAAGGTATCTGTGAGCATCTGTTACATTTATCATCAAATGTATCTGGGTATAATTTTGAGAGTTTTTCTTTACTGTAGTGTAATCTGTGGAAAACTTTAAATTGTATTAATGAAAGATGAATTAATGGCCCAAGTATCATCAATTTCTGTTAAGACCATGGCCCTCTCCTTAGTGGAGAACAAGATGATCTTTATAACATCCACTCAGTAGTTTAATGTCAGCTTTATTTATTTTAGTTGCTAAGATCATATCATCACTGTGCTGCTGTAAATATTTCTGCTGCTTCTGAATAAAGTAACAATTCAGTTGTATAATTTCATTATAACTCTGTTCTAAATTATACTAAAAACAGTTTTTTAGCAATCAAAAATAACCAATAAGTTTAATTAGAAACTTGATAACCGTTTTGCTTAGTGAGATGAGATAAGAAAATGAAGTTATCTGAAAAAGCTCATTGTGTCAGTACCTGTCCTGAGTGCTGTCAGGGTTCATGAGACACACCCAACTGTCTGGGTAGCGTTTGTCCACTGCATCCATCTGGAAAGGCAGCGTTCTCCACTTTAAACATTTATCTTAAAAAAAGAAGAAAAAGCATAATCAGAGAGTGAGTTTTCTGCAGGAAGCTGAGATACTGCATGTCCTCTAAATGTGTGTGCTCAATTTACCACACTGAATAGTAAGTGGTATCTCCATGGCACGGCGTCTCTTGTATCTCAACTCTGATGATGGAGGTGCAGACCAGCTGGCAGACAGATATCCAAACTCATCCCAGAACTTCACTATGCCTTTCTGTGCTGCATGACAAACACAGATGCAGATGTGAGATCAGTTGATACAGTTGCAAGTCATTTGCTATAATTAAAATAAGTTGAACCAAAGCTGAATTTTTATTTAGGGAAGGAACCCTTATCCATCCATCCATTCGCTTCCGCTTATCCTTTTCAGGGGCGGGGGGCGCTGGAGCCTATCCCAGCTGTCATAGGGCGAGAGGCGGGGTACACCCTGGACAGGTCGCCAGTCTGTCGCAGGGCTAACACACAGGGACAGACAACCATTCACACTCACATTCACTCGCACATTCACACCTAGTGACAATTTAGATTAATCAATTAACCTATCCCCACAAGTTGCATGTCTTTGGACGGTGGGAGGAAGCCGGAGTACCCGGAGAGAACCCACGCAAACACGGGGAGAACATGCAAACTCCACACAGAAAGACCCCGGCCTGATGGAGGAATTGAACTCAGGACCTTCTTGCTGTGCGGCAACAGTGCTAACCACCGTGCCACCGTGCTTAATACAGCTAAAATGAAACTTATACTTCACCTCTGACTCAAACATTTCTCAATCCAATATCACAGGTACCGGTAATATCACCTTAAAGCTCCAGCAGCTGGTAGATCAATAATGGTGATTACAACTGTATCTGAATTGTCTAACACTCTAGCAGGATAATGTATTAATCATGGAACATGCTTAAAACTCCCAGGAGTATGGGGGGTATTTTTACTTGTAATTTGAGGTGCAGCAGTAAACAGAAATCCAGCAACTTCAGGGAAGCTTACCAATGTTTGTGTCCTTCCAGTACTGAGCCAGATGCTCCCCCATGGATTTTAGTAAATGTCGATACTCTTTAGCATCCGCAAAATCTTGTTTGTTGTGAGTAGGCTCTAGAACTAAATATGGGACATCCACTACTCCAACTACACCACCACATGCCCTAAGACACATGAACCAAATAGTTTAAAATTACAACTTAATCACTTGCTCATTTCCTGCCATTTTTCACTTTTAGTGCATTTTACTTACATGCCTCCCTCCAGTTGAGGACCAGTCTTTTCATACAACTTAATGAGACGAGAGCAGTTGTACACAAACATCCCATCCAGGTCCCTCTGTTCAATGTTCACTCCAAATATAAAATTCAGCTCCTTGGGCTCCTTTAATGCTCTGAAGAACAAGGAAGAAACGTAGATTGGTAAGAAATACATTTACATAAAATTTAGATGCCAAATAATTTGGTCGGCAAACAAAATTAATGTACAAATCTTATTTTGAGGCATTTTTTAATATACATTTCCAGCCAAACACAGGAACAGAATTTTAGCAGCCTACAATCTATAAAGTTTGCCATTTTTGTTAATCATACTTTTGTTTGGCTTCAAGAATCCTTTTTTTCATGTCAGCATCTCTTCGCAGCATCATGGCTGCATCTTGAACTTTTCTCAAAATTGCCTGATGGAGTAAAAGGAGGGAGACAAAGAAGAAATTTAACGTCATCGTTTTTTGGTTGTGAATCAACCTTTTCTTAAATTTCCCTGTTTCTTTAATAATTGAATAATTAAAACACTTTGATGTGTTTGTCATTAACTGTTGCTATACAACTAAACTTGCTTTGCCCAAAACCCGTTTTACATAAACACTACACATCTGCACTTGACAATTAACCAAAGGTTTTCCTTAGCTTACCCGTGAGTCTTTTGATAGGTCCTCTCCTAATCTGGCCTCCAAAGCCATGCGTTTACTCTCTGCCTCTCTGGCCTTCTCCTCCGCTGAAATATACACCACATATTATTCTCACATGAACTAAAGCTAAAGCAAACTTTAATTAGCAGGATTAATAACCCACTATCTCACCAATCTTTGCAAGATGATCAGCTTTCTTCACTTCTTGCTCAGCACGGGTCTTGAACCGAGTTGATGAGTATTTATAACACCTTTAAATAAAATAGAAAGTCCAATTAAAGTGTGAACACTGGAATAAACAAGTTACAGAGAGTCCATATGTGCGTTACTATATTACCTTGGTTTATAAAGACAGCACGAAAGTCTCTTAGTCCTGACTTTATGACCCTGGATAAAAATCCTCATGCGTGGGTCAATGTACAAAACAGCAGCGTATGCCCTGAACGATCTTCTCTCTGGCTTCCTGTGAACAAGAAGTGGTGCATTAGACATGCTGTCATCAAACTATTTTTACTTTGTGGTTTTCTGCCTCCTCCAACTAGTCAACTTGCAGGGCTCTACCTTTAAACAACGATAAATGATCAATATTAAGCTGAATCACTATTAGCTTGCCAATAAAAATACCCAACTCAACTTAATATTTTAAATTAATATTATAAATTCATATGCTAATGCCATAGAGATCCCTTGCTATCCCCTGTGGATAAACAACACCCCCCAGCACAATCAGCAATTATTTGTGAAGTGAAGTCATTACAAACATTTTGATTTTGAAATTTGATCACCATTAAGTTTGAGTTCATCCTTGAGTCCAGCTGGACATTTGATGAAATTTTAAACTGCTTTCTGATACTGAAGTAAAAACCACCAAAATCGTATCTGTGAGCCACAATAATAATGACATCATAACTAACAGTAACAACTGTACTTACACTCCTTCAGCAGGTGTCCCAGCCATCAGTATGTCCTGGTGATCCGTCTCTACATCCAGCTCTGGTTCTCCATTGTCCATCAGCTTCAAATTATAGATTATCACTAGCGTTCCTATAGATAATATAAAATACCACACCAAAAGTAAGTAACAACATGTCAATTTGTCAGTTCTTCACATAGTGATGCACATTTAAATGCTTACCGCTGTTGCCTTCTATTTTGTTGAACTGCTCCATCAGCTGCTTTTCATTTTTAAAAGGTGAGTATTTGAAGATCAGTTCGGTCTCTATGGCGTACTTTTCTGGATCAGACGTCAGCGGCTCCTTGGTCTTCATATCCCAGGAAGGAAGAGGCACTATCACCTGTAGAGGGAGGGGGATGAAAACCCAAAGTAACCCAGAGCAGTTAGCTTTCCACATGTTTCGGAATCTGACAAATGTGATCTTAAATCAGTTTGCTGGAGAACCACGTGGTTTCCAAACTACACACATTACACCATGCCCTTATTTGTTTAACAAAAACTAAGGCAAAATGCAGAAGCACTGTCTACTCCGATTTTAGAGCCAACTTTCAGCATTTCAATCAGGCTGAGATCTGAACTTTGACTGGACCCTTCCAACACTTTGATTTGTTTCCTTTTTTTGTCATTTGATTATAGTTTTGCTGCCATGCTTGGGATCAATATCGTGTTAAACGACCCAGTTTCAACCAAGCTTTATTTTTTGGAAAGATGATCCTAGAATACTTTGGTATACAGAGGTCACCTCAATGAGCCCGAGATGCTCAGGTTCTGTTGCTAGAAGACAAGCCCAAATCATCACCCCTCCACCACTGTGCTACGCAGTTATGAGATCTTTGTGCTCATATGCTGCATTTGGTTTTCATTTGGTGCTGTGTATTATGGTCCAACATCTCCACTTTACTCTTGTCTATCCCAATGACATTGTTTCATAAGACTCGTGGTTTCAGATGTAAATGTGCAAATCTAATCTGAGCCGCAATGTTTATTTGTTTTGTTTTAAGAGAAAGGAAGCTTTGTCCTGGCATCTCTTTCAAACGGGTCATACTTATTTTGTCTTCGTCTAATTGTCTGGTCATGAACTTTAACATACTCAGAATCTGAGATGTAGCTCTTGGTTTGTTTGTTTTTTTGCAATTTCTGAGGATTTCATAGTCTGACCTTGGTTGCAGTGTAGTTAGTTTCTCACACACTGCTTCTGCATTTTTGCTTTTGTTGTTGTTGTTGTTTTTTTTAAACAGTTTAATATAACATATGTTCAATGTCATATCATATAAGTGCCTTGAGGCGACTTTTGTTGTGATTTGGCGCTGTATAAATAAAATTTAATTGAATATCAGATGAACATATTTTGCCCATCTGAGGTTTTATTTAGCTAATTTTCCGACCGATTGATTTTTTTTATTATGTCCTGATGCACAAAACTTTACAAATGAAAGTGTATCCTTTCTTTTTCACATAAATGTAGATCACTTTTTTACATCCAAATCAATTATATACAAAAATGTATCACTGAGCCACAATTAGTAATCATTTCATCCGTTGTTCCAATCTTCCATTAGGCCAGTGGTTCCCAAACTTCTTTTGCTAAGCCCCCCTTGTTTAACAAGAAAAATGCCCCCCCTCCCCCCCGCGCACAAACACATCCTCCAACCACATACACCCATATTTTGCACCATTGCGGTTTATTTCACACCTCAAACATTTAGTAAACAATTAAGCAAATACAAGTAAACTGCAATAAATTACAGGTAGCAATAAACTACTAACTCTTTTATGCTACGTCCACACCTACACGGGTATTTTTGAAAACGCAGCTGTTTTCGTTCACACGTAAACGGCGTTTCGAATCAACGAAAACTGCGATTTTTAAAAAAAATCCTTTTTTGCATTTACATGTGGACGAGGAATACAGAGTTCATCACGCAACGTCAAAGGTATGTGCCTTTTTTCACGTCACACTGTGCGCCACGTTATTGTTTACATGAGATGAATTGCAGATAGAGACAAAATACTGTTAATCTGACCATCTTCAGTTTTTAAACGCTTACATATACACACACGCAGTTACTGTCCCTCCATTTACAAAGGCAGAGGCGTCACGGTGTAATTATTTTAGTATTGTAGTTGTTTTTTTCCTGTGTAATAATATTCAACATTGCTATCAATACATTTTTCAAAAAATGCCTCTCTGTGCAAAATGGGTTCAAAAACATAAACAGCTGTGGGATACCGTTTGTCCGTGATTTGAACCAGGGAATAAATCGTGGCAGGATCAGCCTGATATTATTTGTATCCCACTGTAACTTTACTGTATAAAGAGCTAACATGTCAGGAGTAGTTAGTCATTATGAGAAGTGTTTGTGAACTAAAAATCAAGAATGTGGGATGTTGTTTGTCTGTGATTTGAACAGCCCAGCGCTGCTCCCGACGAAGGGAAAACCAATTCTGCAGGGGAGACCTACCTCGGCACTTGTGCAGGTGAAACCAAAGGGAAGATATGCTGCACCATATTTTCTAGTCTTTGGCTTGGAAGGAAGCTGGTTTGGAAACATATTCAGCGATGCTTCATCTCCTGCTTTACGTTTGTGTGGGCGCCCCATGCTAGCAGTGTCCAAGCGTTTTGGAGGGTTTTTTTTCCCTTTTTATTCCGTGCCCCCCCTGCAATGGCTCTGCGCCCTCCTCCCTAGGGGGTGGGCCGTACACTTTGGGAAGGTCTGCATTAGGTCTTGATTTATGCTATAAGATATAAGATTGTTGATATGACTGTGACAACCTTTGGTGTTTTAAATTTATTTAGAAGTTATCTAAATATTAATATTACACAATTTGCATTTTGCAGTGCTGTCAGTTTTTGTTCCATTCTTTGTATTTGTCCAGGGATTTACAGCATTATTCAAGTAGGATGCTGTAAAATTTCAACATGTTTCTGAACTGAGCAGAGAGCACGGAGTACTGTTCACACAGACTGAAAGCACACACAAGCATGAACACACAGGTGTGAATATCTAGACACATATTCAAAGTACACTTTGAAATGAATGTGTGGTGAGTGGCTAAAGCGTATCTAACAAAACTCGTCTCTAAGCGTTTCATGACTGCCACTGACCTCATCCAGACCCTCCTCTTCATGGAAAGTCCTCGACAGGAAGAGGCAAGTCAGCGTGTCGTTCTTTTTTGTGAACAAAATAAAGTCTTTTCCGATGCGCATAGAGCCCCTGTGGAAACACACAAACTTGGTAAATATGGAAATGCTCGTGTACCAACTTCGTGATCAATACCAGACAGGAACTGGAAAAACAACTCACGATTTCAGTCCGTTTCCATACTGGCCAATCTGAGTGGACTCAGGAGACCGTTTGTTTGACTTTCCAAACTGAATCACATGGGTTGTCTCACCTAAGAAAAAAGCAGTTTAAGGACACAAATTATACACTGTATGTAACCATTGGCCTACAAAAACCTTGCTTTAAATTTGCTCTTTGATCATTTAGTCACACTTACTTGGGTCCATCCCAGTACCATCATCCAGAAAACAAAGCATGTAGCCACCCCTCAGCTCTGTTTTTTTTTCTGTCACACAAGCAGGAAGTCAAAAGACAGATATGAAAAACATTGACTCACTGGATAAGTTTCAGTATATGAAATTGGATATTTTACTCTGAGGTCTACCTGTGTAGATGTCTATACGTGTGGCATTAGCATCTCTGTGAAAGAAATAAAATATATGAGATTTTCTAGATAAAAGGTATCAGGTTAATGCAAGTTTTTCCCATACTCGATAATTTATTTAAAAATTGTGCTGTGAATCATAACAGGTACCTTGAATTGTCCACAAGTTCTGCCAAGGCTCCAAATAAGAACTCATGTGTTGTCCTAAGAGTTAGACCAAATATTCCATTAATAGAGTAAAAACTGACAAGGGAAGCTCATTAGAGAACAAGGACACATGGGAGATGCTTGGTGACAGCATCTGAACTCCACAGATAGCAAACATACGATTATTATTCTGTTATAAAAACTGTTATTTCTCAAGTCTGCTGACACGTGTCAGCATAAAATGAAGAACTATCAGTTAAGCATGCATTTCCTGGTTAACTGTAAAACTATCTGTTCAGCTTCAAGGACTGACTATCCACAGTTCACCTGACAGCTAATGACTTAAAATGAATTATCATTATAACAAAAAGAACAACCAAAGGGTGCTGCGACCTACTTTGAATATAAGCCACATATACGTTGAACATTACATACCACAGAAGCATATACCAAACTTGTCTTTTTTTCCTGAGTCATTACTGATCAAACTGAGTGATAAATGTCTGCAAGCAGCCAATATCACATGATTTTTTTGACAAATAACTGAAGCAAGCACATTTAGCTTCATTGCAAAATTTGTGACGTGTCTATACTCTGTTCTGAGCCTACACCGTCAATTCCACATATTATACACAAAGGCACTATCAAGTTCAGAAAATAAAAATAGCTGATTATATCTAACAAATTTATTATAACGTTGATGTGGGAAACTGGCAAACAATTTTCCCCCCTTGTGACAATAAAGAAAATGCATAACAATAAAGAGCAAAAACAAAAAGAGTAAAAGAATGGTAGCAGCATCAGCTATTAAAATAAAAACCAGCATAGGTTTTGAATTGTGAATGCATACAGACAGAATGGAAAGTATTACTCATGGAAGGTAAAGTTGTTTTAAATATAAAATGACATGTAGCAAAATGAGGGAAACGTGCTCTAATCGTCTTTCTGGACTATATCTTATTTTCTATTCAACAACATTGCTGGGCATCTTGCAAAAATAAGTAGGTGAGGTGGTGCAGTGTATTGTGTGTAGGTGGTTGCTAAAGTTCTCTTTAAGGCTAACTAGCTGTAACTCTGTGTATCGTGAAGTTCTTACGGGCAAATTAATTCCCAAAAAGTTGGTACTTACGAATTTGTGTGCAGGTATTCAAAGGTGAGCTGAGCCCTGCTCAGGTTGCTGTAGCTAGAGTAGGCCATGGTCACTCACGATTGTTAACTAGGTACTTCCTGGTAACCTCCACGTCTTCTTGCTGACTGACCAAGCCCTAGTTCAGGGCTTTCATTCTAAAAAAGGAAAGAAAAGATCAAAAATACTGTTGATTTGCCTGCGTGTATCTTCAATCAATTCACTGACATAACGGAAATGACATGACATTAGCTAATGTTTATACCTTAGAACAAGTCAGAGGAGACACTCCTGCGTAATTACAAGTCACCCCGCAGGTGAAGGTACCAGCAAGTAACACGTGGGAGGCCTGCTGAGGAACAACAAAATGTTATGATTAGGCGAAAAGAGCGTCTTTAGGCACGGCTTGAGCAACGAAGACATTAACGTGCATTCGTTTAAGAAGAAGTCAGACCCTTGCCTCGCTGGGTTACTGTAAAATATGACTAAGTCATGTTTGGTTAAGAACATGACATCAACAGTTCAGACGTTTTGCTGCAACTGTTATTAACGGCATGCTAACATTAGCAGCTAGCCGACATTAGCGCAGGAATGTTTATGAGGAAACGGTAGCTAGCTAGCTTTACTGTGGGAAGATGAAGCTAACGTTAGCCGTATCAATTCCTTTCTGCCAGACATTTTCAGATGACCTCGACTTTGCACGCTATAGTTAGTCCAAATACTTCATAACGTTACGTTTTGTTTTCCTTGACATAAAGCAATCCCCGAGGCCGCGAAGAATCCAACTACCATCAACGTCGATGGTTGGTTCTCTAGTTTCCCCTGATCTGCGCTAATCCCGCCTCTATTTTTCGATAATCACCCAATAGCTGTGGACAATAGGAAGGCACCGCGTTATGATTCTAAACCATGATTGGAGGACATCTCGTTACGTAACAAAAGAACATACCGGTGAACCAGTCTGCTGGCGCCTAGAGAGACCTTCAGAAGTTCATTGCGTTAAGATCATAATCTATACTTTTGGGGCCATAAAATCAAAAGTATGCTCACAGTTAAAATACAAACAAAAACACACTGACAATTCACCTTAACCCTAATTTTTATTTTATTTTAGCTACAGCAGTTGAAATGCTGATGAAACATTATGATTATTTTATAATAATTCTTCTACAGACATGTAAAATATTGAATTACTATCCATCCATCCATTCGCTTCCGCTTATCCTTTTCAGGGTCGCTGGGGGTGCTGGAGCCTATCCCAGCTATCATAGGGCGAGAGGCGGGGTACACCCTGGACAGGTCGACAGTCTGTCACAATTGAATTACTAATTTTACAAAATCCTTATACGTCCTTTCTTTCAGACACTTAAGGAAACAGTGAAATTAAAGAAAAAAATAATTTCCTCTTCGATTTCTGTTTCAAGAGGCCTTATATCAGAGAGAAATATGGCACTCGCATAAACCTAAAATTAAACTTTCGTGGTGGTAAATCCAAAACCTTCAGGTGGATAGAAAGATATTTAAATGATGCTTAAAAATAATTGCACAAGCAAAATGTATTTGAAGTTTTAAATGTCACTAAAAACTGATGTCACTCACCTTCACATTCCCCTTAGCTTGGCTTTAGCCTTTATTGACATTACAGTTACAGTACAATACAGTGCTTACTGTAATACCTGTGTTTGACACTGACAAATGAATCACATTAGTCAACAAAACAGCCCAAGTAAAGCTATTCCTTCTACAGCAAAGAAACATGTTTGAAACAGCACGACTGCAGTCATTTGTTGCTGAGAAGCGTAAAACCCTGTAGAAAAACAGTTCATAGCACTGCTAACTTCTACACACACACACACACTATTTACAGTGCCCAATGATCTGTTAATACTTTGTTATTAAACAAATATAAGGCAAATATAATAGCAATTTTAACCCACGTTTCATCCATTTTCTTCAGTCTTGAGCAATGTCTTCATCACCACCTTATCATAACATTTTTGTCTTTTATTTTGAAAAGCACATCATAAATAATAAATTATAACTCATTTTCTACCATGGCCATGTTTCTCAAAATGATTTTACATATTGCACATTCGTAATGTAGCAAAACTTGTGAGAGACAGATAAATGGGTTCAAACTGTTCCAAGAGAGGTTGCTGTACCCTGACTTTAGTCCCAAGTATGAATTTAGGAGAGCTTTCTCCAAAGCAGCATTATACAAATATTTTCACAGTTAGTAGTACAAACAACAAACCAGCTTCTTCTGTAGGCTGTAGTTAGGCGTAGCCCTCTCTTTCCAACCATCAACTGATTTAATCGCTCAGCTGTCTATTAAGGGTTCCTGTAAATAAAGTAAAGTAGCAAAGTTAGGTTAAATAATCTGTATGGATTTCTCAGTAAAAAGGTTCTACCAGGACAGGGCTCCCTGTCCTGGTTGTTGTGTCCTTGGGCAAGACACTTTACCCTACCGCCTACTGGTGTTGGCCAGAGGGGCCGATGGCGCGATATGACAGCCTCGCTTCTGTCAGTCTGCCCCAGGGCAGCTGTGGCTACAACTGTAGCTTGCCTCCACCAGTGTGTGAATGTGAGAGTGAATGAATAATGGAATTGTAAAGTGCTTTGGGTGCCTTGAAAAGCGCTATATAAATCCAATCCATTATTATTATTATTATTATTATTATTAAAAACCGAACGATCACGACTTACACTTTGTTGGTTCAGTCCATTCCATTGGTTGCGGCGTTTTAGTGCATGTGGTTGACAAGCAGCTATACAGAGCATCAAACAAACTCCAAGGAGACACACACTGAAGTCCAACAGATGTTGCACTGCCACACTCTGTTCCTCCTTTAGAAGTAGGAAATAAATGAGGGTACAAAACAAATCTCTGAATTGTGGCTAAATCAGCTATGCTGTTCAAGTGCAACATACCGTACCTGTGTTAACATGACTGTAAGAGTGGTATCATCCTTGAAGTTCAGACTGTAGCAGGTTGGTGATAATGTAGGCAGCTGGTTACTTGCCTCCACATAGAAGGATGAAATATTTTTCTCTGACTCAGGGCACTCTGGAGGACGACTTTATTAAAGTACATAACATTTATGAGTTTTCTGACTTTTTAGGTCACTGAGGAAAAGTTGTAGTTACACTGTAATTAAGTTAAGAAACATGTTCTTTACAGAACATGATAAACTTACACACTTGTTGGCAGGAGGTCACTTGGGGCACTTATAGTGAGGCAGGTGTAGCTACCATTGTCAGATAGAAACTCTAGTGTCAAATTAACATTTTCATTGCCTGGGGAGTAAAAAATTACAATCAGAATGTAAGGTGATAAAGACTTTCACATAATATCACACCCATAGCACTCCATGGCAAAACTAACCTCCAATAAGCAGCTGACTGGCTCTCAAGGTTGTATGTAGACTGAGATCTCTCAGCGAGACACTCGGAGAGCTGGAAGTCACAAGAGCAAGAGGAACCTTGAGATGTAAATGGGTGACAGAAGAAGGACTCTTTGCTGAGTTAACTGAGGTCTTTCTGTCCTCTTCCTGCTTGATAAGAGGTGATTGGACTGAGGAATTAAGCTCATTTGCTTTCACACATAGGTGGAATGTTGATAAGGAGGACAACACACGGTTCCAGTCCTATGAGAATAGTAAAGTGCACAAATTACACAAAGATACAATCAGGGCACAGAATGTGTGGGTATATTCAGTCACAGCCTGCACAGCATCATATTTCCTATGCACACCAGCACCAATTATCTATTTAGAGAAGGCATGGAGGAAAATTAGCTCAGTTTACTAAGGAAACCTACTATACTCATTCCCAGCTCCATATTGTTATCTTTGGACTGATCTAAAGTTTCTTTGCACGAGTCACTGCTCTAAAAAAAATCCATATTTGTCTGACATCAGGCCTTGATTCATTCTCAATCTGAACCCAGTCATTTTAACTCCCCTATCTTTAAGGTACATTTCTTCTGATTAATCTGATTAATTGCTCCTCTGTATAGAATATTTGAGCCTCAAAAAGAACCAAGAGTAGAAAAAAAATTTGATACAGAGAGCTTAGAGCAGTCTGCAACCTAGGTTTTGACACAGGTTGATTGGACGTAAATATTTGAAACTTCAGCCATGTTTATTGTGCATCCTCTACTCTAATATATAGATAACAGAAAAGAGCAAAAACCCAAAATTGCTATAGTTAAAATCACTCCTCACCTTTGTTATATCAGGGTTAGGCAGAGTGTGAGTGTTGCTGTAAAAACTAAGGCAGATGAATGAAATAGCCAGAGTTAGCAAACACAGGAAAAATGTAGTCCCTGGAGGATTCTGTGACACATAATCTCTAAGATTAGTCAGCGGCTGCCAGAAACCCATCATCAAGCTCCACAAAAAGCAGAGATGTGGCGAGCTGTAAACAGAAGAGACAAATTTCACATAACTTAAGTAATGTACCTTTTCATTATTATTAGGCAAGTTCAATACATCTGTTCTTCATAGAGGAAGACAATTTCAGTAGGAAACAAATGGAAGAGAGCCTGGAGAAATAGAAGTATGCAAAGGAATGAAAGTCAGTAGAAGAAGAGAGAGTATGTGTGTGAATGAGAAGTAGACAGGTGGAGTGAAAGTGAAGCTGCAAGGAGCAGGGGTAGTGAAGGTGGACCTGTGTAAATAGATGGGGTCAACCATTCTAAACAACAAACATTGCAAAAGACAGGTGAAGAAGAGAGCACATAGAGACGGCAGGATGGAGTCAGGTTTTAGGGGTGATTTGTAACAGTAGGATAGCAGCAATAGCAGAAAGAGAAGGTTTACAAGATGCTAATGAGAAATGCTATAACTTTGGTTTGGAGACAGTGCCGCTAACAAAAAATCAGAATTGTAGGGGGCAGAGTTACTCAGAGTGACCACAGGGACAATTCATGGATTCATATATACATGCAGGGGCAGGGGTGTGACAGAGGAGGATGCTCGGGTCAGAGTAATATGAGGCAGATTGGAAGTCCTAAAAGGAGAGAAGTCTGTTCAAACCCACTCCAAAATGCTTTTAGCAGAGGTGGGTGCCTATGTCCCACATTTTAGCCAGTGTTGCCCTCTTGGCTGTTTGACCTTTACTCTCCAGAATAATCTCTGTTCAGACTTTGGCACTGGGAAACCAGAAAGTTTATCTCCACTCACCTAACATCTAAATGTAATCTTCCTTGTTGGGAACAGAAAGCCAATCTTGGTCCAACAGACAGGCACCCTGTAGTGCAGTGCTACAGATAGTGTACATAAATAGATATAATCATAAATATATACACAACAACAACTTTGGCATGAACACACATGCTCTGTATTGCACATACATGTAGACATCGTGTATGAAGCAGTTAAACTTTTCTAATGAAAAATCTTTGCATGGATCACCTAGTTATGTTCATAGTGAGCATTAAGCTGTAGAAAATCTGTAACTTTTATTGTGGAAATACTATATAGCTACTGCTTAACAAAACAGGATATTCGGCATGTCTTTTCTCGAGCGGACCTCGTTTTCAACATAACCACATTTAGTTTGAGCAAAGCTGAAAGCACGTACTCTCTGTCACGTGACTGTAGACAGTTAAACGCTTACTTATAAAAAAAGAGAAGACATCTATGTATCAATTACATTAAATCAATACTCTACGCAACAGGAGACGTACAACTAGTCTAACAACCAGCTCTACTGGCAAAGATCACCGCTCTTATGACGCTAACTAGCTAGCTTTCTGAAATATAACGTCATACCTCGAGCTCGTATGCTTGTTCACGTCTCCGCGCTTGGTAAAATACACCGGAATAGTTTCTTAAAGACAAGTAAACAAAAGTTCGACATTTAAGAAGGAAGTTCAGCAGTTAAATAGTGACACGACACCGCTGTCACTTTACGACAATACACTGCTATGACGACAACAAGGACCAGATCACATGACTTTAAATGGGTTTTTTAAACGGGGGAAAAGCAAGGACACAGCAACAGCAGATATCATTATTGTTATCTTTATTCTTATTTTGAGCATTAGAAGGCAGGATAACACTGGCACTAAATGTTTATTAATGTGCATGTGGTGTTATTTAAATATTCACATTTAGCTTGACGAGTTTGCCACTTCTCAGAGTTCGGGTCATCGAAATAAAGTGTTTACAGGAAGCATAGTTATAAGAAACTTTTTTGAGGGGGGGCAGAGAAACATACAATTAATTTATTCTGATTGTTAATAGGGTTTTGAATGTTTCAAGTAAAAACATTTTAAGGCATCTGCGTAATTCACCCAAACGGGTGTTTTCTTTTATTGGCCTTGCTTCAGGAAATGGACGAAGCAGACTCTGATGGAGGAGAGGTTTCATTTGTCCAGCAGGCCACTGATACCTCCTCAGAAGAATCTGAAAAGGAGACGGAACAAGAACCCGACATGCCTCCAAGGAAGAGGCCCCGTGGTACTGGGAAGCCCAGCTGGAGCCACACGGCAAAAGACGGCACTGTGTGGGTAGAGGAGGACATTGGAATGCCCAGTGCAGTAGAAAATCGCTCGTGCTTCACTGCGCAAGCTGGACCCACAGAGTCTGCTAAGGTTTGTCATTGCCATATTACATATGATATTTATATAAACCCATTTAGAGTGAGGTTCATGTAAATTTACCATTCTCTATTTGTTTATCTTCCGACAGCTAAGATTACAAGTGTGCTCTAAAGCTTCCTTTGCCTGTTAGACGTGGGAATGCTGCAGACCATCAAGAAGTGTAGGGTCCATCAAGCCCGCAGAACAGAGCCGTGGACTGGAATTTGTCAGTTCATGAACTGATGGCATTCATTTCAATTCTGTTTGTAAGAGCAATCATGTGTCCCCTTGGTGCCATTGTGGATTGCTGGTCAGAAAGATTTCTGGTGCCAGTAATCAAAGAGACAATGCCCCGAGATAGATTCATTTCAGTTATACAACACCTTTGATTTGATGACAAGGACAACGCGGGCAGAACGGGTGAAAACAGACAAATTTGCGGCGATCTCTGACATCTGGACACGCTTCAACGAGAACTGTGCTAAGAGTTTCACTCCAGGAGAACACATGACCATAGATGAACAGCTGTTCCCTATCAAGGTTCGTTGTCCATTCACACAGTATATCGCAACCAAGCCAGACAAATTTGGGATCAAGTTCTGGATGGCCACGGACTTGGACACCAAATATGTCTGCAGTGCATCTCCTGACTTGGGAAAGAACCCCAGTCGTCAGAAGGGAGAGAGGCTGGCAGAGAACGTGGTCATGAAACTGATGGAGTCGTTTTTGGATGATGGGAGAAATGTCACAATGGACAATTTTTTTACTTCACTGTCACTGTCGCACGGACTGCTGCAGCACAAAACAACGTTACTGGGCACAGTGAATAAAGTCTGGCGTGAACTTCCTCAACTTGCGTAGATGTATTCCGTAAGAGCAGCAACACACAGGTGGCCAGTAGCGGTTTTCTACAATATGCTGGACCTGGCGGCGGTGAATTCCTACATTTTGTAAAAGGCATGTACAGGGTGGACAGGCAAAAGAAGATTGTTTCTGAGTCTTCTAGCTCAGGAACTTCGTTGCCGATTCATGCAGCACAAGGAAATATTAGCACAGAGGCAGGCTGCTGCAGCTGCCGTGCCAGGGACTGTAAAGACAACGCAGTGCCAGGTGCTAGAGAGCTGCAACAGGAATCGCAGCAGGTTTACCTGTGCAACATGTCAGAAATTCACCTGTGCCAAATGCAGGGATGATGGACACTGGATCTGCAAACATATATATA
>NW_005187407.1:5060465-5061514 GCF_000239375.1 Pundamilia nyererei | reverse complement strand
ACACCAAGATACTTGAAGGACTGCACCCTCTCCACTGGAGCTCCATTGATGATAATGGGCTGATGATAATATATCCAGAATATTCAGTGGTAGCAATACCAAATTTGTTTCAGCAGAAAGTCTGAGGCAGCTTCAGCCAAATGTTGAATCAAATTCATTCTGCTGGAGTTGTATTGTGTCACGGTCTGTGGGAGCAGACTGTGTGAAGTGTGAATTTGGAGTTCTATTTGCATGGTCTCTTATATTTAAAGAAATTCAACCTTGTATATCACCTGTTTCTCTCCCCAATCCTGTGGATTCACACATAGGAAGAGTCTGTCTACAAACCATAGTAAAGGTAATAAGAGTCTTTGTGCTTTGTTCCAGAGAGAATCTCTGTTTATTCCATACGTGATTTCTTATTGGAAGTCTTTTGTCAGTGACATTACTTGGAAAAGAGTATGGACAATTCCTAATAAGCATCTTGTACCCAATAAAGTAAAAGAAGTTTCATTCAAAATACTTCATAAATATTATCCTGCTAATCATTATATGACAAAGTTCAAAAGGGACATAAATCTGAACTGTGGATTTTGTGGAAGTCAACCTGAGACTGTGCAGCACCTCTTCTGAATCTGTTCACATGCTAGAACGTCTTGGAAAGACTTCAGTAAATTCATTACTGGACAGCTCTACAAGGACTTTACTCTGAAATTGGAAAATGTTGTATTTTGTTTCTTTTGAAGGCAAAAAAGATGTACCGGTATACTTTATAATAAACTTGTTAGTTACCTTAGCTAAATTTTATTTCCACAAATGCAAATACATTAGCCAAAAGCCTAAATTTTAAACACTACTATAATGATACTCTGTCTTACATGAAATTGATTAGTATTAGTGGATCACACAGGAGGTGATCAGGGAAGTAAAAACATGTGAGGAAACAGCCAACTAGATGAACATATTGATGCCACAGGGCAGGGACGTGCAGAGGGGGGGGGCTAGAGGGGCTTGAGCACCCGCCCCTTTCCTGATGAGTGCCCAAAGTGCCCTTTTGTTGAGGCAACTTT
>NW_005187407.1:5006330-5058633 GCF_000239375.1 Pundamilia nyererei | reverse complement strand
TGGTTCAATGTGCCCCTTTTTAACTTTGAGCACCCGCCCCTTTAAGCCTCTCTGCACGTCCCTGCCACAGGGAAGTCTAAACTAAGCACATAGAATATGGAAACAAGACTTTCAAAATAAACAGGAAACATGACAGGACGCAGACATGACACAACTTGACAACATGAACCACACAGACATGAAACAAGACAGATTAGACACACTAACCAACAAGGGAGACTTAACAGAGGTGATGACACAAAAGAATCTAAATAATCAAAAGAATATAACTAGATGGACTTAACCATAAACAATGAATAACAATATACAAGGAAACTCAGATCCAAACTAATAACAGCCACAACAAGAACTTAACGTACCTTCAATATACCTAAGAAAAGAAATAGAGGAATAAACTCGAAGTGCTGGGTCAGAGAACCAGCTACTGACATAGTGGTAACTCATTGAAGTGTTATTGAGTATTCATAACCAGCTACTTTGCAGATACAGTGAGTAAAAGCATTGGGTGAACTGTTGTATGTCCTGTTGCTTCTTCTCTTGAAGCAACTGCTGATTTTGGAGCAGTGTTTCATTAAGAGTTATTTGGAGCATTTTGTATTTTTTCTCCATGTCTTCAAGTTTGCATACCATTTCTTCCTCTTTTATGTCCTGCTGTTCTTTCTCGTGAACAAACTCTTTATTTCTCTGCAGTGTTTTATCGAGCCTTATTTGCAGCACACTGCCTTTTCCCTCCATGTCTTTAAGCTTGGAGTCCATTTCTTTCTGTTTTGTGTCATGCTGCTTGTTCTCTTGAAGAAACTGTTGATTTTTGTGCAGTGTTTTATTATGCTTTACATGCAGCGCTCTGTATTTTTCCTCCATGCCTTGGAGTTTGCACTGCATGTCTCTCGGGTCTGTGTCCTGCTGTTCTTTCTCTTGAAGGGTCTATTTTTTCCAGAGCTTCATCAAGCTTTACTTTGAGCTCCTGATTCACTTTGACCATTTTTTCCTGTTTTATCACACACGCACGCACGCACACGCACGCGCGCGCACACACACACACGCCTTTTAAAAAGAAGTGATCGCTCTGTTGTTTATTTAAAAAGTTATTTACAAAAAAATCTAAACTTCAGAAAATACTGAATAACTCAAAAATGATTTATCCCAGGATTAAAACATTTGCAACAAGTGTTACAGAAAATGTTCATCAGCATAAATGTAAGTAATAATACTTGGTGATTTCTCCACAGAAAGGTGCATATTTATTGGGTTTATTATAATGATTTTCACATATTTTGCATGAGAAAGAGAAATGCAAAAAAAAAATCAAATTTTCTGTCTTCTTATTCAAATAGAGGTACATTATTAATCTCTGTACCACTTAAAGATTTTTGTGAGAAGCAGTGATGCCATTTCCCTTTGTCAAACATCATAGAGCTGGAACTACTGATGCCAGTTAAGGAGTCCAGGTGACTTTTATAGGCTTGAAACGCCATACATCAGGCTGACCCATGTGTAGCAGGTCTTTGTAGGGGGAAGCGCTCCACTGGAAGGGTGGCACTTGGTCCCAGGTTGGACCACTCACTGCCACCATGCCGTACTCTCGAAACATCTCGTAGGAGGTCAGCTGCAAAGAATCACACACAATGGCTCAAACTCAGTGGACATCTCTTTTAAACTCATTTTTACTTACGGCAAACCAAAAAAAAAAATCTTCAGGGTGCATGATGGGTAAAAGGGTTAGGGCAAAGGGAGATGTGAAAATGAAAACCTTCATGTCTGTTCCTCCGTGTGGTCTCTGCTTTAAGGCGCCAAATGGATATGTTCCATTAGCTGGGTTCAGGTCTGACCGCGCTGAGATCGCATTCTCTCCGTTCTCAGGTGGATCACAGCCGTCACACTTTGAGAGTGGATCTTCCTTAAAGTTATTATACCTGAGGAGGAACAGTGTATCTCATGAATTAAGAGACCTTTTTCTCCCTAACTACAACATCTATCAGAGATTGTTTGTTTTGGGAATACAAATCTCCAAACATGTGCAACACACAGACCGTACCTCATCAGGCGGACCATCGAGTCCACATCTGTAACATCTGTCTGGTTTCTCCGGAAAATCTGAGCCCGAGGATTCTGGTCCAGAGAGAACCACGGGCCAAACTTCTCAACCAACTCATTGCAGCCACTCTTATTAAATATTTCCACATAGTACCTTCAGAAAGAATTTGGAAGTATGGACAAAAGAAAAGACACATGCATAATCTAAAGTACAGATTAACATTTACCTTAATGTTTGCACACCAAATACTTACGGTATGTTGTAACTAGCCCAGTATCCTTTCTTCAGCAGTTCCTGAGTTTTATCAGCGTAAATGGCGAGTCCTCTGCAGCATTGGAAAAAATAAAATGCTTGTTTTAAGGTCAGATCTGATAGGGTTATATATTGTCAATAGAAACACTGAATAAATGATCTATTTTGATCCAAGTTCGGGTGCTGTGACTTACGGAATCTGCTCCAGCACGACAAAGAGCCCTTCTGTGATGTCAGTCTTCCCTGGAGTGAAGAGGTTGTAGTTGACAATCATCCACTGGTTGTTGTAACTGCAAAGCAAAGTTAAAAGTGGCCTTCTTTTCACTAATACGCACAACACGGACAAAACAAAATGTTACATAATCTGGTCTTCAGTGAGGATTATCAACACAAGCTAAAAAGCAGAACAGTCTGGAGCCTTGTCAGCAGATCAAACAGTTTCTATTTGATGATTAAAACTAACTCACGTTCCACTGTTGTACTTCGTGAAGATTTCTGCCCAGTCCTTGCCAGTAGCAGCGAGCCGATTTGCAACAATGTTTCTCAGCCACTCCATGACTGTTCCAGTGGGCTGAACATATTTCCAGAGAGCAGGGTTGCTGTTGCCAATGGTGGTTTCCAAAGTAACCTACAGACAGAAAAAGAAAGAAAAAAAATAAAAGCAGTAAGATAATCTCAGCTTTCCCTTTTTAAAAAAAAAAAAAAAATCATATTCTGTTATATAATGTCAAGTATAAAGAGATCTTACCAAGCCGCTGCTTAGGATGTAAAAGTCATCCCCAGAGAAGATGGATCCAGGGTAGGATGAGAATGCCTGAGTTCTTCCAGGAAGAACATAGTTGTCTGAAAAACATGAGAGCACGTGCTGAAGTCACACTATCAACTAGTCCCTAAAATAATTACATCAAAAATGGTGCTAGGGTACTTTTGGGGTTTTAAACGTGCATTAAAGAATTCAAAAGTCAAGCATTTAAGGACATATCTAATTGTTTTGCCATTATATAAAAAAATTGGGACCATTGTTTTTGTATTGTAAATCTGAAAAGTAGAGTGAGCAGGTATCTAGAAACAGCAACAGCTAAACTGGAAAAATCAATGTCCAAATGATCTAACCTTTGCCTCTCTAACTTTGTTGTCACTCAACCTGATCTGTCCCTCTGATGTGCTCATTTCTAATCTCGTCTCTCCTGATCAATCCCAATGAATCTCATCACCAATCAGGAGGCACACTTGCGTCAATTAATTACCTAGAGGAGAAACTTTAAAGGCAAAAATGTATTTCTTCATTATGCGCAGCATGGCCTGGTAGGTGTTCCAGGTGTCATGTGACACCAGCAGTTCCTTATTGTTAGGCAGAAGCTTAATCAGTGCAGAGCAGGAGCCAGAGCCAATGGGTCGGGTTTGACTGGATTTATTCAGAGCCGATTCCAGGTCCTCAAGGTCTCCGCCCATTTGGAAAAGTCTGTTTGGGCAACAGCAAGTGAAAGTTTAAAATCTCAGCAAAAGAGGGTAAAACATGTTTGAATGATACAGAAAAGGAGATAACTACTTACAGGAAGCCAAATGGGTTGAGAGAGAATGACCCTATTGGCAAAGACAGCTGATCATTGTAGCTGTCCTCCAAACCTTTGAGCTGCAGCAATGTCAGACGCACCTGATGAAGAAACAGATAGCACAAAGTCTGATTTCTGGCCTTTAAAAAAGCTTGTCATGTAAGGGATTTTTTTCAGTCCTGCTCATTGTACCTGGTACCAGTAGGGTGAGTTTGGATTATTCTCTATTTGGTCCTGAATCCAATGCATGTTGGTTATGATGAAAGACTTAAGGCGCTCGCAGTAGGCAGATTCATACATCAAGGGTTCGCAGTAACCCATTAGAGTGTTCATCCAGTGTTTATAGATCAGCTAAAAAACACCAGCATACCTAGTCATTAGAATAATTAAACCAAAAATATTTTAACGTCTGACCAAATGAGGGTTAGACTGACCGGAGACGTTGCTGCAGCCTCAACTGCACCTGCAGCGTAAGCCTGGATGCTGTCGTTGTACCGACTGCTGGTAGTCACCTCCAAGAAAGACCAACTGAAAGAGGGAGCATAAAAATGTAAAACGATCTCCAGAAAAAAGAAAAATAGATTTATGAAGTTTACAGCACTGTGCAAAAACCTTGAGCCACCCCCCATTTGTTTACATTTTGCTAGGAAAATAGGTGGTGCAGTGCTCTACTGAATTATGTGCAAACAAGGTTATGCATACAAGTCAAAAGCAAAGTCTGTGTAAATCTAATCAGACTGAAAGTCAAGTTTTGGTATGACCATCTTAATTTGCCAGCACAGTCTGAACTTTCTTAAACTAACTTTCGTGTAATTTCTTTAAGTAGGTTCAGGAATAGTTCTCCAGGCTTAATACTATTAATACTTCAATACTGAGTGTTTTTCTATCCAGGTATGACTTTATGGCATTGGCAGTGTGTTTGGGATCATTGTCAAGCTGAAAAATGAAGCAGCTGTCAATCACATGCTTTCCAGATACTATTATACGGTGGATTAAAATGTGAATGCACTGTTCTACATACAGAGCTATTTTCTTATTTTTGTAACTTTGTAAAAGATCGCATTTATATGTATTATTACTATTATCATTATTATTCATGTTATTGTTATTTAATCTATTATATTATTTCATTTAGTTGATTACTGTTCTTACTGTCTTGGAGCAACGGTGACCACTCTGGGATTAATAAAATATTCTGATTCCGATTGATCAATTTTAACAAGATCTCCAGCACCACTGGCTAAAACGCAGCTCCAAAAAAAACGACAGGGCGTCCACCATGTTTTACAGAAGGCTGTAGATACTGGTTCTACCTCTTGCCTGACCTCCTCCATACATGGTGCTATTTGAACCAGAAGTTTCAAAATTAAATTGATCACTCCATCAGACCTGTTGTCACTGATCTTCAGTCCACTTCTTGTGTAATCTGGGGACCTCAGTGGCTCACCCTTTTCTTTACAGAGAAGACAGATTTCTTTATGACCTGCCAGTTTTCTCACTTTTCATAGTTTCCACAGGCCACACACTATGGATGCTGTATTATCTTTTCTATTTTTTTTGCTTTTGCAACTAAAGAAATGGGTGCAAAGGATGTGTTTTTGTAACAGGCTGCTAGTAACAAAGTGCCTAAAGATACAAAATATTATCTCCCCTCCCAAACAGAACAAACAAAAACCCAGCCAATGTCCAAAGAAAAACTTTTAAAGACCTCCAGAAGATTTCTCAGTGTGTCATGTGTGCTACTTCTGCTAATTTGGGTTCCTCAAAACAAAACCACAAGGATTAAATGTTGCTCAACGAGTCAACATTTACGAAAAAACAAGGAAAACTATTTAGACCATTGACACTGCCGAACACCATTCTGTTACAGCTTCATAGGGGATGATTGTTTACGTTCTTTATGAACTCAAATATTTTAATATGTATAATTTCTCATTTTTTCTTAAATTCTTGAACTAGTCTGAGAGAATCTGGATCGGTTTGGGTGTAAAACTAGTAAAACACTGTGTGTGGAACTGCAAATTATACACTAAACCAGTGGTGGGGAACTCCAGGCCTCGAGGGCCGTGTCCTGCAGGTTTTAGACGTGTCCTTTAGCCAACACCGATGATTTAAATGGCTAAATGACCTACTCAACATGTCTTGAGGTTCTCCAGAGGCCTGGTAATGCACTAATCATTTGCTTCAGGCGTGCTGACCCAAGGTGATATCTAAAACATGCAGGACACCGGACCTTGAGCTCTTCACCCTTGCATTAAACGATTAACCGAATAATTGAAACAATATCAGGAGTCAAAGCTGCAACACGCTTTTCTTACTTTCTGTAAGAAACTGCAGCACTGACCCAGCTTGACCATTCACCAACGACCTATTTCAAGCACAAACCGCACAGACAAACCGAGCCTTTAGAGGCAAATAGTTTACATTTTAGACCAAGAACAGTCTCTAAACACTCACCCTGACGTTTCAATATCATCAGTGAAATTCGCCCAAGCCACAAAATCCTCCTGATATCCCTCTATGACAGACAGCTGTCCGGTTTGCTTGTCGATCACAGCCGTTCGTATTTCTGCTCGAACGGCCGTAAACATACAAAACAAAAGCAAAAACATCTTTAAAAGATCTAAAACCTCTGTAAAACTTCTAACACGGTCAGCTCCGTTCCGCCTGCACGCCATGTTTACATGAACAAATCATGTGACTTCGATGGGCCAAGTCACCTGACTACCGCCGGGACTTTCAAAATAAAAGACGCCGCCCGACATCCCGCATCATAAGTTCATCAGTAGTTCAGTCACTGTCACAAACGAGACATGAAACAAAAAAGTAACAGGTACGCAGCTTTTATACATATATAAAAACCAGTCGTCAGGTACATCAGATCTCTTGGACATTTCATTCTGTACAAAATACTAGTTAATCCAGAGAAAACTGGACCAGCTTTTAAATTCATTATAAACTTATGCAGATATTCGGGTCCATGTTTTATTCAGTCCATTTTACACAGAGCGTTGGGGTCAGGATTTGTGTGGAGGCTGCAGATGTCAGTCTTCCACACCACCTTCAGTTTCCATTGTCTCCAAAATTCCTTCCATAACCTCCGCTTTTCGCTGCTTTTTGGCAGTGACTGAGGAGGAATAAAACCAAAAAAAAATGAATAAATGGCAAACCTACTTTTTATTTAATTGTGTCCTGTTAACAAGGATTTGGTGGATTTACCATGAAAATGTTCAGCTGTTTTTCGCCTCAATGCCTCCACAGTTTCCTCTGCGTCAGCCCACTCCAGCACAAGACGTCTCCCGTACAGATGGGTGCTGTGGCATAGCGCCGCAAACGCTTTCTACATAGAAAGAGAGGAACACAACTGCTAATCAGTGTGACAGCCAAAATCCCTCTAAAAATAAATATTGCCACACTTTACTAATTTGAGTCACTTGAGCTAAGACTGATGCTTAAAAATGTTGGCTGGATCTCCTTTTTAACAATATGCTACAAGATCAGTTTTAAGGCCAATAATTGGTAATGAAAACCAGAAATGAGTTAAATACATGTTTATCCCTGAATGTTGGTGAAAATGGTTGAAAGCACCACTCGTTCGATTACTTCTTTTGATTAAATTTGTTCAAACTGTGATCATCAAATTAGATTTTTGAAATTGAAATTATATTATCTCTCTTGGATATGTCAGCTTCCGGCTTGAAATTGTTTCTAAACTTCCTATTAGCAGAAAATCTGTAACACAAAAATCTATTTTAATATTTTTAAAGCACATTAAAATATCCCACCTTGAGTATTTTAAAAAAAGTTCTTTATATGCTGTTGAAAGTACTGTATGTCACAGACCTTGGATCATTTCCTCTATTGTTGCCCTTCAATGTTAAATAATAAAATACATTTGGCGATGGAGACACCCACAGACCGACAGACATGTAGCCAAATGATGAGACCTACAAATCTACATGCTATAATATTCTGAGTAGCTGATGAAATGTATATTTTCTTCGTTTCATGAATCACACACAAACCTTAGCATCTTGTTTGGTGAGGAAATCAACAAAGCCAAAACCTCGATGACTTCCTGAACCAGCCGCTTTCTTTGGAAGACGGACAGTCTTTAGCTCCCCAAATGTACTGAGAAGATGAAATACAAGGAGGAAATGTGAGTATTAATTTAGCTCTTCCAACAGCGTAAATAATAATAAAAAACGATAGCTGTGTACGTGTTACCAGAAAAGCTCCCTGATTTCCCTGACAGATGCTTGGAAAGGAACATTGCGCACAAGGATCTTGGATCCCGTCTGCTTCTTGTCAGCTTGTTTCTTCTTCCGTGTCACCACAGCTGTCCTGCACATGGGAAAAAAAATGAATGAGTGGTGACAAGACGAGCGATGTCTTCATGCTACCACAAATTCTAACCATAAACATGTCAGCTGAAATGTTTAGGAGCATATTCTTGTAAGTAAATGGACATAAGTGGGGAAAAAGAAAACCTTTCTGATTCACATCTGACCTTGTGGCTCTCTCTGAAACCTTCAGCTCTAACTGGTGATCATCCACCTTACAGTGCTGAAGGAGGGTTTAAGGAGAGAGAAGACATTAGCCAAAAACCTGCTTGTGGAGAAAAGCTGCGAGAGTGTTGCTGAGGAGGTGTGGATGGTACCTGTAGCTGCCTCAGGGCCTTCTGAGCTGCTTCTGCCGTCTGATACTGGACAAAACCGTAACCCATTGACAACAGTTTGCCTAGAAGACAGAACAATAAGCATGAGAACAGTGATTACGCAGAGAAAAGCAGATGTTTAGCACAATATTAACAGCGTGCTTGTCTGTGATTAAACTTCAGATGGTTCTGAAGTCTCGTCCTCCCAGATCTGGACCAGGGCATCACTGAGCTCCTGGAAAGTCCAAGGTGCAACCTGTCATCTTCAGATGGACTGAAATGTGTCCCAGAGGTTTTATATTGGATTTAATTCAGGCAAGCATGGGGGCCATCAATGATATCAATTCCTTCATTCTCTAGGAACTGCCTGCATACTATTGCCACATGAGGTTGGTCATTATCGTGCACCAGGAGGAACCCAGGACCCCCTGCACCGGTGTAGGGTCTGACAGCAGGTCCAAGCATTTCATAATGTTACCTATGGCAGTGATCTGTGCCTCCCTCCATGGATCTGCCTCACCAGACCATCACTGACCCATCAAGAAAGTGGTTATGCTGAACAATCTTACAGCAGCACAACTTACCACTGAGTCTACAAAAATACTTTTCTTAACCAAAACATAATTTGTGGTTGAATAGTGAGCACTCCATTTGTATTATCAGTTAATAAGCACATGCCGGCACTTGTTCTGAAAGGAAATATTTGAAACCCTTCTCGGTACCTGTTTTATCTTTTTTCTTGGATATCGTGCAGGATTTGACTTTGCCACATTTGCAGAATGTCTGAAATGAACAAATAAAAACCATGACCATCAGCCAGTGATTAAACAGTTAATAATAATAGTATTTATTAATGTACGCACCTCCAATAGTTTCTCCTCTGTCGTGTTGAAATTAAGATTCTTAATGAAAAGCGTAGAACCTGGAAGAGCTTCCTCCTCCTCCTCTTCATCATCTTCTTCCTCATTTTCTATCTTCTTCTCCTCTTCCTCGGCTGCCTTCTTCTCTAATACTTAGTTAAACAGAGCAATGGTGGATTCTGATTATACATATCATACCCTTCAAGTCTGGAAAATACTGCTCTCTCTTAAAGCGACTGCCCGGCTGTGTTTTGAGAGAGTTTACCTGGTTCTGGTTTGGCTACAAACACCCCGACAGGCGCCCACTCCAAATACAGCGGGACATGATGGAACTGGATTAGGAATGAATTTGATCCGATAAGAAGTCTTCAGTATCCAGCAGTCAAAACATACTATATGCAGGTGAAACGTTACACACACCTTACTGTAAGCCATTCTTGTGAAGGCTCGTTTCGCTTCAGTCGACTCCAGAAACTCAACGATTGCAGTGAGTCCTGAAGGTGGCAGCAGCACGCGGCCCAAAGAACCATAAGGTGAGAAGAGCTCCTCAAGCTCTGACGCCTGCACTCCAGCTGGAAGGTTCTTCACCAGGATCACTGTGTTGCTCCTTGCTGCTGCCGCCTGTAGACGAAGGGACGCAAGCCGTGGACTTTTCATTCAAATTTTCATTCACGCATTTGGATCAAGAGCACTGAGAAGTACATCAAGCATACCTGACTGAAGGAATCCAGGCTGACACTGTTATCCAGCAGAAACTGCCGCGTCTCCTGGACAATTTGTGTTTCCCCCAAAGCCATCCTCACTGCAACACTTCCCTTTGACTCCTGCGGGGAGAGCAAGGACCATAGATACATGCAATAAATAAATAAAGAGGAAATGAAAAACACAAGTCTGTAAAAAGAGGATTTTTTTTTTGGATTGAGATGATGTTATTACTGTGCCATTAGCCTAAAGCATTTGAAAATGTGGTTACCAAACTATAACAGTCATAATAAACCAAATTGGTTTCAGCGAGAAACTGACCTGAGCAGTGGGCTATTGCTGCGGTATAGACTGTGGGACAAATCCATAATCCCAAAAAGAACATCCTATTATCACCAACACTAGGTCAGTATGCTATACATTACACAGAGCAGGTTGTTGGGACTTTTTCAAATCCTTATGAAATCTCTATGGAATAATAAACTAATCATAAACAAATCAGTTAACCAGGTATATGTCAGAGAGCTGGAATTACTTCTGTTTTTCACGTATTTGGTATCCAGTCAAACATTTTTCAAAGTTTTAGTCAATTAACAGATATTTATAAATAACCATACAGTCAATTCTGGAGGTAAAAAGTGGTCTGTCTAAATGGTTTGGATGTACCGTACTCTTACCTACCCAACAGGTAGTTCAATCTAACAGCTACTAAAAAAAAGTGAGACCCTTTGCTCAACCGAGTGGTCTTGTCTGTGAAATCTACTGCCAGCTAGCTTTTCCTGCAGGGGTGGGGTTACAAGGGTCTTTAATTCTCCATGTACATTGAACTTCTGCAGGACTCAAAGTTTGATGGAATAATATTCAAGAGGTTAACCTTTTCTCTAAGAGAAAATATTTCAAATCTCTGTAAAACTGTTTATCTTAGGTTCAGCAACTGAATTTCAAGACTCTGGTTCCTTTAAAGAAAGATGGATTTTCTGACTCTTGGATAACAATGATGACACAGCTGGCTGCCTGTGAGACTAATAAAAATTCATGAACACATTCTTAAATGGGACCCATTTATTAGGTGGCCGTCTGCAGTTTAAATAACTTTTACCAAGTTAATGTAATATAAGGTTGAAAGAGGCATTTAATAATTAGTTGTGCTGAACTCCCTTTTCCCTTATATATTATTATTATTATTTCTTCTCTTGTATTATATTTTTATAATTTGTTAAAAATTGTAATAAATTGTTCAAGTAAAAAAAAAAAAAAAAAAAGGAGGAGGAAAAGAGGCAGACAGGAGCGTAAATGCAGGTGAACTAGATGTAAAGTCACTCACGTGGTCCAGGACTTGGCTTTTGGTGGTGTTGTATTTTTCAGCAATAGCATCTGCCACTGCACTTGTACCCAGAAACAAGGTGTTCCAGTTGTGTGAACTAGAAAGAAACCGAGAATTCAAGTGTAAGCTTAAAAAAATATCAGCATGAAAAACAGAGAAACAGATGGTCACTTTGATCCCGATTACCTGGAACTTAAAGCTTTAGTTTTAGCATCTTTTTGCCGTTTGTAAGATGAGGAGCCAGGACCGCCAGCATCAGAGTCACTCTTTTCTTTCTTCACAGTGGAGGGAAGCAGGTGAAGCATCCTGCCCTAGAGGTGTAAGAAAGTTTTCAAACAGCTGAATTTAATGAACTGCACTTTGAATCCAGCCATGAGGTGTAGAGTGATGAAGAAGTTCTGACATAAACACCTGAAAAATGTGTCCGTCCAGCTGAGCGAGCGCTGTCACGGCGTTCTCTGGTATCATGTAGGTTACAAAGGCAAACCCTTTAGGTCTCTTGGTTAGCGTGTCAATTGGGAACAGCACATCAGATAAAGGACCTGCAGAGATTTTATAACCATGAAACACTTGGGACAAGAGCGCATTTCTTTCTACAGACGTGTAATCAATGTAACTCACCGTGTTTGCTAAACAGATCTTTGATGTCCTCCTCTGTGCAGGTGTAAGGAAGGTTTCTGATGAAGAGTCGGCCCGACTCTGAAACATCTTCCTCCTCCTCGTCCTCCTTGAGCTTCCTGCTAAAGTTTCTGTCAGTTTCTTTCTCTTTTCCATCTCTTTTGTTCTTTCCCGCTAAAGCATCCACGCGAAACACTTCAATGTAACGCCCTCCTGAAAACACAAGGACAAAGTCTAGGCTTCATCAGCTAGTAGAGAATGAGAAATACATCTATAAATGTCTTTGTGCCGTTGTTTCCCCAACTGAATGGTGGCTTCAAATGTTTTCGCTCATATTTTGTGCAGAGTTTTTACACCCTGTAACATCTCATTCATAGTAACACAGCCAAATACTATGAACAGAAATAAGTCCTAATAATTTCACCTATATAATCCTTGTTTTTCTTCAAGGCCTTTTCCACCTCTTCCTCAGAGTGCAAGTCCACGTATACGTAACCTAAAAAACAACAGCACACTGTTAAGATGCATCTGCCTGTATACAGTTCATACAGACCTGTAGTGCTGTGAAAAAGTAATTGCCCTCATCCTGAATTATTGTTTTTGCATATTTGTCACACTCGAGATCATCAAAATATGTAAAATTTTGCAGAAAGACAAGCAAACACACAAAAGTGGGAAAAGGTTATTCAAACCTACCTGAATGTCCCCCAAACCCAATAACCGTTTGTGCCACCATTGGCAGCAAGAACTGCAATTAGCCATTTGTGATATCTGACACGAGGCTCTCATATCACTCAAACTCAGTCACACTTTTTTTTGAGCCATTTAGAGGTAGACCAGTGTGTTTTGGATCATTGTCCTGCTGCATAACCCAAGTCCACTGGAGCTTCAGGGCATGAACTGTTGGCCAGATGTTCTCCTTTAGGATTTTCAGAGTGGAGAATTCATGGCTCTATCAACTACAGCAGGTTGTCCTGAAGCAGCAAAGACGCTCTAGACCATCACACTACCACCACCGTGTTTGATCATTGGTATGATGTTCTCTTTATAGAATGCTGTGTTAGTTTTATGTTAGATGTAACGAGACTCAAACCTTCCACAAAGTTCAGCTTTTGTGTCGTCACAGAATATGTTCCCAAAGGTCTTGGGGATCATCAAGAAATATTTTGGCAGATGTCAGGCGAGCCTTTGGGTTCTTGTTGGTCAGCAGTGGTTTTCTCCTTGGACTCTACTATGTATGCCATTTTCTTAGTGTTGAATCATGAACTTTGACCTTAACTGAGACAAGTCAGGCCTGCAGTTCTGTAGATGTTGTTCTAGGCTCTTTTGTGACCTCCTGGATGACCAATCAATGTGCTCTTGGAAGTCATTTAGGAAGGCCGGCCACTCCCAGGAAGTTTCTCACTGTTGCATGTTTTTTCCATTTGAGGATAATGGCTCTCACTGGGTTTCACTGGATTCCTACAGTATTAGAAATGGCTTGGTAACTTGCAGACTGATTGATGTCTGTGTTTTTTAATCTCTTTCTTTAGATTCAGTAATCAGGTCTGTGTGTGACTGCTATCAGCTTTTTTAAAAAAGGTGAATAATTCATGGTTTAAGAAGGGGAGAATAAAAATTTCACTTAGGACCAGGAAGGTTTGTATGGGCTCTTTCCCTTAAAAAAAATTAAATCATTATTTAAAATGTGACAAATATACAAAAAAAGAAAAAGAAATCATGAAGTGGGCAATTATATTTTCTCAAGCCACTGAATACAGCATATGTGGGTGACTGCTGCAAAATGAGAAACTTTAAATACTTTTACTATCACACCTGTTCTATTTCCGCTTTCGTTCTTCCCAATCCGGACTGCTGCAGGCTTCAGTGGAGTCATAAATTCTCTAATTTGTTTCTAGTGGTGTTACAGGAAACAATGTTAGCGTCACAGATTCAGAGTGATACAGTGAACATTTCAGTGCCGACACTGAGAAGTTTCTTGTTCGCTCACCTCTTTAACATTGAACGGGACTCCTCTCAGCTTCACTGTGAACTCTGTTGTTGCCTCCGTCTGTAGTAAATACACAGGGGTTGGTGTGAATCACTACAAACTAGTAACAATGACAGAATGTAAAAATTTAAAACAGCTTCTGATAGAAGAGTCACCTCCTGCTTGGCAGGTTTCTTCACTTTACTCTGGTCCTTTTCCTCAGAGGTCACTGAAGATTTGACCTTTGAGATGTTTTCCCTGTCTCCACTCTCGTAGTCACTGTCTGTGTGCTGTAAAGGACCATCATCATCCTCTTCTTCCTCCTCCTCCGTGTCTGCTGTTTGTGCCACCTTTGACCGCAGGTAGTCCATATCTGATAAGCCAGACTTCAGTGCTTCTTTAGTGGCATCTGGAATCAACAGCATAGCAAACAATTAACAATAATTCACTGAACCTGGATGAATATTTTCTAATATAGTTTAATCTGATTTTCTGTGATTGTGTGTGTACTTTAGAACAATATTTCTCTGATATAAATTTCAGTATTTGATGTTGATGTAACCCCAAAATTAAAACACAACCACTACCAACCTTCATCCTCACTCTCATCATTTTCTTCTTCCTCATCCTCTTTGTCTTCTTCTGACTGGTCTGAGTCAAAGTTGAGGTAATCATCTGAAGCAGGTTTCTTCTTGCTTTGAGTCGTCTTCTTCTTCTTGTCGGGATCGGGTGCTTCCTGTGCAGTGTCGTTTGCCCAGGTCGGAGCTTGGCTTCGATTCTGATGCACTGACAGAAACTCCTTGAATTCTGCTTCCTCTTCCAGCTGAAATGAGATATGAGCCGATGTCCAAATATTAAGTGTTACATCATACAAAAACTGATGAGTTAGGCAAAAAAATTTAAAAAAATTGTACTCTCACAGGCCACTTCATTGGGTACACCTGTTCAACTGCTAATTTACCCACATATCTAATCAGCAAATCAGTGAGGCACTGGTCAGTGTACTGGTAATCCTACCCATAACCTGCTGAACGTCAGACTGAGCATCTTAATAAAGAGGAACGGTGATTTAAGTGATTTTGAACATGACATGGCTGTTGGTGCCAGATGGGCAGGTCTGAGCATTTTTCCCAAAGCTTGCACCCATCTCCCGACCAACATCTCAATTTAAGAGCAGATAAATTTTAAAGTTTATAATTTACTTACATCTCCCAGAATACTGCTGGATTCCTTTTTCTGCTTCTTCTTCTAAAATTCAAACACACACACACACACACACACACACACACACACACACACACACACACATACACACACACTTGTATTAAAAACACAAATTCTATGAAATCATACTTATATTATTCTCTGGTAAGGCAGCAAAAAATTATGATATACAGAGGGAAGAATGAATTATAAAGATATATGGTAAGTTTTATATACAAGTACGACCTCTGTAATTACAGAGTGTCAGTTTACAAATACTGTTATTTCCGGTCCACAGGTGTTTCCTACCTTTTTGCCATCAGTATCGGCCGGAGCAGAGGGTTTGCCCTGCCCTGAGCTCTGAGTGTGTTTACTCCAGGCTCTTGCCTTACTGGGGTCTCCAAACGCCTTACACATCTCCACCTAGAATAAAGGACAGGTAAACCATCAAGCATGCGCGTGTTCCCTCTCGAGGCACAGACTGTGTGCGGCTGAGGCCATACCGTCACTCTGGATGTGTCCACGAAGCTCTTATTGAAATGCTTCAGGGCCTTGTTTGCATCCTCCTCGGATTTAAAACCCACAAAGCCGAACTTACGGAACTTGCCGTCTTTGGTAAATTTCAGCGAGCAGTCTGTCAAAGTGCCAAAGGCAGCAAACATCGACCTGAATCTGTCCTCCTTCATCTGCACAGAGAACAGTGAAATTTAGCTGGGCTCAAATTAAAGGCTGCTCTCGCTTTGTGTTCAATGCGAGCGGGCTGTTTACTTACCCCATTAGGGAGGTTTTTAACGATGAGTCTCGACATCACGACAGAAGGTGTAATTCCACTGTTAACGCGTAAAACGGCTTTATATAACTTGTCAACAAAAACAGCGTGGACAAGAACCTCTAGCTCGCCATCTTGAGTGGGAGGGGCTTCTTCTTCTTCGGCCGATAGTAACCGTATCAGTGAATAAACGCCACCCTGTGGTCGGGAATGGTTACTGCGTATATAATCAAACGATATTTAACTGGGTGTTCTAACAATCATATCAAAAACACATAAAAAAAAAACTGATGTTATATATGATATGAAAACATGTAACTATAACAGATGTTCAAGTATTACTAAAATATGACAAGTTAACATCTGGAAAACGAATAAATTGTGACTGAAAGGTGTGGCGCTGGCTTTCTTGAAGTGTACACTGCAGGTCTTCATGTGTTTTCTGTTGTTGTTGCTTTTGCAAAACCTTTCATTGATACTACTATGCATCGCTGAGCATTGTTTTTCCATTTTTTTCTTTTCGGCTTCCAGTTCAGTTATTTGGTGCTATATAAATAAATAAATGATGATGATGATGATACTTTATTTCATTATAATATTTTTGGAGTTTTTGATTTTTCCTCTGGAGAATAAGTTTTTCTTCTTTCTGTTGTATGTCCTGTTGCTCCTTCTCTTGAAGCAACTCTTGATTTTGGAGCAGTGTTTCATTCAGAGTTATTTGGAGCATTTTGTATTTTTCCTCCATGTCTTCAAGTTTACATTGCATTTCTTCCTCTTTTATGTCCTGCTGATCTTTCTCTTGAACAAACGCTTTATTTCTCTGCAGTGTTTTATCGAGCCTTATTTGCAGCACTCTGCATTTTTCTTCCATGTCTTCAAGCTTGGAGTCCATTTCTTTCTGTTTTATGTCCAGTTGCTTCTTCTCTTGAAGCAACGGTTGATTTTTGTGCAGTGTTTTATTTATTATGCTTTACATGCAGCGCTCTGTATTTTTCCTCCATGCCTTGGAGTTTGCACTGCATGTCTCTTGGCTCGATGTCCTGCTGTTCTCTCTCTTGGAGGATCTCTTTATTTTTTTCCAGAGCTTCATCGAGCCTTACTTGCAAGTCTTCGTTGTGTTTCTTGATGTTATGAAGCTTGCAAACCATTTCTTTATGTTGTATGTTGCTTTTTCTTACATTGTACTGTGAGTTACAGTCATGCATACTGCAGCCCAACTGTGGTGTTCCTGCAGCTAGAAAAACTACCTTAAGCTCCAAACACAGTCTATTAACTGTATTTGAAGCTGGCTTAAAGGCGGCAGGGTGGAGAGTGTGTGGAGAACACAAAGAAGGGAGGTTCAACCGGGGCCTGCAGCTTACACATGCCTTGCAGGTTAATCTGGCTGTGTATGGTCTTTGCTTCCTGCTGAGATGACGACTTGCTGTTTAAAATCAGTAGCTTATTGTTTAAAACAAAAGAAAAAAAACTTGGCTGCCTACATTTTTCTGCTAAGCGAAGCGTATCATCTAAATCAGGAGTTAGTTGGATTGCTAAGCAGCTGGAGCTGGTTGGATCTTTGGGGCTGAATTTTCATGCTCTTCGCACACATTATATTTCCTTCAACTTCAAGAAACTCAGTGGTTTTTTCAGGTGTTTTTTTTACATTATAAGCTTTGATTATATTTTAATTTTACACTTTTAATGAAGATGTTATGACAGCTGGAACAAAGAAAAAGGAAAAGGAGCTGTTGTTCTTGGTTCTGGGTTTAAGGTATCTGTAGGAATGGGAATCAGAACTAACATGAGTACTCAGTGACATAACTGTAGTTAAAAAGCAAGCCATTGCCATTTCCCTGTACATCTGACCACATTTGAATTTAATTATCCTTCTCCTCAATGATACAGAATCATACCACTTTAAGCAGTGTCATTGGTTTATGTGGTAGGTACCATTACTAAGCAACCATGTAACTTGCTGTAACTAACAACCATGTAACTAACTAATCAATGGCGGCATCTCTTCTTATACATATTTCTTTTTTTATATATTCAATATATTTTCTCTCTGAGTAATACTATAAACAAATATTAATACTTCTAATACTTTTTCACTCTTTTTCACTCTAATACTTTTTTTATTCATGTGATGCATGACAAACTGTAGAGTGAACTCTTTGTTCTCCTGATCAAATGTCATGCTGAAAGATTGGAAACTGAAATATTAAGCAGCTGAAATGCCAAGCAAAGTTCACAAATGATGAAACGTTTTTATTTAAACTGGTCTTTATTGAAAATTCTCAGAGGAGCACCTTTTATTTTTTATTTTAATCTTTATTTAACCAGGTTATTCCCATTGAAATTAAAGGTCTCTTTTACAAGGGAGACCTGGCCTTAAAAGTTACACAAACCAGCCTTTATTATACCAACATATTATATATAAAGATTACTTCTTCAGTATTAGTTGGGCTAAAGAGACACAATCACAACTGCCTAGAAGATCTAAAAAGGAACTATAGTTTACAGCACAATTCCTTATTAAGCAACATACACCCACCAGAAACTTTTAGGTACACTTTGATCCCACTGGGCAGAACCACCTTTAGCAGATGGATACACTGTGGTCACGAAAGGAAGGAAATGGTCAGCAACAGCTGTCAGGTAGGCTGTGCGGTATAAACAATGTGTGCCAAGAAAATATCCCCACATCGCCACCAGCCTTAATATAACCCTTAAAATTCTAATCCTACCGTCTGAATATTGCCACAGAAACTCAGACTCTTCAGACCAGAGAACATTTTTCCATTCTTCTGTTGTCCAATTTTGGTGAGCCATATGAATTTGTGGCATCAGGTTCCCGTTGTCAGCTGACAGTAGTGGTACCTGGTGTGGTTTCCTGGGTGTAATGGTTCAACATGTCATCCTTTTCTGTGCCTTGTTGTAACGACTGGTTATTTAAGTTACTGTTTCCTTCCTATTGGCTCAAAGCAGTCTGCCCATTCTCTTTTGACCTCTGGCATCAGAAGTTTTTTCAGACCATTCTCTGTGAAGAGATGGTTGTTTGAGACAATCCCAGTAGATCAGCAGTTTGTAAAATATTCTGACCAGCTTGTCTAGCACCAATTTTTTGCCACTTTCAAAGTCACTTAAATGTTCATTCTGATGCTCAGATTGAACGTCAGCAGGTCATCTTGATCATGTCTGCACGTTTAAATGAGTTGCTGTTACATGACTGGCTGATTAGAGGTAGTGGGTGTACCTAACAAAGTGGCTGGTGAGAATGTTAACCTGAGACCCTGCATCATCAATTTGCGTATTTCATTTTGCTGTTCTGCACCTTATTCTTCATTCTGCTCAGCTGTGTTTTATACATTGTTAAGCTGTGTTGACTTTATTGTATTGTGCTGTAAAATGACCTGATTATCCCAATATTAGGACTTGATAAAAAAAAAAGTATGTAACAGCTTTGTAATAAAGTAACAACTCCCTGCTCAAAGAGAAAACTTAGTTTATGTCCAACTAATCAAAAATAACAAGGCAAAATTACAAATTGCATCCCAAACATGAACCTGGGTCTCAGGAAGTTATCTCATGTGTTCGCTATAAATATTTCAGATTTGTGTGATAAATATTGTGTGACATAAAGAATCACTGATTAAATAACCCTGTTTAACGAGGCACATATCATATTGAAGTTGACAACAGTATTGTCCCTGCTCCGTCCGAACAGCCGATCTGCCTCTTTTTGGAAGACTGGAACTCGTTCTGGATTTCCAGAAAGGTTTTGTTCTTGGTTTCAGGGACAACAAGGAAGATATATATTATCACCAAGCAGCAGATAACCAAGAACACCAGGAAACAGTACTGCTTCAGTCCGAGCTGTAAAAAATAAAACAAGTGAGTGGAACATTTCCAAGTACAACATCGAGGTTTAAATGTTCATTTTAAATGCAAGAAAAGGCGATAAAATATTCCAAAATGATCATAGATCCTCAACCATTTGAACACCTACCACAATGAAGGGGAAGACCAGGCCAATGAAGAAGAAACTGGACCAGTTCACTGACCCTGCAAGCATGTACGCTGCAGGGCGCGAGTTTTGCGTGAACAGCTCAGTTGTTAAGATGTTAGTCACGCCACCTTCATGGGGGGAAGACACAGAAGAAATCCCTGTTACAGCTGATGTGCAGACGCAGCTGATGATGCACATGCTTCGGTGAAAGAAAGAACATTTTTACCTGGTCCTAAGCCAAAACTTAAGATGAAAGCAAAAACACAGACCATGCTGAGGTATGGAACAACTGGGCTCGCCTCCTGAGAACAAGGAAGTTGTGCAAAAGAAACGTTATAGCACAGGTAGGGACATGCCTTAACCTCTGTGTGGCGTTCAGGTCTGTTGGACCCGTTTTCAGTATTTACCAAAAGAAAAAATATGTAATTTTGATTGTTTCTTCAGACTTTTTGCCTTTGGCTCATTTTCTGCAAAGAATGCATACAATAAAACTTCATAGAGCAACCCTGCAACCCCCATATTAAGCATGTGTGTTCAGGTGTGTTTTTAGTGTGTATGCGTTTGTGCTCCTGCTTTTCCTGCACATTTTAACCTCTGGGTTGTGGGAACCACAATGTAGTTTCTCACGCTCCATCCCAGGCTGCATATCGAGGGTGGGGCACAACAAATACAAATAGCTTGACCTTTGTGGCTGCGTATTGGTCATGAACTCATTCTATGCTTAGCACTTTTAGATGAGTCAGTTTTGGAAGATGATGCAGAGAAACTGTTGAGTTTTATCAGATGTGATGGTGCAGACAGGAAGGAACGACGGGACAGACTCAAACTCTGCAGTGACAACTCTAGCCTTTAGCACACAGGTCACTCGCTGTCAGGTGAGCACTCTGACAGTGCTCACCTGACAGAGTCTGACAGTAAGCACGAGGCTGACCTTTAGTCATCTCCAAAATAAGCTTACCAGCGGCCAACACAGGGAGAAATATGGATGCCAAAAATGGTTAAATTGCATAATTTACTTGTCCAAGGACTGAAACACCTCCATATGTGATGCAACCAGGGTAACGAAAGCATAAACACCACACAGGGCTTAAACCCTTAAATATCTCTTTTTAAAAAGATTTCTTGGCCTGACGATAATTACCTGAAAAGTTAGGGTCAGCGTGAATAAAACGCAGCAGATAGCCATCAGTGTGTATCCTCCCATGATGAGTACTTTCCTTCCCAGACGGTCAATGAGCATACCCTGTGAGACACACAGCATGTCACAAGACCAGAAAGACTCCAGGCAAACATCTCTTTTGAGGATTACTCTGATCCATTTCATGTTCTATTTCCAGCCATCTTACACAAACGTCTTGAAATTCTTTTCTATTTTTCTTCCTGATGGTTTATTTTTTATAATCTGACCGCCTCTGACAGTTCATCGCTTGGAAGCGATATTTGAAAGGTCTCATCTTGTGATTTTAAGATTGCTGTAAGTGTCATAGAGGATCATTATTTCTATGTTTGCTGAAACAAAAAGAAAAATTTGAAACTAAAGTTCAAGCATTTTCCAGTTAAGATAGATTATAAATACAAGTATGCACAACTAAAGCCATTTCACACATAAACTCTGAACAGTGTCAGGAGCTGGACTTGGTCACATGAGACACATGACACCCGGGAGAAGATAGTTCACTTCAGATGTGCTGTCTCACCTGGCAAAACTCAGCTTGCTTCAGGAGATCCTGCCTCCTCGGTAGAGTAAGCCGAAGTTATTGCACTGCAAAGCTGAGGTCTATTGTGACTTATTTTTTAACAAATGATAGTCCTGAGTGGGCTTGCATGAAATCTTATAGTCTAAAACTCCCTTGTATTCATAATCTGACTCAGTAAAAATAATTGTAAAAGTATATTAATATTAGAACCATTACACACATTGTTTTGGGTTTACCAGTTGGATTCTTTGTCACATATTAGTCCAGTAATGGGTAAGCAGTCCTTCACCCCAGGAAAAGCAAATGTTACTTTTAAAGGCTTTGGGCTTAAAAAGTGTAAGATCTGTATCTTCTAACCTCTGACGTCATCATGCATTATGAATAAGTGAGGCATACATTTAGTCTATAAAGAAAACTTGTCTGTAAACAAGAAGAAGTTTTATAAGAGTAAATTTCACTTCACAGACCACCACAAGCACCCCAAGCAATAGCAATGACAAAGAAATTCGTAGAAAAAAAATGTCACATTAGAGTTTTATGATATTTGTATATCCTGAGTTAAACTGGAAGCAGAGATCTCATAAAAAGGACTTCAAGTCAGCTTATGCTTTGAGTCATACTTATAAGGTGAATACACTCAGATTAACACACAATAACTGTGTAGGGCAGGGATGATGCATACAGCTCACTTTGATCTTAAATGGGTCAGAGCAGTAAAACTACACAATAAATGTGTAAAATTACAGAAAAAGCTCTGGTGGTTCATGTCATGTAATTAAAACATATCTAGTTTTCATTTTTGCGGGCATTTCTATAGTAGGTAGTGAAAAAACAGGAACTTTCTTGTTATTTAATTGTTTATCTATTGAGCCAATTCTGGCCCCCGGGCCTTATGTTTGGCACCCTCAGTGTAAAGGGACTGGAATTTTTTTTGAAGTCAGAGTTAGGTAAAAAATGATCCCAAAATACATTCATCTACACTTAAATCTATTGAGTTTATTGGGTTTTTAGAACATATCTGTGTAAATATAAAAAAACTAGTGAAGGTCTACAATAAAGAGATGTCTTTATGAATGGAAATACAGAAGGCTGACAACGAGGCGCAAACCACTGGTTACACTCAAGAACAGGAAGAAGATTGGACATGTACAGTACTGAAATAGATTCTTTGGGTAGATGAAACACAGAAGCCCAACTGATTGGAAGAGAAAAGCATGGCGAAGGAGAAAATCTGCTCGTGATCTGAAGCATGAAATCTGTCAGACATGGTGGAGGCCTAATGCATAGGCATGCATGGCTGAACAGCATTATAATGTTTACTGGTTATGTGACTGCTGATAGAAGTAGCACAATGACACCAGAAGTTTGCACAGCTATAATTTCTGTTAAAATGGATGATGATCCAAAGCATACTGCAAAGAGTTTGTCTGAGGCAAATAAATGGGATATCCTTCAATGACCAAGCCAGTCACCTGATTTCAATCCACCAGAGCATGATTTTTTAGTTCTTAAATAAAAAACTGAATGAAGACCCACAAACTAGCAGCGACTGAAGATGGATGCAGTAAAAGCCGGGGGAACATCTCAAGGGAGGAGATCTGGTGATGTCTGTGGGTTCTAAACTTCAAGCAGTTGCAGTGGATTTTCATCCAAATACTAAAAACAATACTTGAAAATACATGACGAGAAACTCATACTTACACATGTTAAAGCGGTGATGCATTCACAGGCACCAGTGCCGACAGTGGCGTATGGTATCTTATCACTGGGAATACCAGACTGTTTGAACACGTAACCTGCGTAGAAGTAAATCTACAGGGAGTGTAGAAAACAAATAAAGGAACAAACACAAAACCATAACTTTCAGTTCTTTGGAAACTCCTTTTTGATCTTTGTGTGAACTTTTTAAAGTGGTCGTACGTACAGCATTGATGCCGTTCAGCTGTTGTGCAGCGTTGAGCACCATGATGGTGAGAACCTGCCAGCGTAAAGAGCGATCAGCAAAGAGCTCCCAGGGTTTCTTGGCCTGTAAACCTGATAAGCTATTCCTCTCCTTCTCAATATCCTCTTGTTCACTGTCACAATCACCTATACCGTGCAGCTGCTTCAGGGCTGCAGACACATAAGACACACAGGACTTCAAGTTATTGCGCTTCCTTCATATCTGACTAATCTGCGGTGGCTGTTTTGGGGGGGGTGGGGGTGTCCTGTCAGAAGGTTTCCAGAAATTCATCACATGCTTGAAATGAAAAGATAAATGTTTCTGCCTCTGGTTATTTCTGCCAAAGGGTAGTCTTTATACATTTTTTTATTTACGCTGTCACATGCACTAAGTCGTCTTTCCTGGAAGAACACAATTCCCTGCGATCTGAAATGGAAGGAACGGTGCAGCTGTTTTACCTTTCTTACAACCCTCTTCATCCCCTTTGTCGATGAGCAGATAGCGTGGGCTCTCAGGGAACCAGGGCAGGATCAGGAGCTGCAGAAAAGCTGGGATACAGGTGGTGGAGAGCAGGATGGGCCAGTACTCCTCTTTCCCCAGGAGCTCTCTGTATAATTGTACAAGGACTTCAGCTTGATATTTTCTTTGAAGGGATGTAGCATTGGAACTGTGTGAAAAGTTCTTCTTCTTAATGTGTTTATTCATCACCTGAGGCCAATCACTTGTCCGGTAAAGATCCCCCCAGTAATGAAAATTGAGGTTCCCATTCCCATAGCACCACGCAGGGAAGTCGGAGCTATTTCTCCCAAATATAGAGGTTGAACACAAATGGCAATGCCTATAAAAATATTTAAAAGACATTTCAGAAGGTTTTCATGCAGCATCATTATTAGCCATTATTAACTGGACATCTAATTCATGTATCTGTGTTTCTCCAAGATTTAGAAACAAAACATTTAAGTGTTCCTGATGTACTCACCTGCATTTAATCCAGAGATGAAACGTCCGATGATGAGTAATTCAAATAACCCTGTAGGATAACTCAGACCCATCAGCAAAGCAGCCAGGAGTGCAAATATGTTATTGGTCAGCAGTGTCCCTTTTCTGGAAAGAAAAAATGAATCCCATTATTTATAAAAGAGAAGACAATTTTTCATTAAAAAAAAAACAAAAACATGTCCATACCTTCCGACCCTCACAGACAATGTTCCACCAATCAGTGCCCCTATAAGTCCTCCTAAAGTGAATATGGACACGATAGTGGACCAGAGGAGGGTGAGACCATCATCTGATATTTGAGTTTGGTAACGCTCGCTCCAGGTTTGGTTGATGAAATCTTGCACATACTGGAGAGAAAAGAAGAAAATTGAACACAAACACTGTTTTTTATCAACACGAGTGCAAAGCAATGTCTAAATACTGCCACTACTCTTATTATCAGTCTACTTTTTTGTCACTGAATAACATCACTGTACTTGGCGATCATTAGACCGCCTGTGCTTGTTAGAACAAATTATGTGTTATGTGTTTGTGTGTGCGTGTTCTCTAATACCAGAATAACAAAAACAGTGACTGTAGTCCACGTGTTACTAAGTTTGCCCTCAGACCGTGTTTTGATCATTTAGATCAATAGTTATGGAAAAAGTCCAGTGAGAGGCAGCAGAATTATTACCGCTGTGGGTGCATTGATGACAGATATATTATATCCATACTGAAAGGTCCCCCCGATGCCAGCAGCACACACAGCCAGCAGAAGTGATTTGTTTGGAAGCTGCAAACAGAAAAACAGACCCACAAACAAAAGTGTTTCAATATCATCTTGGACAGAAAGCTGCGTCCCACCATGCTGCCAAACGTACTTTTATTTTTCAAAACCCTTAATCCATTACAATCCACTTACCTTTGGCCGCCTTCTATCTTTGGTTGCTTTAGCTAGAAGAGGCTGATATTCATTCTTGTATTCTTTTGGCATGTTTTATATTTTGCTTAAAGTCCTGGATTCTTTGAGGGAGAGCAGAATATCAGAGTATCCTTCCCGCAGGAGCTTGCATCCAACAGGAAACTTAAAGCGGATGGGGGGATGAGTTTATGCCGGGGATAATACAATTGATCTGTTGTCAGAAAGTGTCCTTAGGGTGTGGGGAATTGGCTAAATTATTCCATGTTTATTCAAAGTTCATGGCGCACTAACTGAATCAATTACTTTCACATAAAAGAAGAAAAGTATTTCAGGATCCACACATAGGGGAGTTACATAGCATTATGATTTTGGTCTACCGAAAACATGTTTCACAAAGAGTAGCACAATGTGCACCTATTTTAATATATTTTGGTTTCTTTTCTTTTTTCTGTTTTTAAAGACTTGCATAGCTCACAGGTTTGATGCCATGGAAGTGTGATGCATGCCTACAGGCAGAATGCAGTACCACATTCACATTTTAAAAGGCTGAGAAAAAAAATCCATAGTTATGCCGTAACATATGTCCTAGGCTATACGCTCAGCAGTAAAGATGCTATGTGCGGACTCCCCCTATAGTTCAAGTATAGAAAAGCAGTTGGTGAAGTTTTTTGAATAACTGCAGCCGCTGGATGGATTAACTGTGGAGAGCAATCTGGGCCGGCCATGGTGCAAAGTTTTGTGGCTGCTGTCTTTTCCATCATAAGGACTCCAGTCTCCGTCAGAGGAGGGATGCCCGGAAATGTTTATAAAGGGCAATTCATTAGCAGTTTAATAAAGTTGATAATAAATATTCATAATTTAAGACATTCTGTATACAACAATCCGAACTGCAGTTATAATACATATCAATACCAAGTACTTTAAACGGATTTTTGTCAACCTGGCAACCCAAAACCACGCGCTTTTAGAATTTAAATATTTATTTAGGATTTATTTTAGGATTTAAAATATAAATGACATTTATTTAGGATTAAAATTATTAAACTACGAATTACAGCTCGCATCCTCCACAGACACTAGCTACGTTTTATTTCATGTGAATTTAACGTTTTTCTTCACGACTTTGCCTCGTGACTGGCTCTCTTTAGTCATTTGAGGAAAGACGTCTGAACCCAGGAATTATTAAAAAAAAACAAACGAACAAAAAACAAGAAAAACAAAAAGAAACAAAAAACCCTGCAAATATTCTAAAATAATTTCTTTTATTTTATTTCTTTCTTTATTCTTTTTTTTCTTTCTAACAGCCCTCATTGGTTCCAAACCCATGTATGACTCACCTCTTTCCTTGATTCCGCACGTCCCTCATCCGCGTTCATTTTGAAAGCTGCCGTAAAATTATGCTCGCAGAAACCATTTACAAAGACTAAATTTTGCACTTGAATCCAAGTTCTGACAAAGTAGCAGCCTACTGTAAGGTGCAGCACATGACCTCGGCTCAGCGTAGAGGCTGATTAAGAGGTTGAGGCACATTCCTGCTGCATGGTGAAGCTTGCTCTCGGGTAAAAGATGCTTGTTAACCCAAATATTAAAATAATATTCACTTTGTGTTACACACTTCACACTTACAGCTTGTTTCAACTGTCATGTGACTTTTTTTTTTAGTTTGGTTCATGTATTGTGGTCACGAGAAAAAAAATAGTACAATAGGTTCTCACTATATTCAAAGATGATAACACAAATGTATTGTTCAGGTAGCAGAAGATGTCATCTGCTAATTTGTAGTTCCATAAAATTGGATTCTATTTTCCATGGATGACTGCCTCCTAGGTAAATACATATTTGGGTTTGAATTACTTTGGATAAAAGTGATAAAACAAATAATTTCAAAACGTTGACACTGATTTTATTTCCAAGGTCGCTGCGCTCTTAAATTTGTAAATCATTCAAAGAGTTCTGTAGCTTACCACAAAAAAACAAAAAACGTTTTAATCCCGTGAGAACTTTTGAGACTCTAAAAATGGAAATCTCAAATAGAGTTAACAGTGGATATTTTTTTCAAAATGTACAGCTCAGCTTTAGTTTCAGTCTGTAGTGATGATTTGTTGATTAACGTTAAAACAGAGACAGAAAAAAAAGGAATACTCTCGTGTGACACAGCTTAAAGCTTATTCAAATAAAACCCACTGAAGTTACTTGTAGTACAAAACAAATAAAAAAAAGTTTAATCTTTGATAAATATGGTCATTATACTGACCACATTTATGAAACAATGACGCAAAAGATCATTCATTCAGCTGATGCTGTGACAGCGCTGTTTCCACAAAGTTTTTACCATTTCGTTGTACATGTACAATGACAATAAAGGGCGATTCTATTCTATATATTCAATGGACATTCTATTGCACCAGCTCCACTCTATACTACAGACGCAGCAGAGCACAGTCTCCCTCAGGCTGATCTATTCAGGACACAAAAAACGTGTCATTTTTACTGTTTATGAAAAATGTATAAAAACTTGTAAAACTTGTATGATGCTTAACAAGGAGGTGCAGCAGGTAGAGTTACAAACTAAAAGGTCAATGTTTGATCCCTGGGTCCTTCAGTCAGCTTGTTGAAGTATCCTACTGAACCCCAAACTGTCCCCTCATTGGAGTGTGAATGTGTGCAAGGCATGGAATAAAGTGGTGCATGAATGTGAGCACTCTATCTGAGTGCTCAGTTAGGTAAAAGTGTGATATAAGTACCAGTCCATGAAAAATGGACTGGAGGGAAACCCCTAACCTCATCACTTGACTTAAACTTTTTGATAAAGATAGGGGTGAATCAGGTGACCCTCAACCATTCCTTAGTTATGCTGCTATAAGGTCAGACTGCTTATACCTTTGATACACTGAGCATTTCTTCTTCACTTTTCATTCCCCAGGTGTTCATACACTACTGCATGCCATTGAATTGTGTGTTTTATCCCCCATAATCTGTGTTTTGTCCTGTCTCCCCGTACCCTCTTTGTCTTTTCTCTTTACCCTTACTCTGAGTTGGTTGCACCAGAAACTGAACTGGTTCTGCAGGAGTTTTCTTCCTGCTAAAAGTGTGTTTTTTCTTTCTCATTCTGGCCGAGTGCTTCCTCATCAGGGGTTATCTGATTGTTGCTGTTTCCTCTCTAACCTTACATTTAAAGCACCTTGAGGCAATTATTGTTGTAATTTGGAATTACACGAATAAAACTGATTTGAACTGTAATAGTTTTAATAATAGTTTTGTCAGTTACAATTTAGCCTATTTATAATAATTGACTTCTTAACGCCCACTTGTAGTACCATTCGGGGCCCACCAGGGGTCCGTGGCCCACATTTTGGGAGCAGTTCGGGCTGGGCGAGAGCTAATTGTAGACATTCAACATGGCAGCAATTTTGTCATATTTCTATGGACAAAGGTCAGTAATACAAACTAATCATTAAATAATATTTAAAGCCACGCAGGGCATACTAACACCTGTGTGTTGAGATGTCATGATGACGTCTGGCCGCAGGGGGAGCGCTTCTTCAGGACATAACGGTGTTTGTGCAACCCTGAAACCCTTCCCCGTGTGGTGTAGGAAAGGGCAGAGAAGCGGGTTCCCCTGGCGTCGTTAACCATGTCGGGTAGAAAGCCCAGGTCTGTGGCAAACCCCCTGGAGTCTGCGATCACCACACCGAGTGAGAGGATACTGAAGGAGTGCCACAATCTGTATGTGGACAGCGAAAACGGTAAACAGTCGATAATCTGGATTAAGGCTAAAGCAAAGTTAGGACCGCAAAGTAGAAACCAGCCCGCCCTGGCTGTGGTATTATGGTAACCGAGCTGTGCCACTGCTGAAGCCCCCGACTGAAGTTTATGTGGACTTAAAGGTGTAATGCTGCTTGTTTAGTGTGTGTGTCAGTCTGCAGCAGCTGCTAGTGTGTGTCAAACACGTGACGTTGAACATCTTAGAGGCTCCTCTGCAGCCTCGCTGGGCAGTGCCCCATCTGACTGTATGCATTGATGCAAAATCACATACACATAGATATATAGAAACTTCATTGATCCCAGAAAGAGGAACATAATTAAAGTGCCGCAGTCGCATAGTGACGGCCTTATACTGTAAGATATTACAGTTAAAAAAATCAACAATTTAATAAGAGAGCCTCCTGTAGTGTGCTTTTTATTAATGGGAGATTATTATACCCTTCTGGGGTGCAAGCAGAGAAAAGCAGAGAGAATATCAACTTGTTTTCTAGAAGGTAAACATTTGGAAAGGTGTGGTGTCACGAATAATCCTGTAGCTCATTTTAGTTACCTTGATCACCATGTGTCCTTTAAAAAAAACAACTTATTATAGTGTAATAGCTAAATAAAAACACAGGCTTGTTTAATTTGTTATATGTCAACCTTTGCCCTCTCTTCCCCTTCCTTAAGAATAACTTGAGAGATAACAAATGAGAGATGCCTCTAGACCTTTGTATTGTATGTCAAAATCAAGTAGATATATTGGAATTACATTTCTAAAAGAAATTTTTGCTCCAAAGAGGAAAAAACCTTAGAATTTATGTTCATTCTTGGGAGGCTGATTTATAAAACAAACATACACATTGTGACCGCATAGGGTTAGGGTTCAGATAACTTAGACTTCAGAGGTTTAACATAGTAGAATTGTACTTTAAGCATAACTGTCTTGGAGGTCATGCCAGGCAACAGGCATCAGTTTATTTACTGAGAAGAGTTGTGAGGGAGGACAAGTGGTAGTCATTTCATCTGCCACTTTGTAAAATTTTCCTCTACCTACTCTTTAACCATGTACGATTAACTATGCATCTGTGCAGGCTTACTATTTACTCACAACTACATTATTTATTTTAAAACCAGTCTAGAGCATCACAGTACAAAGGTACCACTTTAGTCATTGCATGTCATGATTGTGTTGTGTGTGTTTTTCAGGCTTGGTAAAAATTGCCAGCAGCCTGGGAGTCCGTCTTCTGCCTCCCAGAAAGAAGATCATCGTGATGATAATGGGTAACCACTCTGCAGGAAAGAGCTCCTTCATTAACTGGTATTACTGATACTTCTTATTGTTGTTGTGATCTAATAATGCTGCCTGACCATCACATGCTCTGCTCTATGTTTCAAAGAGAGACTGGTGTCGAGAACATCCTGTTCACACATGACTTTTTGAAAGCGCTTTGTGGTTTGAATGCAGCCCAGTTTTGCCCCAGGAAGTGTGGATTTACAAAAGAAAATGGGGGAAAAAAACAGGTGTAATTTGTTATTTTGTATGTCAGTTAAATCTTTTGTCACCATCAAAGTTTTGTCCTTTTTTGAATAAATGCTGGGTAGGAAATATGTATGCTGTAAGATTAGTGACCTTTAGGCTACTCCCTTATTCGCGTCACCACATTGGGTGGATCTGCATATTTGAAATGCAGATCGAGGCATACAATGACACTGTAGTACTGTCCCACATCCGTGCTAAAAGAAAGAGCATCAAATCACCATTAATAAATACCATATGTACTGAATCAAATATAAACAATATGTGCAGACATAAGAAGGAGGGTCTTTTCTGAAACAAGCCTTCCTGGGATTTGTGTCTCCTCCTGTCCTTGAACTGGGGACGTTTCACAATCTGGGAAAAACTTCCTCTTCTCCCTTCTTCTTCTTAAGCTTCTTATTTTTCTCTTCTCCTCCTTTTCTTCCTTCTCCTCCTCCTGACTCTTCAGGGGTTGCCAAAGCAGATTATCTCCCTTCCCGACCCTATCCCTAGCATCCCCCTCTGTCACTCCAGCCTTCCCCACAACCATGTACATCTTCTGTGGTCTTCCTTCTTTCCTTTACAGACAGTTTAGAATAATCAGTAACCCAACATGCTTGTCTGTGGTCTGTGTGTGGAAGCCCCAGTATGCAAAGAGAACCCACCCAAGCCCCAGCTGGCCAATAGATTCAAACTCGGGACTTTTTATGTTGTGAAATGGCAGAGCTAACCACTGCACCACCGCGCCGCCCCTGATTCTAACTGATCTGACATATTTTAGAGAGAGGGGGCTTTCTGCTGACAAATTGGTTAAGGTGACATTTTTTTTCTATTGCAATATTTGTTAATTTGTTAAATCTGTCAAGATTCTTATATACTCATCTTCGCTAATGTTGAAGATGCTCTTAAGGTCATCACTTTGATTATTACTGCTTAGAGATTGCAAACTGGTTCGAGGAGTGTTTTTCTACCTGACATTTGTTCTCTAGTCTCTTGATGTCCAAATTCTGTAATATCCCACTGATCACACAATTACATCCTTTTAAACAAGCCACAAGCTATGTTATTACAGATGGATGGGTTGGTGGGTAGGTAGGTAATTTATTCTAAACATTAAAACATGAAAGAATGAAATTAGGTTCTTGTGGATAAATCAAATTTACCAAGCAAAAATTCAAACAGTGCATTGTTTGAGCTTCTTAAAATGTTAGGATTTGTTTATTTTCCCTTTGATTGTAAACAGAATCATTTTGCAGCGTTTTCTCACATGTAGCTTTCTGCAAGAATTGAGGCGTTGTTGCTTTAGCTCTTTCTCACTTTTGATGGCGTTATTATCTTTCTAGGTATGTTGAAGAGCACATACAGAAAACTGGGGTGGCCATCGAAACGCAGGGGTTTACCTTCATCACAAGTGGACGCAAAAGAGAATCTCTGACGGTAAGATCAGCGCGGACACGGCCGGCATGTGCAGCTGTGCCACGAAAAGATTTCCCAGCCAGAGCTTAAAAAGGAAAATTGTGACAGTTAACTCTTTTACTTCAGTGCAATCCTTTAATTTTGTTCTCAGTATTTGTTAAGAAGCTTGTTTTTATATTCAGCTATCACCTTTTAGTTTTGTACTCAAGGAGATGTTGCGATTGTTTGACTTCAGTAACATGAGCTGAAGCTGCAGTCAGTCATAAAGGCTGATGAAGCAGGGTGTTTGATGTTGGCATTTATGTAAGGCACTCCCTCAGCCAGTGGTGACTTCTCATTCTATATGCTGCTCCACTGAGGGGCTTTGTTGTGTACACACACACACACACACACACACACACACACACACACACACACACACACACACACACACACACACACACACATCTTTGCAGCATGAGAACAGGCTTGGGAGACACCTGCCTCTCAGTCGTCTCTGATATCCCTTCCCTCTGCCTCTCTGTTCATATCCTTATGTGGTGAAGGGTAGGAGTATGAATAATACATTTGGAGTGTAGGACTGCAGAGTAGAAGGATTATCTCCAATGTGCAGGAAGAGCTAAGGCGTGCACGCTGAGCCGCAGCACACCAGCTCGTGTAAAGCACCAAGATGAGAGAGGACTCTGTTGTAGAGGGGCGGGAAAGACTGCAGGGAAAAAAATGCAGGTTTGTCTCATCGGGTTGTTTCTAACACTGTCCTGTTAACTCTTTCGCAGGGGAATGCAACGCTGCATCTCTATCCTCACTTTCGACCGCTCCTGGAGTTCAAAGGTAAGACTTTACTTCTTCAACTCTTTACTATACTACATTTTCATGCTCTCTCAGTGAATGTGCAGATAGTTCCTTCTGTGAAACATTAGATTTGATATATATTCCACGTGCGGGTAAACAGTAAAAACTTGGGGCTTTGCATCTCTATGCCTTTGATCGTGATATTTCTATGCTCATTGATGAAAATCATCACCAATCAGTCTCTACAGTTAGCAAATTATTGGAATCGAGAGTTAAAACTGCAGGAGATGAATGTAATCACAAACTGCAGAAAGGTAGCTGTACCTTTGAGGTTTAAGATAAGGCTCTGCTGGTGGCTAATGAATATTTACCTCTGGATGCTGCTGATCAAAGTCGGTTTTAAAGACGCGTTGTGATCTGTAACATCACAAGAATATTGGTCCAGACTCCTGTTTTCTTCTTCTGACACATGTGCGGCGCTCTGATATTGTTTTAAGACAGTTTTGCTCAGATCTGTGCGTCAGCAGCGCTCTGGATACGCCACCGGACGGCCGCTGTGAACGTGGTGATCGTCTACAGAGTCTGGGTGTTGCCTGCTGGCTGAGTGGGGGTGTGCAGCGGAGGGTGGGGGAGTGTGTTTGAGTGTTGACAGGCAGTGTGTAGAGAGTGGGGGTTCACTGGGTGCGGACCAGAGCGAACACTGTATGGCGTATGAGTCACACGCCCCATCGGCAGCAGTGCAGTTTAGTCAGAAGGAGCTGCTGAGAAATGTCACAGCTATTAGAGACGGCGCAGCCCAGACTCCAGCAGCAACAGCTTCGCTCCGCAGGCCTGAGCCTCGCAACAATCTGCTGCTGGAATACAAGCAGGATTTTTCTTTGCAATTCATTTCAACTTTATCGTCATCGTCGCCGCCGCCTGTGGAAACCAGCTGTATGAGACATTTGTTTACCTGTCACAGCAGCCGAGGATGACTCATCAGAAAAGCTCCATATATCCATACATGTGGGAGCAGCTGCTGGCTGCACAGTTTGGTCTCCTTTGGGATGTGCTTCTTAATTTGGCTTCATACTTAGATCTTTGTGTGTCTGTCTTATCAACCTGTTGTCATGGGTTTAGCCTGTATGCTTTGTGGGAACTGACTGCTTTTGCTGCACATTAAAAAATAATCATATCCGCTGGTTAATCAAGGTCTTTGGCTTCTCAGATTCCTGTAGAAGTATTTGCACCATGTCTGCTTTCACCTGTTCAGCTCAACAATTTCTTTTTTAGTCTTGGTCGATGCAGCGTTATTGCAGCCTTTGCCCTTTTCCTTGTGCACATGATCTCCTGCACGGTCTTCTCAGTTACAGTCAGTTCAGGAACTTAGCGCACATTGGCAAGTATAACTCTCATTTTCAGCTGGCAGAACTTTTTTCCTTTCCTGCACGGATCGATGTGTCTGTCCCCGTTTGTGCCTGTTTATTTAGGATTATATGGAATAGCTGAAGTGCGGTCTAGCAGCGCTCTAAATTAAAGCTACTTTATGAAATCCGCACACACCTAAACACAAACATACATATTTTTAATGTTTCTTTTGCACAGCAGGGATATCTCGGTACTCAGAGACTTTTCTTAGGCGTGTGATAAGAGGCAGATCTATTGATATTGTGGCCATGCTGATGTGGGAGAAACATGAGGGAATGCTAATGTGCCAGAGGAGCAGTGGCTCTGCTCACTGCAGCACAAGGATGCGATTTGTGCTGGCTGTTGACACCTGCCTCTTTGCATGAAACGGCCTCAGTGTCATCCCAGGCCTCCCTGGTGTGTGTGTGTGTGTGAGTGTGGGTCGGCGTGGGAGGGGTTACTTTGTCACTAGTAGGGATGCATCTCAATAGTGATCCTGTTCTATTTAAGGGGAGGGGGGGTGTTCTTATGTGTGGTGGTTGTGGTGGATTATCGTAACCTCTCAGTGCGTTGCCTCACAGTCGTTCTTCACTGGCTAGCTTTATGTCCCACGCCCCACACTAAAGCTGCCAGTTGAAGAGCTGTTGTGTGTAACCATGACAACAAAGCTCTCCACAGAGGGCAGTGAGGAAACAGAGGCCTCGTTAATATTTTCATGATTAGAAAAACAGAAATAAAGTTTCATGTGCGAGGGTGCGGCTGCTGTATCATCGTCACAGGACGTGAACGTATCTTTTCACACGTGCACAGCTGTGTCTGTGAAGAATACGATCGTTTTGGAGTTAAATTATAGCTGCCGTCCCCAAAATGCAAAGCTCTTAGCATAAAAGTTGCCTTGAGATCTTGTTGCTGATCTCCCTCAGGCTTCCAAGTATTGACCGCACTGCGGCTTCCTGTAGCACACAATATTATAGCCATTAGAGGCGACATTTTCCTGCATGGACTGAACTCGTTACCTTAGTTACTGTGTCTTTATCTTTTTGCACATGCACGGCATCTCTGTTTTCCAGGTGTTACTGACTACCTATCTGCTGAGATCTCCACCTCCAAGCAGAAGAAATTCAGCCTGGTGACTTTCGTGGACACTCCGGGTTTGGTGGACGGGGACATGATCTACCCTTTTGATGTGAATAGCGCCATCACTTGGTTGGGTGTGTCCTTTAGCTTAAACTTGTCTCTTCAGTGGTGATCTGTCTTCTTCTTCTTCTCCTTTGTGTCTACTGTACAGCTGATGTACAGCTGCAGGAATGTAATAAATGCTTTTTTTCTCTGAGCAGGAGAACAGGCAGACCTGATATTTGTGTTCTTTGACCCGATGGGCCAAGCGCTTTGCAAACGCACGCTCAACATCGTGGAGAAGCTGAGCCAAAAATGCGCAGACAAGCTGTTGTTCTACCTCAGCAAGGCAGATGAAGCTGGGAAGGAGACAGACAGACAGGTCAGTTTACCTGATTTGTATAATTTATTTTTGTTTCAAAGAAAGTTGAACCTGTGAGATGAACTTTTTTTTTTCTCATCAGAGAGTGATGATGCAGATAGTCCAAGAACTGTGCCGCCGTCCAGGTCTTAACAAATGTGGCTTTGAGATGCCAACAATATACATCCCGAACCCACAGAAGGTAAAATGATCTGTGTTGGTTACTTTAAACTGCTGTGTTTGTATAAAAATTACTTCTGGTTGTGCAAATACTATAAACCACGGCAGTGCAGTTATCGCTGCACCATCTTATGATCTACAACCACGAAGCGTGCGTGGTAGATTTGTGCATCCCTCAAGACCTCCGCTTCATTTCTGCTGAGCGAGTGCAGTTTCACTTTCTGCCAAGTCCACAAGGCTGTCAGTCAGAATGCCCTCAGGATTTGTCATGGAACTTTCCAGACCATCCTTTATTGAGATGTGCAGAGTGTTTTTCATGTTCAGTCCAAATCTGACGTGTTTACGAGCTGTTTGTCTCATGTAGCCGAGCAGGTGTGTGAACCAGATCGATGGCGTTTGTCAGACCATCGAGAAGACCATTAACCAGGCTGTTCAGAAGACACTGAATCAGCTGGAGAAAGATTCTGACCTTATTTGTTCCACTATCAGCAGCAGACTAGAGCAGGACAGGTATGACCTCTTGCAGCCTTGATAAAACATATTATGTGTACACTGAGCAGATAAGCATCACCAGATACTATCAGTTGTGGAAAATGTATGATAGCACATTATTGTTATGGTTGTGTACACAGGGCTGATGTGGCTTGCAACAAAAGCATCCGTCTTCATTCATTCCTGTGCGGTGCTTTGGGTGTTTTCCTGCCTTTACTCTTCATCCTCAGTTTTATTGTGAGCACCTTATCCAAAGAGCAGCTGGAGGAGCTGTTGGGTGAAGGTGCAACTCGAACCATCACTATCTTCACAGTAAGTGCTCTGAATGAATATCAGTTTCATAATGTTTCATTAATTACTTCATTAGTGACTTAACATAGTGTCCTGAGCTCTCTGACTGTCTATTACTGTGTGTCTGAAAGGGAATAGTGATGTATTTATGGGACTGGATACCTGAAGATGGGCAAGTAGTCTTTGTCATCATTTTTGGGGCTTTTTGCTACCTCCTGCTTTTCCTGGCAAAGTATTTTGCAGGGTAAGTGTGGCAAAATGCAATTTAACTCGTAGAGATTAATTAAACAGATCGATTTTGTTCATATTGACATGACAGCATCACACAGTTGCTGCCGATTCGTCAGCTGCACGTTAATGATGCAAATCTCCCGTTCCGCCACATCCCAAACAGATAGTGATCTGATCAGTAGTGATCATTTTCACACCCTGAATTGCAGCGTCAGTTTTTGGTTCTTAGCCAACAAGAATGGTACCTGGTGTGGTCTTCTGCTCCTGTAATGTTAAAAGCAGATGGGTTAGAGAGCATTTAGAGATGCTCTTTTGCTCACCTTGGTTGTAATGACTGGTCATTTGAGTCACTGTTACCTTCCTTTCTGGTCATTCTCGTCTGATTTATGACATCAACGAGGCGTATTCACCCACTGGATATTTCCTCCTTTTCTGACCATTCTCTGTAAACCTTAGATATAGTTTTGTGGGAAAATCCCAGTAGATTAGCAGTTTGAAATATTCAGACCAGCCTGACTGGCACCAACCACAGTTCATGTGTCCGTTCAATGTCACCCGATCAAGGAGTAAACTAAACAGGGACTGGTTCATTCAAATTTTCAATTTCTTTGTAGTTTTCTGCAAACGGTTTTTCTATTTTTCTGTCCTTTTGAATGCTCTTGATGGTTGAATAAGATCATTATAAGATCGCAAGGGCCTTATGTCGTATCAAGACATTAAAAAGACTCCTTTAACCCTTTAAAGAACTAGGCCTGAGAACCGGCCTGTATGATACGCTCAAACATATAAATCACATTTCTTCCCCCTTCTGATGCTTGGTTTGAACTTTTTCATTTTAATATCAACTTGACATTGTCTACATGTCTAAATGCATTAAGTTCCTGCCATTTAATTGGCTGGTTAGTTTTGTGTAATGAGCAGTTGAACAGGTGTAGACTGTACATGCAATTACAAACACGAGTATTTTAATGCTGTCATGTTCTTCATTCTCAGCCGGAGGAATAAGACTCTGACGAAGAAGGAGAAGAGGACGATGGCAGAGTACAATGATTACATCCAAGATATCGTCAAGACTAAGAAGGTTAGATGTACATTTTGTGTCCTTATGCTCTCTTAACTAAGTTGTTTTTTCATTTGGATTGTGTAAATCTAAAGGCCACAGTAATTAAGTATTTTATTGATTTGTTATTGGTATAAAGGAAATTACTGCCAACTCTGCTGCTTCCCTTCATTTTATGGAGCTTTTTAGTGTTGATCGGGTTTTTTTTAAGTGAGCTGACTGCTAACTAAAAACTAGAATGCTTCATAAGGTAGTAAACTTTATGTCAGTGTTGTGTTTTCAGCTAGTTTAGCTTCCCTCGCTCGGCCCAAAAAGAAAAGAAAATCAGTTCATGCGTGTTGTCAATTTATCAAACATCAGGATTGTGAATCTCACGCAGGTAACTTTTTTTCCACAGAGTAAATTATATGAATGGTACCTCCAGCAGTGTGCAGCAGAATATGACCTCTGACCCTGGGTAAGCTGAAGACACTTTGCACCAGTACCTGTAAGCTCGCAGGTGTAAGCTCTAAATCAGCCGAGATCACTGCCAGCAATTATCATCTCAGCAGCTGATTTTAAAAGTGCCTTTATTACTAATTATTGGAGAAGCTATGATTGTAGTCGTTTAATGAAAGTCAGACTGTGACTGGATTTTTATTTTTTTTTATAGTCTATGGGTAATTATTGCGAGAAAAATATGAAATGTTTACAAATTACAAATTTTGAACTTGGGGCTGCCTTTACCAGCAAACACATTTTCACGGTGTCCTCTATAAAGTTAGTTCTCATTGTTGTCATGTGATCGGTCTTTATATCGCACTACACTGTCCTGAGCACAGTGTTACCAGAATGTGTTTTAAACAATAGCTACAATAACCAATGCTGTGATGAAAGCCTGGGCATTATAGTTGGACATCTGATAAAAACATGTTTATTGCGTTGAATCCTTCTCTTGCTTCCAAAGAGCCAATCACTTATTTTTATATATAAATCGTTGTCGTGTAATCATTGTTAGATGTTCCACAGACTTTCAGTACAGCACAGTACGGTGGCCTAGAGGTGCCACACACAGCAGCAAAAAGAAACATTTGACGGGAAAGTTGGTGACAACATTTCTTGTTTGTGACCGGATAAAATTCAAGTTCCTGGGAACAGGTTGACTCTATCATTATACGAGCATGTTTGCCCTACCCCCTGTAGAAACACAATATTCCCATTGTTCAAACCAACAGAGGATATTGTATATTTTGGCCTTGTGTCACCATTGTCATGATTTACATGATCCAGTCAAAAGGCTGGATTGGCCTTTTGTTCCTGCCTTACGTTCCTGTCCGCTCTCTACTCTTCTATCAAATAGAGGCTATAAAAATGCCACCTAGAAATCCTTGCTGAGGATCTGCTTTAGCTGCGAATGGTCCCATGGTGGGGATTGTAGCTCTCAGCATAACACAACCTCATCTCTTTGACCATATTTCTTTTAAGTGGGCCTCAGGGCTTTCAAGTAAGGTTTTTATATAAGAGTAGCATAGAAGCTGGAAATCTCTCCCGACTGTAGCCGGCGAACTTGATTTTGTCCAGTCACAATAAAAAATGTTGCCCCAACGCTTCTGAGAAAGGTGAGTTTTATTTTTTTTTGTAATGTTTTTTGTTTGTTTGTTTGAAGTTTTCATTTAGTTCTTGTTGTAGTTTTTGTTGTGTTTTGCACCTCAGGGACACCATAGTACAGTGCGCTGTCAGGTACCTCTTACTTGTGTTAATAAGCACTGAATCCTGCCGGTCCGTTATTGATAGATGTAACTAGTGACACCATATATTGCCTTCACCACACTGTTTGTAGATGTATTTATCAGTGTTGACAGATGTCAACATGTGAGGTGCTTTTTCTTAGAGATGCACTGATCCAATGCTCTACATTACCATTAGAGCTGCTTTTGAGGTTTTCTTTTTTTTAATTGCAGTGACTGATATAAATAAACCTCTAACATTAGCGAGCAGGTTAATCGGTCACATGAAGATGGTTATCAGCTCGATAAGTTAACTCACAATTTTTCTACATGGCTACGAATGTGTTTACATGAACTGCATCTGATCAATCTGTAACAGCAGATCTGTCTGTTTTATAGGCTGATTTTACAATGGGAGGTAAAACTATAATATTAGAACAATATGAAGCAGTCAAACACACACAACACTGGCTGAAAGCAGAGTGTGTGTGCGTAATAGAAAGATTATATTATTAAAAGGCACTTTGTGAAGAATTTTGGTCAGTAAGACTGGAAAAGCACTACTACATTAATAAAGCCTGGCCGATTGAAAGCCAGAAAGGAAAGTTGGTATAAATGCTGACTGTGTAAGTCAACAGACATACTAGCATTACAGCTCTATCGCGAATAAACAGCCACAGTAAATTGTGGATGAGATGCGTGTGAGGCAATTGTTGCCTTACTCTTTCAGCTGCAGAAAAAATATGAAAAACAGGTCAAATATAGATCTAACTTAGCTGCAAATGAGGTCCACATGTACAAATATGTGCCCTGTTTTAGCATCCTATATGAAGGAGTCTATATCTATATTCCTTATTGATGCTAATGACAGAAAAACTTACTCTTCCAGGAATGGTGATACTATTTTCTGCTCCAGAGCAGATTAGCTGTCTGGCATAAGTTTCTATGGTTATATATCCCAGAAAGATGTGAACTGCCTTTGTAATCCACAAAACCCAGGCCTAAACTTGAAGTTACCTGGCTAAGATGAAATCTTGCTTCATAATACATGATGCACTGAAAGAGTTGGTGGCAAAAGCACTGAGTTGACATTTCAGAATTTTTATCAGAATAGAGAAGTTGGATCGGTGCATCCTTACTTTTATCCAAGCCTCCAGGCTATTTGCAATATAGTTGTGGACACTTCCAGTTTGTTTGTTTTTTAATGTTAGATGGCTCACAATTCAGATTTCTTATATATATAGTTGTGAAACTTCATTTATAAATTCTGTGAAATGTTTGTGCTACTGCATGAAATCTAGACTCAAGTGATTTCATCTATATTTTTAATAACCATGAATCAAAGAATGAAATCTGTCAAGAAAAACATGCAAAAACTACGCTCTGTCACCTCTTTGGAAATCATTAAACATTTTTTTTAAACCTGTTACACTTTTTTTTTTCCAGTTAATACAGTCAAGAACAGACATGCAAATAACAAGTAGAATAACATGAAAAATAAAATGTAACATAAAGCAGTTATTGTTGGAAGACTTTTATTTCAAAGTTTAGTTATAAAAATGCCATTCCAGACATCTCTGCAGGGAGAACAATGCCTTTTTAATCGCTTTGTTGACGTGTGTGTCAGAGCTCAAGTGTTTCGGGATCTGCGGCGCTCCAGGATGCAATCAAATATCTGCTTTCTATCATGAAGCGCATTGCAAGCTCTGAACCACTGAAACTGCAGTAACTGTGAGGAAATATTTAAGCAACAAATTCAATTTTTCTGCTTGCAGAGGGACCGGCAAACCCAGGCCACAATCCTCAGTTCCCTGAGTTAGTAACAAACAACGTCTCTACAGGGGTGACGGCTATGCAAAATAACCTTAAGCTACTATTGCTCACTATTCATTTCCGAGGGGTTATACCTACTTGTTAGAAAATACACGAATCTACAGTGCAAGCACTAGTATGTGATCAAAGAATAAGAATTCCATTTGTGCACTCTACTAGCAAGGCAACCATAACAGAGAGGTAAGCTGTGAGTCTAACCATTATAATAAATCACAAATTAACGCTGCGAGTGAGAGTTGGTAAGTAGGTTAAAAGCTGCATTCAGGCTTGTGCTGAAGTGGTAACACAGTTTGTTTTTATTGCAGATTTAAGCTTTGCTCATGTGTCGACATTAAAATTTTTTTTTACTATTTGGGGCTTAATTTAACTCCTGTTATAGCAAGTTATACCATGCAGATCTACGGCCTGTATGCAAGCATACGACCACGTCTGTCATTCACTGGAAAATGTATGCTCTTATTTTGTTACAGTGCATTCAGGATTATAACTATTTACAATATTATCTGTACAAAAAAAAAACTCATTGCCCTTCCCTGGCTTCTTATAAACAAAGTGTACAGGTAGATACATCTTGCAGCAGCACAGAGGCTGATACCGGTATTGCTTCGTTGTGAAACAAGACAACATCGATAATAAAAGACCTGCCGACACAGTCGCTCAGTGTTTTCAGGTCGTGCGTGGCTCCTTTTGTTATTTTAAAGTATCTCTTAGGAGAAAAAGTGATGTCCTCAGGTAAGCATGTCCCAAACAGACAGTCATATCAGCAGGTTTGTGTGTGTTGTGAATAGACTGTGATAGCTGCTCAGTGTCTCAGCACCATGAGTGTCCATATGGAGGTGTCCAAAGGGACTGGGAACTTCAGATGGGAAGTCATTGAGAGCCTTTGTCAATCAACCAAGAAATGTCTCCAGTCCTAAAACACACACACATAAAATCCCATTACATACAAACAAAAACATGCCAACAAAATCACACGTTAGTTGATAAATTACAGCTCCCTGTGAGTGGCTGTTAATGCGTGAAGCAGAAAGGAGAAAAAGCAGATATTTTTCCATACTTGCCAAGTCGTGTTAACATCCTTCAGGTTTTTTGCAAGCATTATTAGAAACAGAAGACACAACAACAGTATGGTCACAAAAACAAGGAAAAAGTGGACACAGGATTCCAGCAACATCATTACGGTACGGTTTTAACCGTTTAACAGATCCAGCAGTTCCTAATAATAGTCAAGAAACTGATTTGTAAACCCTCTCACAGAGGCTCCTTAACCAGTGTGTGTAATTTCATAGTATTAATTGTGATTAAAGCTTTGTGTTACCATCACAGTTTTTAATCCTATAGCTGCACAGTCATGAAAAAAAAAGTTTTCACAGGACTTTCTGCAATCCTGTGAAACTCCAAGCACACCCCGTGATTCAGTAGTTTGTTGAACCACCTTTAGCAGCAGTAACTTGAAGTAATCATCTGATTTTTTCATCACCCCTCCAAAACTGTGCAAATAGTTGTTATGATGTGTTTGTGCTTAGGTGCATTGTTTGGTTTTCACCAAACATGCTGCTATGCTTTATAAACAAACATCCCCACTTTAATGTGCTGCCCTGTTCTTTATTGAGAGAAGTTGGGTTTTTCTAGCAGCCCTTTTAAACAAATTCTAGTTGTTTGGTCTTTTTCTAGTTTTACTTAATATTATATTACTGTTAATGTTTACTCATAACAAAGAGCATCACAAGCAATTAATTCTTTTTAGAATTTATATACAGTTAAAGGCATAATAGTAGTATAATATTATATATCAATAATATTATTGGTGGTTAAAGTGAAACATGGAAATTACAACTGCTTAAACTATTTAAATACTTCATAACTATGCTGGTTCTTTCTTAAAATGCAAATGTACTCAGTGTATTTGCTATACAGTCAATGAATATTTTGTTAGGTACACCTGTTCAACTGCTTGTTACACAAATGCCTAAACAGCCAATCACATCTCAACAACATAACGCATTTAGGAATGGAGACAAGATAACCTGTTTAAGTTCAAACTCTGCATCTGAACGAGGAATTAAGGTGAATTTGAGTGACTTTAAACGTGGCATGGTTGTTGGTACCAGATGGGCTGGTGTATTTCAGAAACTGCTGATCTGCTGGGATTTTCCCAAACAACCATCTCTAGAGTTTACACAAAAAACATCCAGAGGACAGAGGAAAATGACCAGACTGCTTCGAGTTGACAGAGAGGGAACAGTGACTCAAATAACCCCTTATTTCAACCAAGGTATGCAGTAGAGCATGAATGAATGCACAACACATTAAACCTTGGAGCAGATGGCCTACAGTAGCAGAAGACCACACACTCCTGTCAGCTACAAACAGGAAATTGAGACTACAATTCATGCTCACCTGAGACACAATATTCACCAAAATTGAGCAATAGAAGAATGAAAGAACTTTGCCTGGTCTGATGAGTCTCAATTTCTGCTGTAACATTAAAATGGCAGGGCCAGAATTTGGCATAAAGAACATGAACACATGGATGCATCCTGCCTTGTATCAACGGTCCAGGCTGGTAGGGGTGCTGTAATGCTGTGGGGGATATTTTCTTGGCACACTTTGAGCTCCTTACTACCAACTGGGTACCACTGGGATGTGGTGGAACGAGAGATTCAACCTGGTGCCAGCAGGGTTTAACTAATTGTCAAAAGAGTGTATATAGTTAGTGGGGAAAATGTGTAATTCTTAAAATACAGTTTTAAAATATCAATAAATCGTGTAAAATATCTAAATATATTATTGCTCTGTAGTGTGTTCAAATAAAACAATTTATTTGGCTCACAGAAAACTTCGTATGATTATAAACTCCATCTCTCACTGTGGTTTCTGTCAGATTGAAAACATTTGTCAGGTATTTCTTTAACATAAACCTTAGACACCAAAATTATTATTGTAACCAATAATAGAGGATAATAGAAGATAATAGAATAATAGAATAGAATAATAGAAGTGTCCGGAAGGACACTTACTCTACATCTCGCTTCTTAATCGTCTTTCCGGATCCTAGGACCTCTGCCACTCGGGATACAATGGGATCATAGTTCATGCTGGCGACAGAAACCACCTCCTCACTCCTATAGATGGACCAGAGGAGGAAACAATGAGAAGGTACCTTCACAATAAAAGATAAATATTAGTTCACAATAGTTAAAAAACAACAACACACAGATGAACTAAGATATCAGAAAAATTCTAGGAATCTTACCTTGTATAAAATGCTACAAAGCGCAGTTCATCCAGATCTCCTTGTATAATGACATCATCAAATCCGTCACCATAACCTCCACAAATAGAAACAAATAATCCGACTCAGGCCTAATTCTTGGTCACGGGCTTCATTTTTGTTCAGCTAGATGGCAGTGTAGTACCAACATTTCAGGGCACACGCATTTCCTCTCAGTCTTTGATCTTTTTTTCACAGTCAGTCTTCCTCTTAACACAAATTTTCAGGCTAAAGCAAACACTAAAGATGGTTGGAAGGCCCGCCTACCTGCATAGCGTATGGTCTTCCCAAACATGGCTGACCAGAAGTAAGGCACGGTTTTGACCTCAGTGGCTCTGCCCATCATGCTAAGAGCTGCTACCTTTCCTGTTAGTGCCAGTGGAAACCGCAAACATTGACATAGTTGAGTTATAAAAGCCTTAGTTATGGAGTATGAATGCAGTCAAGAACATGCTACAACAAACTCACCGTGGACATGAGCCATTTGCCAGTGAGGGATGTTCACCTTCTTGTTGTTGCGTGGTTGGAAAGGAAACATCACCACATCTCCTCCAGCAAAGACCCCATCAACATTTGTCTGCATATTCTGGAAGAAAGATGGAAGAATTTAACGAAATGGGAGTCAAAGAGTTTAAGTGAGGCTCCAGGCTCTGCACAGCACCTTGTTTACAGTAATGAAGCCCTTGGAGTCTAAGTGGATGCCGCTCTGTTTCAGGAACCCTGTTGCAGGAACGCTTCCTGCAGGAGAGCAGAGCAAGAGTGCAAAAACACACTTTTAATGTCACCAAAGTAATTTTTAGATAATTAATGACAGACAATAAGGACATATTCTGTATTATGTTTCATATCACCTGCTCCAATGACACACACATCTGCCCGCAGGACTTTTCCACTCTTCAGTACAACCTCTTTCAACTGTAACAGGGAAAAAACAGCTTGCAGTTATGTGCTAGTGTATCTATTGATATGCTAACAACTCTCACGCAAAATAAATGTTAATATAAAAACTGGTCTTTTTATTCAGTTAGTTTTTTTTACTGAGAAATGGGATTATACATGTAAAGTCACGGCGTCTCTCAAAGTTATTTAGATCATTTCCCCCAAGAGATGGATGCAATCTTCAATATCCCAAGTTCAGTGGACACAATGTCTATCTCCTTATCTGAGTTTTGCCACGTTATCAAACAAGAGACAATAGTGCGTCCGAGCATTGTGCTGTTTCTCTCACTTTCTGAATACCTGTCCATGATGGCCAACCATCTCTGACACCTCGTTCAGCATGTAGAATTTCACCCTGTTTGCCTCAAACAGCTGCGAAGACAAAACGGTTCTAGTGAATACTCGAAAACAGAGAGAGAAAAAGTTCACCGCTGAATTTTCATGTGTCTGCATGATCAATCGCCGCTAATGAGAAGATTTACACTCCCATTTGTGGCACAGTATTGACCTGCGAAACATGATTTGCATTTTAACTAATAGTTTCCTCTCAGGGAGAATGCTGATGATAGAATTGTGGAAGTGCTTCATGTTCTGAAAAGCTTGATTTCCCAGGAGGGCGTCCCTACCTTCATTATGGCTTTCCCTACTTTCTCCCCGAGAGCTTTTTTAAAAGGGACCGACTCGATCCCGATGACAGAGACTGAGTGGGCCTTGTCAGTCAGAGCTGCAGCCACCTCCATACCTGCCGTCATAATGAATAAACAGCACTTAACATACACACTAGTTAATGCAGGATGACACAAAACAGTAATACATTAAGAGTTAACACCTTTGGAAATGAGTGGACAATTTTTTTATATGCAAAGCTGTACTGTGAAAAAAACATGAGCAATGAATAGTAGTTAATATATAAAGAAATATATAATGTCTGAATGAATTAATATATAAATAAAACAATAAATGAAAGAATATAATATAATGTTTAAAAACTGTACAGTGTATCAATATATTAGTTTTATCTGTTAAATAAAAGATAAAAATTTGATTATCTGATACTTTTCTTTTCTGAGAAAATCTTTTTTTGCGAATTTAAATGTTATGAAAACAATATGTTTATAAATGTGTCTTTGTCTCACCCACAAATGACGTTCCCACAATCACTGCATTCTTGTTGTTGGCTAGCCTCGCTATGCTGTTAGCATCCTCGGGCGTCCTGAGGTGAAACACATTCCTGACATCTTTGCCCTTGTAGTTCATTGGTTTTGGTCTTTCAAGCAGGAACAGGAGCACAATCGGGTGTCAGTTTACTCATTTACATTCTCAGCTCTTTGGCATCACGAGAAAAGAATATTTTTTGCTTACTTGCTTCCTGTAGCAATAAAGAGTTTCCTGTACTCCATCCTCAGGCCATCTTCAAATATCACAGATTGTGTTTTCACATCTATTGCCACCACCTAAAAAAAAACACAAAACAAAAACAATGAAGGTGTAAATTGAAGTTTTTCTTCAGTTTCTTTTTTTAAAAACAGTCCTAACAAAAAACAGATATATACATATCATTAAACATTAATGAATGATTAATTAAACATTTAAATATTAATCACCTCTTTCTCTTTGAGAAGTTCAATGTCATGATCTTGCAAGAAGTCCATGGAGCGCAGTCTCAGCTGCTCTGCCGTGCTCTCTAAGGACTGAGGGGTAGCAAGTTAGCACTGAGCAAAGGAAACAGTTGGAACAAAGTCTAGAAATGTCATTTAACCCTTTCATTCCCACGCTATTGCTCAAAACTGCAAAGTCACAATTAATCATATTCAGCCTGTTGTAAAAACACAACAGATCCTGCAGTCATTCTAGTCACAGAAGTAGTCTCTTTTTTGACTTGGCAGCCTTTAAAGTGTGTTCTTACACCAGATATGACTCAAAATCTTAGTCATATTTGGAATTATGAATTATTTATATATATTTTTTATGTACAAGCCATTTTCCTTTGCTTTGTTGGTTGTTCTGAAGTGTGTAGCTTTTCCTCAAAGAATTGTTTTAGCAGCGCTGACCACAGCAGCACCTCTGCGGTCTGTTATGTAACTTTGGTGGCTAAGTGAGGTCTATCTCATTGTATGTGTTCAGGGTCTGTGTACAAACCTTACTCAGTTTAGGCCTGTCATATGGAGGATGTTTGTCCATAGTGCACATGACAATGCGATCCGTGAAGCCCTCTTCCCTCAGTGTTTCTGCACACACCAAACCGGCTGGACCTGCCAGTAAGTTAACCAAAACAGATGCACATAACATTGCAAAGAAGAAACTCAAAGAAAGATGGAGTTATTTAGGGTCAGCTGTGAGACATAAAACAATAAAGAGGATATACACACACACACACACACACACACACACACTAACCTGAGCCAATAATGAGAACATGGCTGAATCCTGTGTTGGAGTTAATGACTGCTGAACATCGGGCCATGGGCTTTGACCTTTTCTGTGACTGAAGAGCCTGAAAATCATTAAAGAAAGATCCTAGGTCAATCAGGTGGTCAGCTGACTTTCCTGCATGAACTCTTCATCTTCTTCTTCGTGTTACCTGCTTGTTTGCCCGAATGATCACCTTGTCCTTTTCAACTCTGACCTGCAAACAGAATTATGTGATGTGTACACTTTTTGATGATCATTAAAAAGATGATTAGGCAGGAAATGTGTTAAGAGGTAGCACCAGTGTGGAAGGTCACCTGAAAGATGGGCAGGCTGTCCAGTCCAGGGAAGTCCTCAATGTCTCCTGTTGCAATGTTGAAACATGCACCATGCCAGGGACAACGCACATGTCCTTTGGACAGCACACCTGAAATAACAGCATATGGCCCATCCATACATTTTGTTTAGCAGTCTAAGCAGCGACATCCAGACATCTCATCCACTTCACACTCAACTGTCACTGCGTGATGAGGACAGAAGAATCACAATATCTGCAAGGACCAGAGATTTCATCCTGAGGCCACTAAATCAGAAACCCTCCATCACTAGTCTACACCTAGAAAATCCATAAAAGTCATGAACAGAATCACTGACAAAGAACAGTCCTGGTCTTTGAGTCCAGCTTTTACTGGTAACAGGTTTACTACTGGCAATGTGGACCAAGCTCTTGCTGTGGTTATACAGGGACTGAATGGCCCTTAGTTACTCCCTACCCTCAAAGCATTGCCCACAGGAAAAAACACATAGACTGGTTGAGCAAACAATCACGAAATCTATCATCATAGAGTGTCCTGGGGTTCATTAGTATAAGTAAGTATACTGACATTCTCATGCTCAAACATTGTGTTTGTTATGGACAAACTGTGGTTAGCACATAAGTTTAGTAACACAGCACCACTCAGGTTCAGATCTGTCAGGCTGCCCCTCCCAGTCATACCCCTCCTGGTCACACTGTTGTTGCCAATATGAGTATTAAAGTCTTTCAGCAGAACACTTTTAAGCACCGCGCCAAGTAACTTCAAGAAAGATCAGTACACTTGATTGTCATTCAGCATAAACGATGGTCAGGACCTATTCCTCCACCTGAGGGTGCAGGGAAACAGCCTTCTCATCCACTGTGGAACACTATGTGCAGACATCGAACTCGCCCCGTCACTCCATAACTAAAAATATATATCTCACCTTTAACCAGAGGTGCTCCATAGTGTGGACACTTGTGGCCCATGGCTGTGAACTCCCCATGTTCTTTAATCAACAGAGCCCTGCCGCTTCCCAAATCAACCTCTCGCATTCTGTCAAGCACACAAAATAAAATGATAGTCAGATCCAGAGTAACTGGACAATGACACGCTTTCTGTAATTTTGCTTCTGTGCACCACTGCAGTGGATTTCAACTCAAACAGCTAAGATGTGATTGATGATGTGATTGATGTGTAAACTTTACTTTGAAAGGATTTTACAACCTCAACTCCAAAAACATTGGGACACTGTGTAAAATGTAAACATAGAAATAAAGCACAATAATGTGCAATTCGCATAAATTGATATTTTATGAGATTTTATTCACAGTAAAATATAGAAGGTGTGATGGGGGAAACAAAAGGCTGGAAAAGTAAGCGGTACTTAATAGATACAGCTGGAGGAACATTTTGTAGGTAACTAGGTTAACTGGTAACAGGTCAGTAACATGATTGAGTGTAAAAAGATCATCTTTTAGAGACAGAGTGACATCTCTTTGGACTTCATATAGTCAGTCCTGGTGAACTATCACCACTATCATCAAGTTCTGGGAATCAAGTCCAGATCTTTCATCTGCTCAGTTTTAGGAGGCACTGTATTTGTGCTACAACTATGCAGGTCACCTAAAACACTAAAATCAAAGAATTTATTCATTCTGGGTGACCTCCAAACATCCTTACAATTTAGTTCTTAACTACCATTAACGCTGGGAAATGAAATTTCGCCTTATCTTAACGGAAAAGGAAACACAATCCTGATCTCACAATTTAAGACAGTCTTACTTAATTCAATACTTCCCAAGCTTTACTTTCCTTCAGTATTTTATCATATTTAAAATGTGCATCAACAGGTAAGTGAATAAAAAAAAGCTGCGTGATCACGTTCTTACTGTCCATTTTCCAGATCTTTAACGTGGCACACAGAGGCCTCCACATAGTCCCGGGGTTTGTGGTAGAGAGGGAGCAGGGTGGAGTCATCGTCGGAGCCGTGAGCCAGGGCCCCGTTAGGTCTGCATTCAGCAAAGGGGCTCGCTTTGCCATTAGGCGACAACCCGTCCACCTCTTTTTCTTTATCCAGGAGAGAGAGTTCCACTTTTACTTCAACTGCACAGCAGAGACATGGCCCAATCAGAAAATGTGTGAAAACGCACAGCTGAATAAATGCAGTTGATGCAGAATTATGGTGTGAAGGTTTAAAATGAAAATGATTTCAGGGGATATTGATGCTAACGATCACCAGTGGACTATCTTTATTATTCCATAAACCTGTTCTGTGTTATTTCATTTCTATCCTTCTCTAGAATTTATAGCAGCAATTTTCCTTACAGCCTAGAGAGATGTCTACAACCTTAGGACAAATTGACTCCGACATCCACAAAGCTCAAACAAATGAAAGCAGGAAGCATGTGCAACCCTGTCTTCTTTTTTTCTCTCCCTTCTAGTGCATACCTCTTATTCAGTTGTTTCTTTGGTGATGTGGTATAAAAATCCCCAAAATAGGGAGATAGTTTGACAATTTGCATTTAAATAAAAAAAAAAATCATCAGTTCATTCTCAAAAATACGATTTAACCAGGTTGAAGAGGCTTTTTAAATGATGCTCGTTAAATAATGCGATATTCATGGGAGCGGTGGAGATTTAAGTGCAGCTTCAGCTCTCCCAAGATGACAGCAAAAAATACAGACTGCAGCAGCACGGAGCACATTAATCTATGTATTTTGGAGCCACTCCGTTTTCTCTGATGCGCTGCTGTTTGCTTTGTATTTGCGAACATTAAGAAGCGGTTGTGTAACTCCTTTTTCACTGCAGCAGGCTTTATCTGTTCGGCTGGAAAAATGTGCTGATCATCCGGTTCTTACACAGTAATCTGGCTGGAATTTTCTCCCGCTGAGCAAGTCTTAATTAAAATCAATGGAAAATCATAGTAGTGAGTGCATTTGCAGGAGAAAAGAAAGAGAAAGCTTTCCACGGCTGAAGAGAATCTCCAGAAGCAGCTGTAATATCTGAGGCTAAATAAGACGTCGTCACACTGATGCTTCATTCGATCAGACTAAGTAGTTATCAGGGTTATAACATACATAAATATATTTGATCTAATTCTTGTAAGTTGCCCAGCACAGACTTACATTTACTCAGTAGCAAGCATGGCATAGATAATTATGTAAAATGTTCAGATTTTATATTTATTTTTTGTATTTCTTCACATTTTTAGGCAAATGAAGATGGTACAGCAGTTTGTCTTTAAAGGCCTCCCTCCATCATAGACTTTCTAATGGTGCAAATTTACTCCCACTTTTTACTCACTTCTATATAAGTGTGAATAAATGATCCTCTACAGTATTTACTGTATATTTAGAGTGGGAGTCATCCTTATTTATAAATCATAGTATAAAGTATCCGAATAAGCTACTTTATAGGTTTCATGTTAATAATGTTCTTTTCCATCTCATGCTTTAACACGGCTGCCTGGGTAGAAGATGCTCTAAATCGCATTGTACATGTGTATAGTGACAATAATAATCTTTTCTATTCTTCTCATTCTATTAGAACTTGAAAGTGACTTCAGCCTTTGACCTGAGACATTTTTCCAGTGTAGATAGTAAATCTTTGTTGTGCATTGAGTGTGCATTAGTAGCTGGAGGTTACACTGTTATCAACACTTATTACTGTTCAGCTGCCTGACAGTCATCATTTACATACAACTAGAGTCTCTGAACAGATGATGAAATCTTATTCAGTGCACCTGAATGTGAAGTCGAGTATGTTATTAGAGTACCTCTTAGC
>NW_005187407.1:5000300-5006153 GCF_000239375.1 Pundamilia nyererei | reverse complement strand
ATTTGGAAGCAACAGCTCTGAAAATGACAAACAAAGACACCAAACGGTCCCGATTTACATTGAAAAGCTTCATAATTTTAACCTTGTATAGAATAAAAATTAAAATAGTGTGCTTTTTGTATAATTATTGTGTTATATTTTCTTCACTATCCTTACAACTACTACAAGGACTACAGTATTTCTTTAAAAAACATTCTGCATTCATAATGCCATCAGTTTTGACAAGATTCCCAACATCACTGAGTGAAACAGCCCCAAACCACAACAGAGATTTCATCATGTTTTACAGATGGCTGTAGACACTCACTATTGCACCTCTCTCCTGCCCTGACGTACATATTAACAATTTGAATGAAAAATTTGGCTTTTTGACAGCCACGCTTCAATTGAGAGCATTGCTGATGAGGCTTTGGTGAACAACTGAAGGGTTAAATGCATCACTCAGGTCGTGCCCCAAGTCTTGTTCGATTTTTTCCTATTTCTTAAGGACGTTACTTTCACATACTATTCATGTGCTGCAGATAGTTTATAGGCAGGCTTCTTCTTCTGTCTGGCACTTGTCCAGTTTCTTCACATTTTTTAAGGACACACTGCGCACCATGCTGTGATATGGCATGTTTTTTTTTACTAAAAGCTTTTTGGGAATCACCTTGTTAGTGCAAAAATACAATTTTATATCCATCAGTCTTTGTTACCTTTGGCATTTTTCATATATTCAGCTAAAGAAATTGGAACAAATTTTGTGTTTTTGGATGGCAGTGACAAAGTGCCTATTTAAAATAGTTTTTTTTTTCTAATGAACACTGGTTTATCATTGAGTTAGGTCCCTTGTTGAACAGTGTTAAACAAAAAGCATTATTTTGAAAATGGTAAGGTACAAGGACTGGAGTGAAATGAGAGAAAGCAGCCAATAAATCCAATACATTTTTGAAAGACCTACAGAAAACCCAGAAAACCATTTCTTAAGACCACTTAAAAAGAATTAAAAGCCTGGCTCCTTTGAAGCAAAATATAATGAAACGAGGGATGACTCAAGGCTTATAAAGATGTATATAAAGACAAAAAAATATCCAAAAAAGTAAAGGACATCATACAGCAGTTGTGGATTTTACAAAATTTACTAATGCTTGAATTGGGCAAACAGGCTGTTTACCTGGTTTGGGTTTGGAGAAGCATCCTCCCATGGTGGGCCCAGGATTGAGGGACACCCAGGGAGAGGGAGGGAGAGGGGGAGAGGAGAGGAGGGGAGGTACAGTCAGATCGTGGAGCTGGGCTGCTTGTTTTGGAGGTAACGGTAATGCAGAGCTGGAGGTCTGAGAACCTGCAGGTCCAAGCTGGCCATCGCACACGTCAGCTCCTCCACATAATCTGAATGCACAGAGCGAGTGAAATTGTAAACAACACACACACCGTCACACTGTGATGACTTGCTGTTAAAACTACAAGCGGTAGAAAATGTACTTGTGTTGTTTTTATCATTACCAAACTGATATTTGTCTTTATGTCTGTGTTACTAATGTGCAGCTGATGTCGCTCTGTGAAGGATGCAGAAGTCAGACCCTGAGGAGAGCCCAGCCACTGTTTATCTTTGTCTATGTAACCTGTTAGTGCTTGTAAAAAGGAAGCAATTGTGTTAATTAGGAACATGTCCACACACACTGTTGCCTTTGTTCATGCATATTGCATGGGAAACTGTTAAATATTAACAGCACTCCGACACCTATTAGCTTTCTCGTCACACTGCGCTTTAAAGGGAAGCAGGGGCCCCTTGAGTTTTAAAATCCCCCTTGTTTTGTTTCCACATTGCCCTCACACATTTCTGCCAGCTCTGGTATTTCACCCACACATACTGTAGCTAGTTACTCACTGGCTGCTATGAATCTCAGCATACATAGGATGGCAGGTGTATCACTCAACGTGGTGCAATCCATCACCAAATTATCCTATTGAGGTTCAACCAAAAGGACTGCTTGATATTCTGAGCACATCTTAATGTCCTTGAACTTTAGAAAAAAAAAACCTTTGCAGTACTGAATGGAGCGCTGCTTAGAGAAAGTTCCTGAAGACAAATGAGAAATGGAAAGATCTCCTCTAATTGGACAGAAATCTGCAGCTAACAGTGTGTTGGTGTTGCATATGTACACTGTATTTATTTGCTCTGGATGAAAGTACATTTACTCAAGTACTTATGATACTTAGGATGGTCCTTAGGTTCTGAGGTTTGGATTCTTAGTTAATGCAATTGAGTTTAAGGGCTCTGTTTGAGTTTTACTGTTTTTCTAGTGATGAGATTGAGATTCAGTTTTGTAATCCTTGGTTTTGAGATTTTCACTTTTTTTTTTAGGATTTTTAGTTTATTTCATTGTTGTGTTATTTTCTATTTTCCTTTACAGGTTAACCTTAGTTTAATGCTCTGTTTTTCCATTAGCCCCTCCCTAACTGTATTCAACTGTGCTGATTATGTTCAGTTGTGGCTCATCCCCACCAATCTCCTGTTGCCTCTCAGCCCTCTCTGTGTGTATGTGTAGACCCGCCTTCCCATTATTTAAAGCATCTGTTTATGTTCCTCTCTAATGCAGCTCAGTTTGTTCCCATATATTTTGGCTCTGTTTATTTTGGACATATCAACTGCGATAAAGTCTCTCTTTTATTTTCCTCCTTCTGGTCTCGCATGCTGGATTCAGGCTCTGTTTATACCACCAAACTTGACAACTTAAGTATATTTTTGAGCTACTAGTGCTGCACACAAAAATATTCATTTTATGCTCTGCTTTTCTTCATTTCCAGAAAAAGTTTAAATTAAAATATTTTTAAAAATAAATAAATGGATGTTAAGTGCTCTGTCCAAAATTGACTCATTTCAGGTGGGAGGCGCAGTAGTACAGTGGTTAACGCTGTCACCTCATAGAAAGAAGTTACTGGGTTTGAACCTCCTGGGCCCCTCTCTGTATGGTTTCCCTGGCCCTGTGAGTGCTCCAGGTTGTCCCCAAAACATACGTGTTGAGTTGACTGGTGACTCTAAACTGGCTAGAGATGTTGATGTAATGTGAGGTGTTATATCCAGAGTGTATCTTTCCTTTTGTCCTGTCAGCTCAGATAACCAGGCTGGATAAGCTGATGGATGATTTGACCTTTCAGACCTGCAATCTCTTACAAAGGGCAATTTGTAAAGACCTTTTGCCAGTGTTAGTTCTTAGTCTAAAGTTGCTTTCATAAGGCGCTATAGACTGAGCGTGAAGTTGCATCTGATAATGGAAATATCTTAGCAGGTTAATTGTACATTAAGCAGTTTTTAACCTGCCAGCTCTGTTTCTTTCAATGTAACAATAGCACAGGTATTGTCCAGTGAAATCACAGCATATTTCACTCCTGCTGTGTGCTCTAACTAGACAACACTCTTCCCTAAACCTTCTGAAGTGTTGCCAGTAGTGAGAACGCATGTGAGGTGTATCATCTCCTGCTGTGTGCCACATATGAAATGGATAACTGCAGATTCTACAAACATTATTTGGAGTTCAAACACTTTATGAGTTGTAAGTGTTTCAACAAGAGACAGAATCCCCAATAAACTTTTTAAATGGTTTGCTAATCCAAAGACGTAAAACTATCCCAATACTTCACCAAAAGCCAAAGATGGCCTTTTTGTGAAATATTGGCTAGATCTCACTTCATTAATCATCTCAGGGCTCTTCAAATGTATGTCATGGCCCTTTAAGTAAACCCTATATTGGAAATTGCTACTAAAATACACTTGTGCACATTTTTTTGCTAATCATTAAGTAGGGTCTATTTTTCTGTTTTTGTTTCAGGACTTTTACTTAAATAAGGATAATATTTTAATGTAGGAAAACTTGCCCCTTGCATGTTGTCCCTTAAATAATTCATCACCACTGAAACTTTGATGAACAACAAATTGGATCACAAATAGCTACCATACTGGAGCTCCAGTAAACCCAAGATATTTTGTGCAAAACTAAAGTAGGTTAAGCAGATTTGGTCCTCACAACATATGACGCAGATCCCTCACTCTTTCTCACTGTTGGGCCTGTCCCCAAGCAGTGCTAATAATCCTGCCTGCAAACAAGCTGTCAGCTTCACTCACTTCCCTACAAATGCAAAACCTGTTACTGGAATGTCAGAGGGGAGAATTAGCAAAATGCCAACTCCTGGTTGGTGGAAAAGAGGCTGATCTATAACGTGAACGTGAGTGAAACAAATGCCAGCCCTTTGATGGACACACCCACTGAAATTACCACGCAAACTGTGATAGCATGTGTAACGTTAGCAGAAGAGGAACATGCTGCGATCTCCATATGTACTAAGAGAAGATCAGCTTTTCATTGCCTCATTCACTTCATAACACCTCGACTATTTTAAAACACCTGCTTTGGCAGGTATCCTGACAGGTTAGCCTGTAGTTAGAGTTCTCTGATCCTTGGCTGATAAAAGGCCTCATGCTGCTTAATATTTGACCACGCTTCTTTCTTTCCCTCACAGTCAGCTCTTCTGGTTTGTGAAATGCAAGATAAGCCTGAGGAGTCATCCTGCAATTGCGCAAACCTGCTGCTGAGCTGACAGGCTCTTACTGACCATTTATTTTATTTACTAGCAATTTAATGACAAATGTATAAAAATGAAAGCATTTTAATCCTTGATCTTTTTTTGTTGGTGTCTTTTTGCTGTTCATGTGTTAATTGTTTGCAGTGAAAGGAGACAGGAGGGACAGGGAAGTGCAGCAAGTGTCCCAAGCCATGTCTGAAGTTAAAGGTGTTCCCTGAAATGCCACCAAGCTTCTGATTGACTTCTGTTTACTCCAGTGCCTACGTGTCACAGACTATGAAAGAAAAAAGTGTGGATTACAGTTACCACAATCCCCATTAGGAGGCTCCAGTGTGTGTGTGTGTGTGTGTGTGTGTGTGTGTGTGTGCGTGTGTGTGTGTGTGTGTGTGTGTTGAATTTCATTCAGATTATTCAGAGCAGTGTGTGTGTATAGTCTTGCTTTTGTTTCCTTTGAGTTGAAGAAATAAATTCAGCTCCATGTGACGCCAACAGAAACGGGAATATAATGTGTGATAAATAAAGTATACATTTACCTGATTACAGAGTCAGGTACAGTCCTAATTAAGCTTTTAAGGGGAATTCAAAAAACATTACTGCTTCACATGATACAGCAGCTGCCACGTGGTTCAAGAAAACAAAGACCAAATAAGCATTCAGTGTTATTTACTGTCCAACAGCACAGAGTTCATGAAGTAGACAAGTTCCTGTGGCTTTATGTTGACTCAGATGCCAATATGTTTTGTATGTCTGTAAAGCTTAAGTTGGTTAACAATGGCACTACATGGCTCTATCAGGTAATTTTGCTGCTACTTTGAGCAATAACCTCTCCATGATGTCATGGAAAACTGGAACTGAGTTCTTCAGAGGGGTGTACACCCCTACAGGGCAGCTGTACTTCCTTAGAGCAGTTCTGAGAGTGACCAGTTTCTCAGCACACACACACACAGACGCATACAAAGATACACATGGCTGCTGTCAAATTATGATTGGAGATGTGCTGTGATATATTTGATCTGTTTTCATTTTTGTAAAAGTTACTGGTGTATATGGACTGGAAAACATTATCTGATATGCGTGAAGCTGGAGAGATCAGAATTTCTCCAAGATTTTCATCTATTCCACTCATGAATGTGTTTTTATTAACAAACTGATTTGTAGAGAAACAGTGCATGTTTCTCTACAGAAGAGCCCCCAGAGCAAGCAACTTCCTTTAAAAGTACTGTATGTGACCACAGTGCACCAATGCAGGCAAAACCCACTTGAAGAAATAAGTGGGATCTCTCTCTCTCTCTC
>NW_005187407.1:4993047-5000276 GCF_000239375.1 Pundamilia nyererei | reverse complement strand
ACACACACACACACACACACACACACACACACACACACACACACACACACACACACACAGCATCACATAAACACATATAAAGTAATTACCTCAAACTCTGAGTCCCTGGTGTAAAATGAATGTGAAGGGTCTTACCCGCGTGCATGGAGCAGGTGCACTGAGATCCTGTCAAAGTCCCTGGTGCTCAGCCGTCCCTGCGGACCACGGCAGCATATTAGCACGGGTCTCCTCGCAGTCTTCTCCCTCTCCGGATTGGCTCTAGTATTCCCAGTCTGCGTGTCCCTCCGTACCCTCCTCCGCACTCCTCTTCTTCCTCTTGATGCAGCAGAGGCTCCAGTGAGTGAGTGAGTGTGTGGGTGAGTGTACGTGTGTGTGTGCTCTGCCCCTCTCAGAGTCCCCCTCAGCAGCAGCAGGAGCAGCAAGAGCAGCACACTGAGCCGACCGGTCGTGGGAGTTGCTCTCTTTTGCAGTCCAAGCCTGAAAACGCAGCACGGAGGACCTTTGCCAGTTTCTCAGCTGTATGCGGTATTGATGGAGTTGCTGAGGGGATGCTAACACAGCATGAATTCTCACCGTTCCCTGCTCTCCTCCACCCAACCCTCCTCTCTCTTTCCTAAACACACACACGCTCTCTCTCTCTATCTCTCTCTCTCTCTCTCTGTGTGTGTGTGTGTGTGAGTGCACGCGCGCCAGGCTTGCTTTTCTGTTCAGACCCTTTCAGCCTCGCCTTCAAATGTCAAAGACCTGACTTGCCAGCTAAACCTGATCAAAGACTTAACTACCCTCCCCAAAGCACTGCCCCAATGACTGCCCACCTATTACACTGGCTGCTCCCTGTAAATGCTGCTTCCATGAGCATCATCTGCTGTTAAAACTTACCAGTGTTTGGATTTATTGCAGTTACACTGACCACCAGGGAACATAAAATAAACACCGAAGGTGCACTTACCGTGTGTGTGTGTGCGCGCGCGCTGTGTGAATGCTACACTTCTATCAGTGTGTGCAGCAGAGGAAGAAAGCCTAAAAGTGCAGTTGTTGCAGTAAATCCTGGGTTCAGTGAGGGGGTAGCATGGAGACGGATTACAAAGGTATAGCCTACTAAGTCTTATAGAAATGAGCTCTTGAGTTATTTCCATTCCTTATGCTCCCACTGTGGGAGAGATGGGTCAAGGTCATTCCACACATTCATTTCTATGGAAATGAATGTGTGTGACAGCAGTGACACGGGTGATGATCAGCATGCAGGACCAAAACCTTTATGGTGTTTTCAGAATGCTAATGCTTTCACTTTAAAAAACACAAAACAAAACAAAACATATTATAAAAGAATAGAGATCATATTAGATCATTTCCCCTCTCCACATGGACTAATTTGATGTTTGACAGCTGACAGGTGCACACGCACTGCTCTTGTTTGATGGAAAAAGCATATTTGAGTGAAAGCCAGGGTGGGGCGTGTGGATATGCACGACAAGAAGAACTATCAGATTCGCCCAGTGTGCAGGGAAGGCCATCTGACATCACTGACACATCACTCAGTTTAATTGAATTGCCAGGGGTCACAGAGAGCTGCAGTATCTAAAAAGCCAGATCAAGAGAGCAGGGAGAAGTGAATGAATCATTCATGGCTTATAAAACAAATGCTCTGCCAAAATATTAATGCCAGCAGTTATCAGGGGTAGATTTAACCTGTTAATTAGATTTTAACCAATCGGTAAGTAAATGCTAATAACGTACATCGCCCAGCCAAAGAAACATCAGTGTCCTTTTTTGGTGAAATAAAACAAAACAGTTTACATCAGTTCTGACAAAAACAGTGAGCAACAGAGTACATTAAGCTCTAAAAGGAGCTGATGGCACCAAGCCCCCTCCCCATGAAATGAAATTCAACACAGAGGAGCTGCAGCTCAAGAATGCAACCCCTGCTCATTTACTCACTCCTGCACGGCAGTGAGCACTCAGACTCTGCTCACAACTAATGTGGGACATTTTCATTACCGACCCGAGTGCTGTTTACTTATTGTTTAGTGTGCTGATTTTAGGTTTCTTTAAGTTTCTTCATCTTTCAGTTCAGCTAATAAATCGGTATTATGGTGCTAGTAGGTTCCTTTCTGATGTTTTGAAACTTTATGACATACTTTTGTGCGCTTATTGCACACATCACTCAACATTATAACTAATGCATGAGTAATTCAACCAAAATGTTATTTTGACTAGCTACCATACCATTAAGTGAGGTTCCAATGGTGTGTATGTTCTACTAAATAAATTGTCCTCCAATGCTTTAACAAGAATAAAAACTACAGCAGTCATCTACTGTCTCGCATTGTTTTAATAAAATGTGTCGCACACAGTTGCTTCAGATTTTTTTCTTCTAAACAGAGATCACAGAAAAAAAAGTTTTATTTCCAGTTTTATTTCCAGTAAAAAAAAACAAAAGGGCCCCAAAAACACTTCTGTGCTTCTCGGTAGAACTACTGTAATCTTTCACAGGCTGTCATGCTTTCATATAACGTACATGAACACGCAGATATTACACATATGGGAATATTCAAGTTATAAAACCTCTGTCTTTAGGTAGTGCTGTGTCTTTTGCTTCACCTGTGGGCTGTTTGGTACACTCGATGTCTGCCGGTCGTAGTCGCCCATGCACACAGCTACAAAGAACAAAGTCCCTCCGATGACCAGTGCCAGTCCTCCGAACCATCCGGAGAACATCGCCTCCCCATACTCCCATCGTGGCATCACATCAGGAAAACCCTCATCCCAGAAGTCCACCACAGTTGTATAGGCCACAACAGACACAGGAGCCAGAGTAGTGAGCCCAGACACCCAGGACAGCACCCCACTAAAGATGAGGAGCCTTCTCTTCACACCAGGCGGCTCCATACACATCTCAACCCCCTCCAGACCCGGGAAAGCAGCCAGTACAGCTGAAGCACCAGTACCAATAGACACTGACATGAGCACCCTGGAGATCTGTAGGTCCAACGGCAGTCCCATGATGGAATCGTAGGCCTTACACTGAATTCCCACTTCCTCGGTGTAGAGGCAGGTGTGCCACAGCCCAGAGAACCAGTTCTCCACTTCATTGAGATCAGAGTTCATTGTTTTCCAATGTGGAAGGAAGGTGGTGATCAGAGATGTCACCAAGCCTCCAACCGTCACAAAGAGCGCGGTCCTTTGCATCATTTTAGCTGTTAGAAAAACCATCTTCTGCCTTTGTGCAGTGAAGTCTGTGCTGTGATTCTGTGTCCAAATCTAAGTAAAGTTAGGTAAGCCATCCAAGTGGCTCTGTAGCTCGTCCCACCTGCTGGACAGACCTGGACGGCCCACTTCTTACTTCTTTAAGAAAATGCACCTGATAAGTAGGAGAAAATCTCGTACCACATAACAACGGCCATACTGTTTGGTTTCAGTGTTCAATGTCATCCCAGTGAACAACGAACTCTGTATTTAAATGAAACCAGATATGAGCAGAGGGATTCTGGGCCGTGTGTTTGCACAAGTCAACTTGAATGAAACGAGCAACCTGTGCATGAGGGGCACATGAAAAAGAAAGACATAAAAGTTACTGTTTCACGTGACTGTGAACTTCAGTACAACTTTAAACGTTTCAGCAAAATTAGGTGAGGTATGGTCTTTCGTTTTTGATTATATATTATTTGTTTAAGATATTTATTTTGATTTGCAAAATTTCTCAAGTATCTCTACTATGAATAGCACTTTGTGCTCACTGCAGCAATACAAAAGTCCAAAAGAGTCCAGCACCTTGGGAATTCCTCTGTGGGTTGTTACAGATCCTGCAGTACAACTGCCACCTTGTAGAAAACCAATATAATGCCTCTGCATTTAGGACAAACATTTTGTCTTAGTCCCATGAACAAAATTTACTATAAATGTTCAGAAAATACTTTTCTTTTAGTTTTATTCATCTCATACTGGGATTATTAAGGGTGACCTCAGTACATACATAAGAACCTATAACACATCTCAAATGAATAATTAAAATTAAACCACTTAATTTAATTTAGATCACGTGAGTAAACCAAAATCGCTGCAGTGCAAAACCTTGCAGATTTAAAAGGAATTCATCTGCTCAAACCAGGGAGTGTTGTCTGAACTTATCATGCATGGATCTGTGGAAACTGAGACCCCTGACGGACATGCTAATTTAATGAAAGGTCAAGGTCTGACCTTCAGCTTTTTCACACTGTGTTTAAGTTGCACTGGCTTTAGTTTGCAACAGTAGTCTGAATTTTAGATTAGCACCAGTAAGGCCAACAAAAGTGTCTTTGAATATTTCACTTTAAACATCAGCTGTTTAAAATTAAAAATTATACTGCTGGACTGGATGAGGACTGCTGCCCCACTTTAACCCCAAACACTAAAAACAGCAAAACAACCTGCCGGCTGATCCAGTCTAGTATGGTCCCTGCATAAAGCCAGTGAGGATGGCCAATGCTGTAGTTTTAGGCAAAGCTGACATAATGGAGTTATCGGCTCTTTGCACAGATGGCTGTAGGATTTAAAAGCAGTTTAAAAGTTAGGTTTGGGCTCAAGAATAAAGTCATCTGTTAGAGACTCTAACAGATGACTTTATTCTTTTTGTGTAGTGTTATCACGAATCTAGAGCCCAGAAGATTCGTGATAACACAACGTGACAATAGCTTCTAAAGAGAGGTTAAATCAATCAATTCTGTGGTTTCAGAAAAACTTCAGTTTTTTGACACATTCCTTTGTGTTTATTGATTAACTGACAAAATGGTTGCGCACAAACTTCAATCACGTTGGTATACTGGTGAATCAGAGCACAGGCACAGAACACATGACTCATTCTGTAAGAGATTTATTAAGGCTTCAAGTGCATGATAACAGAATAATATCACTAAATACTAAGTTCAGTATTGTAGGATACACAGATTTTGTTAATGGTAAGAATTATCACAAAGACATGTGCCAGCAACAGTACTTAACACAGAGATATATTATAATTATTTTCATATGATTTGGATTCTTTACCGCAAAAGACATATGTAAATAATACAAACTTAAATGAATAGAGATTTAGATAAATAACCCATTCGACTTTAATAGATGTGATGGTTTATTGAGATGATACATCTGATGAAATTGAATCCATTTCTATTGTCACACTTGTGAAAATATACAGTAACCTGTATATTTATCAAAAAAAAAAAAGCCAAAGCAACAGTGAGCAGAATAATCTCTTTGCAAAAAAGGTCTGTCTGTACAAAATAAATAAAAGCAGAGTTATACATGAAAAGATAATTTTACACTATTTAACAATTCTAGCTACAATCTGGTTCCTTCACTGATTTCATTCCTCGCTGAGATGCAGAGGGACAAACAACAACAACAACAACAATAGCAACTCGATACAGTGTGGATAAAAGGCATCAGTTGAATGGGGTATGACACATGCAAGGAATGATTAGGTGGAGCAGGGATGTATGGCTTCTGCAAGAGTAGAAAAGAGCCGTCCTAAATATCGGAGCACATCTCGGCACACTGTTTGTCTGATATGTGTGTGGCTAGCGACTCAATGATGTCCAACAACAGCAGCTGGCTGAGAGACCTCAGGTTGGGGAGCTTGGATACCTTTGGGAGGGGAGGAGAACAAAAAAAATGAAAAAAAGAACAGCAAATTAAGATAAGACAATGAGTCAAAAATGGGGAATAAGCAGCACTTGATTGCTCATGCACAACAAAATGAAGATAAAAGATAAAAAGAAGATAAAAGCTTAACAGAAATACAGCAGAGCTAACACTCCAGTGAAGTAAAGTTAAAACTGAGTGCTTCTTTGTTCCTTTGGATAACAAACAATAATCAGAGCGACACCTCATCGCAATGTGATGAGGTGCTTGTACAGCCGGCCAGCCTGTAAACAGTCTCCTCTTCACGCAGAAGATGGAGGGTGATCCACTAAGAGGCCAAAGGTGTCAGTCTCCCGCAAAGAAGAGGGGACTAGAGGGTTAGCTCAGCTGCAGTGAGTGGGCAGCAAACCCCCAGGGCTTCGGATACAAGCCCACCCACCTTGATGAACTGGTGGACAATAATGTGGAGACAGTGCTTCTTCATGTCCAGAGCCTGGGTCTTGTCAGCTGCCTCAAGAATCTGAGAGAGGATAGCGAGAGAGAAGTGAGTGAAGAAATGATTTATTTTGTTCAAAAGTGAGGGACTGCATTGTCCAATTAGGTCACTGCTCCCCCTGGGAGAAAGCACAATACCTGCAAGACATTCTCCACAGTGACGTTCATCTCGAGATTCTGCTTGCAGTAAGCCTGCAGCCTGTTGTTAGAAAACCCATAGTAATATGGTGCAGCAAACAGATAGCTGTTAATCCAGGGTCAAGGATGTAAACCAAGTTTACCGCAATGAAACTCACGTTAACCAAAAAGTAAAGCCGGGTGCTTTGACAACCCATGTGGCTTAATTTTCGAAAAAGCTTCAGTGTGATTTAGAAACTCACTATATGAAACTGCAAATTTAACAACTCCATAACAGAAACATTTTAGGCCCTATTTTGTTTCTGGCATTGACATATTTATGAATTATTTCATTGTGTCCCTGAACTTATCTACTTATAAACCATTTATAAACATTAACCAACACTAACTCTTAACTTAAACATCACCATCTTCTAACTTACAGATAAAAAGTTCACACCTTTTTTATGTTAAATATTGAGTTCTTTTGTGACGAGCCAGCAGTTTTACTGTTAGTGATACAAACTGTACTCGATACAAATGTCTCTGTAGGAATATGTTGTGTTTTTTAAGGACCTGAACAGAAGAAAAGTATTGAGGTCTGTTTTTAGACAGAAATTAATTAATTGATTAATCATTATTATTATCTAGGCTATCTTTACTCATTTCATTTTTAATTATATTTGCAGAAATGTTAAAGTTAAAAAAAAAAACCCAAAAAACTCTACAATTGAAAAGGATACAGGGAATCCTCTGGAGGCATGTTCACGTCACCATAGTAGATATAACGCAGCATCGACTCAAAGGCCTGCTTACTCGGGACCATCTCACCAATGGATATATTTACTTGACCGTCCACGGGCATGAAGGAGCGGAACATTGCCTCAAAGTAACTGAGGAGTAACAGTATCAAAAGGATAAGTCACACCATTAAGCTGAAATGGACCATGACCAACTGTGATACAACATCAAGCCATTACAGAAAGCAATCAAATCTA
>NW_005187407.1:4983789-4993027 GCF_000239375.1 Pundamilia nyererei | reverse complement strand
GAATTATTTCATTGTGTCCCTGAACTTATCTACTTATAAACCATTTATAAACATTAACCAACACTAACTCTTAACTTAAACATCACCATCTTCTAACTTACAGATAAAAAGTTCACACCTTTTTTATGTTAAATATTGAGTTCTTTTGTGACGAGCCAGCAGTTTTACTGTTAGTGATACAAACTGTACTCAGTACAAATGTCTCTGTAGGAATATGTTGTGTTTTTTAAGGACCTGAACAGAAGAAAAGTATTGAGGTCTGTTTTTAGACAGAAATTAATTAATTAATCATTATTATCTAGGCTATCTTTACTCATTTCATTTTTAATTATATTTGCAGAAATGTTAAAGTTAAAAAAAAAACCCAAAAAACTCTACAATTGAAAAGGATACAGGGAATCCTCTGGAGGCATGTTCACGTCACCATAGTAGATATAACGCAGCATCGACTCAAAGGCCTGCTTACTCGGGACCATCTCACCAATGGATATATTTACTTGACCGTCCACGGGCATGAAGGAGCGGAACATTGCCTCAAAGTAACTGAGGAGTAACAGTATCAAAAGGATAAGTCACACCATTAAGCTGAAATGGACCATGACCAACTGTGATACAACATCAAGCCATTACAGAAAGCAATCAAATCTAGTCTAGAGTAGATCTAGTAGTAGTAGACCTAGAGTCAACTATCGGCACAGGAGCATAAAATCCACATTAAATCAAATTCAGCTTAAGTCAGGTACCAAAAATACAAAACAACCCCAAAACAACCCATCCATAAAATCTACGCTGATCTACCTGGACCGAGCTGCTAGTATGGCTTTGTGTGCAGGCCGTGGGTGACCATCTAACAGCAGAATAATGTCACAAAACTCAAAGCCGCTTCCCTCCAGGTAGGCCTTCATGTCCTGCACCAGGGAGGTCCCGATGTCCACAGGCTGGTCAGAGTACACCCTAGGAGGAGGCTGCTGCTTTCGTCGCACAATCTCCACTATCAGGGGAGTGGAGAGATGCTCGAACTCTTTCGTCATGATAACCTGGTTAAAGTGTGACTCCTTAACCACAAAATTAAGGCAATGTTCCTGAAGAAAGAAAAAAAGATGTTGGTATTAGTGTCATAATAGCTAGTACTGTCAAAATTAAAGCGTTAACGCAGATCAAGCCGGCATCACGACTAACGCGGAAAAAAAAACAATTAAACGCATCTGGTGCGCAGAATGACTCAAAATCCCTGAAGTGTTTCTGTCAACGCATTTCGGGCAGTTTGTCCAAGTAGAGTTACCTTCGCACATGCGCAAATGGGCAGTAGATCTGGTAGTGACGGGGAGCTGAACCAATCAACTCAATTTGGAAGATATATAAGTTTTAAAGAATCAGAAACAACTTTTTTTGAGTTTTAATGAACAAAATGTTAGCAGGACAGCATCCGTAAACTCTTGTTTGTTTATTTTCCAGACTAAAGTCATATTCATTTAACTTTTTACCATGGTCGTCCATGTTCCAGCCCAACAGTTTGAAAAGCAGTGAAATTAAGAAACTTTAACCACTAGAGGTCAGTATAAGACGCTTTTCAGCTGTTAACATTTAATCTGGACGTACCTTGAGCTGGTCGAGCTGCAGTTTGTTGGCATTTTCACAGACACTGAGAACATTCTGCAGGTCGACTGATGCTTCAATGTACTGCACACAGAGCTGCTCCAGCCGGGAAAGCTTAAAGCTTAGGGCCAGTTTGTACACATCCATAATCAGGAGAACATCCTGCACATGACCTGTGTAGACAGATACACACAAGAATAAACATTTTCCCTCTCTTTTGCAGCAAGACTGGTAACAACCAAATGTGAGAAGCATGAGCAGAGTGGTACCTCTGCGAGGGTACTGGATCTTGTCTGTGTAGAGAAACTGCATTAAGACTTCAAAAGGCTGAGCCTCCGCTTCTCTGATGGATACCTCCAGCAGCGGCTGTGTGCCCGATGGCCTGTTGCCTGCTGGCATATCTTTTGAGCCTCCAGCTGCTCCTTCATCCTCACTGCTCTCCTGTTTTGTCTTCTGTAAGGCAGTAAAGTATGCAATTATCATTCTGGCTCAGTGAATACACCAGTGACCCATTACTCTTACAAATGCTTATATTATATATCTTGATGCCTCAGACCTACAAGCTTAGATAAATATGTTCATTAAAGCATTAAATGTGCAATATTTATGCTGCTGCACCTTTTCTGTAGTGAAAGCCTCACTGACTTTTCATAAAACTGAAATTTAGAGAATGTAGCTCATCATCCAGTCCATTACATTTCACGGGTTACTAAAATGGGGACCTTGACTTTGCGCACAATTTGGGTGAAGACCCAATTAGGTAAACCTTTAAATTTGATTCAGTTCTGACGAATACTGTAGGACTAGATATTCTTGTGAACTGTGGACCGACGACAGACGCCTCGCCATGGCGGATGAGCTGAAAATGAACTAAAATGATTACATTTGCAGCTTCACTTTGCGCATTAACTATGAACTGAGTTAATTTTCTATAAATATGAGTGTCTGAAAAAATACAAGCAATAACTCCTTGATTTTCCCCTTCAACACTATTGTTGGACAAATACCAAACACTAGCCTTTTATTACAGATAATTACCAAATCATTATTCTTTCTTTATGACAATATCGCCACTCTAGCCTATTTCAGTGGAGATGGAAACCAACCAATCATGATGTGATCACGACTAATTGTTTCCCCTCCTGCGGTGTTCATTGTTTTAAAAAATCTTTTTTTAAAAAGGTGTTTCATTTCATGATGCCGCACAGCTTGAAGAGTGCAGGTTGGAGGATGTGGATTCAATTCTAAACCTTTCTGCCATTTAATATTTGAATTGTGACACAGGTGCTTGAAGTTGTGTCACTATTTCACCGTGTTTCTGATTTCCAAGATGTGGAATAGGTTACAGAGTTACATAATCAGCGTGATTTTTCATATTTATAAATATCTTCTGAGATCACTGACAGTCTTGTATGTGTCAGAGGAGATGCACTTGGTGCATTGTCCTAACCTGTCGCTGCCTATCTCGAGCCTGCAGGATTTTCTTCCGCAACCACTGACATCTTGCAGTCACTATGGCGATATGCCCCAAGACTCTCTCTTCACTCTGCAAACAAGACAACAATGTCAAGTCAGACAAGTGGAAAAAAACAACAAAAACAAAAAAAAAAACAAGTTTGGCAGATCATGTGCGAGTCACCATGAATTTCAAGAATTGCCTTTGGGTTTGTGAGCCTTTATGTAGCTTGCCATCACCAGTGTGTGAATGGGTGGATGACTGGATATGTAAAGCGCTTTGGGGTCATTAGGGACTAGTAAAGCGCTATACAAATACAGGCCATTCACCATTTTTATTACAAGAAGACAGTTGAGAAAGCTGGGGAAGAGGGCAGGGGGAAGCCATGCAGCAAAGGTGTCTGGGACAGATTTGAACCTAGGCCCATGCAACAACCTCAGAGCATACTGGTAACCTACTCAACCCATGTAGTTATACTGGCACCTCACCTTGAAACTTTAATCAGCAGTTTAGAGGCTTGGCTTCCAGTTTTACAGCAATGAAAACTCACCTCGCCCAGAATAAACTCCACATCACAGAACTGACGGTTCTCCCACAGTTTGCCATAATCCTCATGGAGGGTACACTTTGGGTAGCATGAAAACTACAAAAGTGAAAGTTTTAGCAATCAATCTTAAGGCAGGACAGACTTTTTAACTATGGTAGTATATCTCAGCAATGAGGTGATTTGACACCAACCTGGAATCTGTACATCTCCCCACTGCGGACATTGTTGTCCACAGTCCCGCCAAAGATGTACATGGCATCCAGAATCACAGCAGCAGCATGGAAGAGCCTCCCACTGGGCATCTGAGAAAAAACAAAAACAAAAAAAGATAAGAGTTTAATTACATATCTGTAAAATTCACCTACATGTGTTTTATATTCCTATCTGGGGTGACACAAAAGGAACACCATACCACTATGATTTACAATAATATAAATTGTCTTGCACAAATTTCTGCAACAAAATGCAGACTGTCTACAGCAACGAAGAATGTAAAGTAAGTAAACTCAAAATGGCTCATCACTCAACAGCTTTTCCAAACATATTGTGTTTGCATTACATTAAGAAATAGTACAATAGATAGGAATGGAGCGTACAGCAACAAAGTGTTCTCGTTTAATAATTTACTGTCCTAATAAATAATATTTGTGATATCATTCATCCACCTCCATATCTACTAACATAGTTCTTTGTGTCAACAAATGAATGATATCACAAACACAATGAACATTTTCCAAATTTTTTCATACCTCACTGTCATGGCTGGGTTGGATCACCTCCCAGGTCTGAGAGTCAACATCATAGCAGTGCAGCTCATTGGGCAGTGTGTTGTCAGCAGCACCTCCAAATACATACAGGTGCCGGTCAAAGGCAACCATAGTGTGTCCATAGCGCCTCTGCGGAGGTGGAGGAGAGCCACGCAGCAAATGTTCGGTTGGTATACGTGTCCACCTGAGAACATGGGAGTTATGAGTGTCGGGTAATAAAGGTTATCTTATCTTATCTTAATGCTGGTAAATATAGTATAAGTAGCTGAATGATATAAAAAAGGGTGCTGCTTACATGTGGCCTTGGAACTCAAACTGAAAGAGGTTGTTAGTAATTTTGGCTCCACTCTGTCCAGAAAACACAAACATCTTGTCCCTGCATACGGCGACAGGGAAGTTGCAGCAAGACGGGGGAATTTCACCACTCTGATCGATCTGATGGACACAAAGACAGAAAGACAGACGTGAACAATGACCAAGAGTTTCTGAGTCTTTAACTTTAAATGTTGTTCTCTTTTGTTGTGAAAATGAATGAAACATGCCTCTTCCCAGCACGCGTGCTCTCGGTCCTGCAGACTGATGGTCCACATGTCGTTCAACCTATACGTGGGCGAAATAGTCACCAAGGTTATGCACAAAAACAAATACATCTGCAGAAAATGAAATAAAAAATTCATACATACCTGGCATTTCCATCATAACCGGCAAATATCCAGAGTTTATCACTGTAGACTGTGGCCCCATGTGCAGATCTGGCCACTGGCAAGCTGGAACAGAGATGCAGGATTTTTAGGACTAGTTTCATAGACAACACTTAAGTATAGTCCCAGACTAAATTTTTATTTGCCTCTGTACCTCAAAGGGCCTTTCAAAGACTTAAAACAGTTGTAGATTTTGCTTGTCCTGGATTAAACTAAGCAGACTGCAAGACTGAGGATTAGAGATACTATGGGATTAATTTGAACCTTAAATTAATTTTTGAAGGAGGTGGGCTTAACTTTTATCAGCAATTTTGCGAAGAATAGAGGATTTTGGAGTTGGGGGGGCTGTCATGCTAGGACATAGTAGAAGGCAACTGTGCACAGTGTGAGGTCCTCCAAAGTTTTAGTTTAGCCAGTAAACATAAAGGCACATGCGAAACCAGCCCACAGTTTTTCCAACATATTTTATCCTCCAGACAACCTAAAGCACGGGTGTTGAACCCCAGGCCTCGAGGGTCGGTGTCCTGGAAGTTTTAGATGTGTCATTGATCCAACACAGCTGATTTAAATGGCTAAATGACCTCCTCAACATGTCTTGAAGTTCTCCAGAGGCCTGGTAATGAACTAATCATTTGATTCAGATGTGTTGACCCAGGGTGAGATCTAAAACCTGCAGGACACCGGCCCTCGAGGCCAGGAGTTCGACACCCCTAACCCTAAAGTATTAAGGGTGGGAACCACGGAGGCAAGATACAATAATATCATGGCACACAATAACAATGTTTGGTCATTATTAAAAAGAAACGAGTTAATACATTACCTTCCCTCCACTTTCCATTCAGTCCACTGTCCTGTAGCAAACTTGTACTCAAAAAGGTCATTTTTATTTTTCAGGTTTGAATTTGAGTATATGTCTCCAGTGTAGCCCCCTAGAAAATATCAAATTTGAACATTACAGAAATGCCACCAGAGTTTAAAATGGATAAAATGAAGGATTTTTATAGATAATGAAGGATTTACCAAATACAAACATGCTGCTGCCATAGACCACAGCTGAGTGGTGGTATCTGGGGGCAGGTGGCGTTCCAGTGGTGAAAGCTCTGTGAATTATAGACATGTGTCAACTTTTATTTTATTATATGGTTAAGATTGTGTATGTTTTATATATACTCTGGCTGATTTGGTGTCTTGTATTGTAATACTTTCAAAAAGTGTCCACTGTGGAAATAAACTGATCTTTATGATCACTTTTTAGTGCTCCTTGTTCTGATACTCACTGCATGCACACTATGATGGTCTTAAAATGTAAATGGCCTATATTTGTATAGCGCTTTACTTAGTCCCTATGGACCCCAAAGCGCTTTACACTACATTCAGTCATCAGTCATAAATGCGTGTTAATCTGGGTTATTCCGTGGATTGTGATATGTATTGCAACGAAGTAAAATCAAACCAACTGCGGCTGTGAGGCTATAGCCTTACCGACACCAGGAACAGTCCTTCACATCAAAGCGAAGCAGATCATTCAGCATGTTTTTGCTGTTGGGTGACACAGAATTCTCACATACATATAATAACACATATATCTGAAAAATGTCTGCAGAAGTCTTGTAGCCCTTACCCATTATCTCCCCCGAACACATATATTGCATCTCTGTAAGCCACCACAGTGTGCTTGCTGCGCCTGCGTGAAGCCGCATGAAGTTCAGTAAAACCACAGGTATTCAGTTTGAGTGAAGATGCTGCTGCTGCTCATCTGTCCACACCTTACCTTGCACCAACAAACTCATCGCACGGAGGGAGTCTTCTCCAGCGATGAACAGTCTCAAATGGGCCGAAATTAAGTGTCAAATATTCCACGCTGTCAGAGCAGCTGTGGTCGAAATCAACACTCGGAGCCACTTTAGTTGACTTACAGGACATGTTTTTGCTAACTCCCCGGCTCAATCAGATTTCAGGGCCACTCATCTGCAGGGACGTGAACGGTTAACGACGCTGTTAATGCCCCAGGATAAGTGCCAATACTTCTGTCATTACATGTAAATCTGGAGTGACATTGGTACTACTCTTACCCAAGTCTTCTTTGTTAAAGATTAAGGCTGTTGTCCTTCAGAGAACTGTTAGCTACAAAAAAGCTCAGCTAAACCTGGCTAGCTAGCTAGCCTCTAGCTAGTGCTACGCCCCAAAACTAGCAACATGAAGAAGAAAACGACAAGTTAACGAACAACGCTAACGTTGCGTTAAAACATCTGGCCAACCGGTTCGATACCTACGATGTCATGATATTACACAGACAAAAAAATAACACCAAGAAATCAAAAGCAGTGGTAAATCCACGCCCCCCACAACCCTGTATGTTGCGGGTACTTCACTTCCTGTAATATTAAAAAGGCGGAGTCAAAGTGCTTTCAGTCCTGTATTCTTGAGTAGTTTGAAACACTATAGGTATTAACGTTAATTTACACTTTGGAGTCCTACTCTAAAAACCTGTCATAGATTTAGCACCGTCTTCAAAGCTGGAATGTGTTAAAGAGTCTTTGAAATTAAAGATTTTAAAGCACGTTAAGCAAAGAAAGAAAATAAGGAAACTAAAAAAGCTGCAGTCACTCATTACTGCAATGAGTTTTATGTTAAAAACAAGGACATAGTGTCCACTTTCACTCTTTATCTCTGAAGCAGTAAGTGGTTCTCTGTTGTTAGCTATCTGCACTGAAACAGAGGTTAGATAACTTTATAAATGAGGGTTTTGTGGAGGATGGCCTGTTTGAGTCAGGTGCCCCAGTGGCTCACCAAACTGACAAGCAGGAGTCAGACAAAATCCCCTCTGTGTTTGATTTTTCCTTGTCTGTTGGGTTGGACACACCGAGCAGAGAAATCTCAATTCCAATGAAGTCAGAAATGAAAGGTGTAATCTTTTAATTATCAATAATGGCACAGTGTAATATGTCAAATGTCGTTCATTTCAGGTTTTATTTGTCAAATTTTAATTCCTGTCAAGGGTTACATATTTTTTTCCATTACAGTACATCCTGATATGTAAAACCGTAGACTTAACAGTGTTTCTAAGTCTATAACTGTCTTAGCACAAATGTTAAGGACATCTCCAAGCAATGAAAAAGTATTGTGATCATGCAGTTTTTGTTAAAAACATAACCATCCTCATTGAACTTTTCATGTTTTATTTTTTATTTTACAACAGCAAATAGCATTGGATTTAATTACAATCTTCTAACACTGATCTTCAAAATAAATGCTTTATTAGGTCCGTTTGGAACCACTACAATTTTGAGGCATTATCGGCACCAAATGCTCATTTTAACAGGAAACTTGTGAAATGTTATTCACCCATCCATAGGCTGATACAATATGGCCATTTATCTTAACCCACCATTTTTAGGAACATATATTTCTCATTTATTTTCAGAGATGTTGAGCCAACAAAATTAAATGGTTGTTTTAAATAAACAATATTACATTTCATTTTTTTCTGAGACTTAGCTTCTCATATATTGCTAGTAACAATGGATTATTGTATGGAGGACAAAATCAGGAAATTGCACATTAGTTAAAATCAAATCATTAATAATACAAAACACTAAGAATAAGCAATACTGAATGGAAAGAAATACTGACTAAATATTATAGGTGAATTTACAAACATAAATTAATGAAATGAAATTGCATTTCTTATGAGTGGTTCTGATAATAACGCCGTGTAGACATCCGAGTGGTGTTTGACACTCTTGGTCATTGTACATTTAGGTAGGATCTTACTTGACAGACATATGTTTTAGGTTATTTTCCTGCTCTCTACACAAGTCACATCACATTGTCACTTTACCTCCCAAAACAACTGGCAAGAGCAACACATTATTGTTGATTATCATTGAGATTTAAGCAGCAAACAAAAACGGAACAGTAAAGTTCTCACATGAAGAAAATGCAACATTTATCCTATAAAATTAAGGTATTTTTACTGCTAATTGCATCATTTTTAATGGCTCTTTCATTTATTGATTCTTCTGTTGTTATTTATTAAACATATTACATGACAGACATGGAGAAACACGTTTATAGTTGATAACATTAATGATGATTTGATTTAGAATTTGTAGTGATAGGACTCTCAAGTAGACTGATAGCTAATGCCATTCGTTTAAAAAAAAATACA
>NW_005187407.1:4958475-4983761 GCF_000239375.1 Pundamilia nyererei | reverse complement strand
ATACATACATACGTACATATGTATAAATAAGAGAGAGAGAGAGATACTCACATACTTTTTAACATCATGACTGATTTTGTCCTCCACAGATTTGTTGCATATTTTCACATATATTTCAGTCCTTAGTGGGGAATCAGTCAGTGAAATGTTTTGACTTTTTCAGGTGAACATCAAAGACTTCATTTACTTCAAACCAACTGATATTCCTGCCATGTTTTCAAAATGCTCAGAAGTTTCTCAGGGATGTAAATAAATATTTCTTATCAATCTATCAACATGCTTTAGAACGTCATTGTGAACTTCATAGTTACGTCAAGTGCTCCATTAGAACAAGCTGACATCTGGGAGTAAGAACAATTAAACGGACTCATAGTGGAGAATACTAAGCCTCGGCTGCATGCAGTAAACTGATTCAGTATTTGTAGAGCACAAGTTTTTTTTTTCTTAAGCTCTCATGATGTACATCACAGTGCACAATGATGTACAATTCAAACAGGCAAAGAGACAGGAAATATGATACGTCATTAACCTCCCATTCTATCAGCCATGCAGTAATTCTTAATACAGTGTTTCAGATTTAAATTGGCCTCTGGTGCTCACACACTCAGTTACCAGTTAATTATATCTCGGACATGGCCCCACAACTTGGTAATCCAAAGGTTCACCCCAAGCTCTGTTAAGTACTGAATCTCAGGCATTAACATCTTGCGACACAGCTTCCGATGTGCTTTGTCTATATTCTTTTTTAAATTATAGCCCATGATAGACTTCTCTCCGATTGGCTGCCAGGGCTGCATGTCTGTCTCTTGGATGCTGCCAGCTTCTACAGCATGGCCACCCTCAATGCAGATAGATGTCATCTCTTTGTTCCTCTTCTTGAGCTCTGCCACATCCGCAGCCATACGCTTCCGCCCGTACGCATCTACTTTCTTCCAGAAAGTTTGATTAAAATGCTGGTATAGCTTCCAATCAATAGCATTCCACTCAAGGGCTCTAGCTCTCAGCTCAGGAGTAAATTTAGACACAGTGGATCCCTTACGGATATTGAGCTTAAAGAAGAGCAAATCATCCATCTCCCAGCAGAGGGCATCCTTTAGCAGGATGAGTGATTCCTCAAAGTGTTCTACTAACATGACCAGCTGAAAACGGTCACTGATGAATTTGATTCCTTCTTCCACTCGCGGATCATTCATATCCAGAGAGTTGTCCAGTCCAAAGTCAAAAAACAGCAGATTCTTGAGGTAGTAAGAGTTGAAACTCTCTGGATCAAAGTACTTGTGGGGATCACGTAGGAACTCAGTCAGCTTGTCGTCACCTGGTATCTTCCAAGTAAAAGGCACCAGGCGGCCAAAGTAGTGGAAGGAGGATTCAAAAAGCTCTGCAGGGTCTCGCAGAATGGTGATGTAGGATGTGTCCACAGGCAGCAACTTGGACACTTCAGGTGCATTGAAGCGCATGTGATTACAAATAATATTGAAACACATTCCCGGTCTGTAGTCTTTAACCTGGGAGCGCTGGAAAAGAGATGGGTAGAAGAAGTCATTTCTGCTTTCGGGAAAAGCAAATTTGAGCTGGTGTTTCTCTCCAAATCGGAAAAGGATGTTAAGGAAGGTGCTGCTGGCTGTTTTGTGGGTCTTCATGAACATGATATCAACTTTAGGAGCACAGGTGTAGGCAGTGTCTGAATTGTTGATGGTTGGTTTGGGGTGGGACTGTGTTGGACGGTGGGCGCAGGAATAAGGCACCGGAACCCTACATAGATGAAAAGGAGAACAAACTATAAAGACATATGGGGTTTTGTGGAAATTATCTCTAAATGATGTGACACAAAATAAACAAAAGCATCAACCCATCGCACTTGAGAAACTAGAAAGAAAATATTTGTTTTTAAAAACAAGTTCAGTTTTGCATTTTTTAAATACTTAAATAATTGAATGTGAAATATATTCCTTGCAGACAAATGCAAATTTTACATGAGGGTTTCTACAGAACACATCCACACCATCTTACTCAGGCAGACTGAAGTGGACCTGTGGAGTGGAGAGGCAGTAAACAAGGATCATGCAGCTTGTCAGGAGTGTACCCAGGACCAGGCTTTTGCACATGGACCTCCATTGGATTCTTTGCTTGCCAGTCATGGTCCAGCAGAAGAACAGCTCACCTGAAACGCAGAACAAATCTCTTCTTCATCCTCATAATATGAGGTCTGTAAGATGAAATGGGGCCTGATTATTTAAAATCTTGTAGGATCATTCGATTCTGGATTTGACAAGGAGCCAATCAAGAGAATCCAGTAAAGGAGAAATATGCTCTCTCTTTCTAAACCCGGTCAATACTCCTGCTGCAGCATTTTGGATCAACTGAAGGCTTTTCAGGGAGTTTTTAAGACACCCTAATAATAATTAATTACAATTAAAATTGCAATTAAAATAATGACAGTAGTCTATAGTAATAATCAACTTGTTTCTCATCACCACAGGACAGGATATTTTTAATTTGAGAGATATTGTGCAAATGGGAGAAAGCGTCTACATATTTGTTTAATATGCACATTGAGCTACATATTCTGTTCAAAAACAACTCCAAGATTCCTCACAGCGTTACTGGAGACCAAGGTAATGCCATCCAGAGTAAGCATCTAGTTAGAAAACGTCTAACCATCTATATAAGATTTTTTGCGCATTGTACAATACAGCATCATGGATAGATAAAGTTGGATATCATCTGCATAGCAGTGAAAATGTATGCTATGTCTTCTATTGATACTGCCTAAGGGAAGCATGCATAAACATAACTGGAACTAATACAAAACCCTGTGGAACTCCATAATTAGCCTTAGTGTGTAAGAGGACTCTAAATTTACATCAAAAAAGTGGAGTCTGTTAGCTAGATATGATTCAAACCACTGCAGCGCAGGGCCTTTAATGCCTATGGCATGCTCTAATCACTGTAAAAATTATTTTTGGTCAACAGTAATGACAACATGCTCTGATTGCTGTAATAAAATATTATGATCAACAGTATCTAATGTTGCTCTGAGATCCAGCATGGTAAGTCCACTATCAGAGGCCATAAGAAGATCATTTGGAACTTTCACTAATGCTGTTTCAGTACTGTGATGAGCTGGAGTCAACCCAGAAAGATCAACTGGAGAAAAAGACTCTAGATAAATATCAGTGGTATTGAAAGAAGCTGTACACAATGTAATGTTTTTAAAATGGTCATGAGTATTTTTTTCTCTAATGGATAAATTTTTAGGCAGCACAATAGCAGGGTGGTTAGCCCTGTTGCCTCATGGTGAGAAGGTCCTGGGTTCCACAATCTTCTGCCTTTCTGTGTGGAGTTTGCATGTTCTCCCCGTGTCTGTATGAGTTACCTCAGGGTACTTTCCCATAGATTTGAATGTGAATGCAAATGGTTGTCTGTCTCTTTGTGTTAACCCTGCAACAAACACCTCTCATCCTACGGTAGCTGGGACAGGCTCCAGCACCCCTGTGACCCTGAATTTGCCAAGTGAAAGAATGGATGGATGGATTTTATTTGTAAAGAAATTCATGAAGTAGTTAAGATTAAAAGAATGCTTGACTCAACAGAGCTCTGACTTTTTGTCAGCCTGGCCACAATGATGAAGAGAAACCTAGAGTTCTTATTTTCTTCTATCAGTGAAGACGAGTAAGATGTTCTAGCTTTGTGGAGGGCTTTTGAGAAACAAACTACTTTCCAGGCTAAATCATGATCTTCTAAATTAGCGAGACAACATTTACTCTCCAGCTTACAACTTATCTGTTTTAAGGTGTGCATTTGAGAGTTACACGAGGGAGTCAAATATTTTCTAATTTGAGATTCTCTTTTCAGAGGTTCTACAGTATCCAGATTCAAATGCATTGAAGATGTAAAATCATTAACAAGATAATCAATTCTGTGGGATTAAAGTTCAGGTACCTGCTCTGCACTCTGCTGGCACAAGGCACTGAAGAAGATAAAACTGGGGGAATTATATCTTTAAAGTTAGTTACAGCCAGTGTTGGTCAAGTTACTTGAAAAAAGTCATCAGTAACGAATTACTGATTACTTCCCCCCAAAAGTAATCCCGTTACTTTACTGATTACTTATTTTCAAAAGTAATTAATTACTTATTTACTTTTTGAAAACACGATTTACAACCTGAATAGGTAATAAAGCGTTAGATCTTTCAGCCCAATTCTACTTTTTCTACATAATCCATCATACAAAATGTAATCAAATGGAAAAGTCCCTTTTTAAAACTTGTTTTATTAGTTTTAATCTTTTAACTTTATGCATCAAGCAAAAATTTGATTATATGCAACATTCTCTGACTGGAAGAAATTTGTTTAATATTCAAACCTATTTTCTGCACATTCCAGCACATAAAATTTTTTTTTTTTGGTTTACACTCACTCTTTCAAATAGATGCAAGTAAAACACAGCAGAAAATAAATAAAGCCAAAGACTAGCGGTCCTGTTGCTCTATTTTCACCTGTAAAGCAGGAGTTGGGTAGGCGGAGGTTTACCCTGGTGCAGGTGTGCCGCAGCGGTCAGTTGAAGAATCCGCGAGTTTCTCTGTGAATTTCCCATTACCTGGCAGCGCACTCGGTGCTTGCTTGGATGTTTAGGGGGTTTTTTCGCTGTAAAAAGAAGTTTTCTTCCCACGCACAACGGACACTAATGTTTTTGTCACTTTTTATGGAATCAAACTTAAAATAAGGTCAGTGCTTCCACGTTTTAAACTCTGCACGCTCATACTCTCTCCCGAACTTGATATGTTATCCATTGTTGATCTGCACAAGGCTGTTGTCACAAACTCGCACTTGCTTACGTCACTGTCATGAGACATTCTGCAAAAAAATCACGGTTTTAGTAACGCAGCGTTCCTACGGGAAAGTAATGGTAATCTAATTACCGTTTTTGCAATAGTAATCCCTGACTTTACTCGTTACTTGAAAACGAGTAACGCGTTACTTGTAAGTACTTGTAAGTAACGCGTTACTTGTAAGTACTTGTAAGTAATGCGTTACTGCCCATCTCTGGTTACAGCACCTTCAAAAAGACATGTACTGGAATGAAATGTATTCCCCAATTCTGTGTGATCCTTTATTGTAAATTTAAATGTTGGAAAATATCCGACAATAGAGGGTTTTGGGGAAATATTGTTAAATGTTCAGTTTCTGTAGAATAAGTTAGAAGAAGACCTAGAGTGTGGTTAAAGTGGTGGATGGGTTCTTTTACATTTTGAGAGAAGGTAGTCAGAGGTTAAGTTTAAAAATGCCATCCAGAGGCTTTCGTCTTCAGTATCTACATGTATGTTAAAATCACTCACAATAAATATTTTATTTGAGCACTAAATCAGATAAAAAGCCTGAGTAATCAGATGGAAACTCTGAGTAAGGCTCAGGTGGATGATAGATAACAACAAATAAAAAGTTATTATACAGTTAGTATAACTCAGGGGTGCTGATTCATTTAAACTAACATAATCATCCTGCTGTAACCAGGTTTCTGTAGGGCATGGTGAATCAGTTTGTTGACAAATGATTAATGCATGTTCTAACAGGGAGTTAGAACATGCATTAACCTCATATCTCACTGTTTTACTCTTTGGTACAGTTGTATGTGATATATTGGTCCTCCTGTGATCCTCCCAGAGAGAAATGTAAGCCTGCAACTTTGCTTCCTGGTCTCAACTCTGGATAGTCATGTTTTGGGGAGTTTAATCAATTTGGCCAGATTCATAAAAATGAGAGCTGGTTTATCCAAAGTGGGATGTGTGTCATCTGTCTTAACAAGACCAGGTTTGCCCTAGAAAGTTTCCCAGTTATCTGTAAAACATACATAATTATTTTTGACACCACTCAGACAGAAGGCAAATTAAGAAAAACATGCAGCTAAACACGTCACTACTGGTGCGAATGGGGACCAGAGAAAGCTGCAGAGTTCGATATTCTTTTGGCAAAGTTACACACTGATTTAATATTAATTTTAGTGACCTTCGATTGACTTAACCAAGTGTCTTTACTGTTGATGTGAATTATAATTTTACAAATTTATGTTTATCTTTAGCCAGGAGTTTTAGGGTTCCCTCAGTGTTGCCTGCTCTGGACCCTGTAAGACAATTATCTATGGTTGCTGGTTTCTCTAGCTTCACGTCTCAAAACAGAATCACCAAGCAGAATTTGTTCCTCAGTGGGTGTGTCGCTGACACAGCATAACAAGAACACTTGAAATTATTGATTTAGATAGTTTCTTGGTTATTTAATTGTAATTCGATTACAGGGACTATAATCTTTGTTCGGTTGTGTGTGCAGAAGTGCACACAAAAGCAAAGTGAAAAGAAAAATGCACCACAAAGGCAGGTGAAAGTTGCATTTGTCATTTAGGAAAGGAAGCACTGAATGCGTAGCTTTAACGGTGGTTTTGGTACATGTATTGCTCAGTGGGAACACTCTGACAGAGGGCAGGAACAACAGCTATTTTGGTTAAAATAAAAATTAAAGAAGCTCACTAATAGCAGGTTTACAAACCAGTAATTTTACATGGACAGCAGTGCTATAGTGTGGCCTATAATTTAAGGTGCTAAAGAATATGAACCCACAGGGAAAGGTTACACTTACATAGTTAACCTTGGCTGTCTAGTTTATTTAGACAGAGTTTCACTGAGATTAAGATCTCTTTTTCAACAGAGACCTGTCGAAGAGCAGGTAGGTACAGATCAATAAGTACAATCTTTCAAAATGCTCCAATGAAGTCAATGAATGTAGTTTCACAATTTGGTCCAGCTTGTTCAAATACATAAGCAGCAAAGTATTTCCACCTTTTCCAAGTTGAGTGTGAATAAGCGGTAACATACTACATACTGTATATAATGTAAGTGTATCTAATGAATATTTTAAACAGAAAGAATTTGAACTGTATGAGGAATGACAAAACAACATATTTGTTTCTCAGCTTCCTGTGAAATAAATAATGCATCAACACGGAAAGTGATATTGCATTCCCTCCTGCAGACTGCGATAAGGCGAGCCATCTGCTCACTCAGCTACATAAGTAACGAGTTGAAACTCACCACCTGGAATTTGTAACATTATCTGAACCAGTGTGAACCCAATGCATATACATTCTTTTAATTAAAAATTAACGACAGCTTAGCAAAACATAGTATTCTTTGGTATCAACTTGTCAACCACTAGTGGAATAAGATCGCTTAGAGAGAAAATTACCAAATTAAACTACCCCTTTCCACCCCCAATCCTCTATAGGTTTTGTACAGTTTTGTAGTTTAGTCAAATGGTTCCTAATCTGGGGTGGGGCCTCTGCAAAGTGTCTCAAGCAGTGTTGGGTGTAACGCGTTACTGTAATTAAATTACTCTACTTTTTCAGTGGAAAAGTAACTGATTACTGTTCATATTTAGGTGTTTTAATTACAGTTACTTACAATGTACTTGCGTTATTGTACATTTTCAGACTTATAGTGAAAGAGAGCAGGAGAAGAATTAGAAATATAGAAGTACAAGGACTTACAAGAAGTACATGTACTTTTGGTAACAGTTGTATATATGAATTATACAGAGCTGACCTCCTTACGGACAGAAGCATTCCAGAATGTTTGGAGGTCTCCAACTGGAGAGATTCTCGAATGTTTCGGAGTTGTAGGAGTGTTATGGCCTGGCCTGTAAATGTTCCAGTCAGTGACACAGGGAGGCATTTTGCCAGCATAGGACAGCTCTGTGTTGTGACAGAACTAAATTGCCTGTTATGTGCTGCTGCTGCTTCATAGACATGTCATCACTGTGCAACTCTGTTTCAGTTGCTGTTTACATTCTTGGATTACTGGTTCCTCTACCATCACGGCGTCAATTAAACACCATCCCACACAATAATTTTGTCTTCGTGAAGTAACAGCATACACAAAAGTTGCTAAAAATTATATTTTTATGTATAATGTAGAAAGATAAACCTATTACAGTGACCATTCTAATAACAGCTTTAAATTAGGTTTCCATTAGAAAATGATCATCTGCGTCCCCTCCTTTTCTGATCAAAGCATAACTCCTTAAATATTTTTTCTTTTAGTCATTATTAGGGATGGGTACCGGTGTCCGGTAGTAACCAGACCGAAAAGCAGCGCACATTTCGGTGCTTTTTTTTCCCTGAGCTGTGATACACTTCTAGCCAATCATTTTACGTTTCCGAGGATAGTAGGCGGGCCCAGGTGTTCTTTTAGAGCAGAGCTACAGATTAAAAATGTCCAAGGCAAAGCGGTCAAAAGTCTGGCTTTACTTCACAGCAAAATATGTAAACTCAGCAGCCTGCAACAAGTGCTTTAAGCTGATACAGTGATATTGTCAAAGGAGGTAACACCTCAAATCCTGAAACACCTGGCGACGCATAGCGTTTTTTTTTTTAAAAGCTGAGAAATGCACCGTATTTGATAGCTTGCTGTGAGACCTCACACCAAGCACATCTACTGCAGGTGGGTTGCCTGTTATGCAACATCCCCCAAAAACAGGAAGAGGAGAGTCCTGGCCCCTAGCCCTGCCAGTGTAGCAGAAATGATGACGGATGATGATGGCAGCAGCAGCCGGTCTTCTCTGCGTGAGTAGCTTAATGTTGTTCGTGTGTAATTGTTGAGTAGGCTAACCACGTTATTACATTAATGCATGTAAGGTGAACTAGCAAACATCATCATAGCTACATGCGGCTGTCCTCTTGTTTGATGGCAGATACTCCCTTCACCCTGGCTAAAAAGGCTAAAAAGACCAAAGAAAAAGTGGAAAACAGTTAAACATGAGAGGTTTAGGACAAAGTTTGTGTTTTTTCCATTGTTTAAGCACTGCTTCCAGCCAAGAGTGATACCATATATGCCCCATAGCTGCAGAAAAGGCTAACATTGTTATCTTTTTACAAAAAACACCTGAACATGAGAGGTTTTTGGACCAATTTTGTGTTCTCCATTCTTTAAGCACCGGTTTGAGCACCGGCACCGTTTCAAAAGTACCGGTTTGGCACCGGTATCGGATAAAACCTAAACGATACCCATCCCTAGTCATTATTGTAAGTCACACATGGCAGTGCGCGTTTGTCTGTGCTGAACTGAATCTGACAGTGTTTTTGCTGCTTTAGAGAATCCTGACTGTGAAGTACATCATTGCTTCTTGGTATCCACTATGTCAAGTATTCATCTCTTTTTTGGACTGAGGCCAGCTTTCGAATGAGGTTTAGAGCAGATCTAGCAAAAAGTCCATGCAGAGAAAAGTAACTGTGTTTGAAGTTGGGAATAGATTGTTCGCCTGCAAAGGTGCAGTGAAAACATTTCCCACAATAATATCAAAACACCAGCCTGGATAAATAAAAACTCAGTTGTGAGGGTAATGTTTAGATTTTCACTAAAGCTTGATTTATCAAAAATGCATCCCTGGGTAGGATCAACATTAGCATTATTTCACTTACTTTCCTGAATGTTTCCTCATCTATCATGGCTCTTAAGCTTTGCATAGCTGGACTACAAAGTTAGTTTTTTCTCTCTCCCCCATTTATATGAGAAGGAATTGAAAAGAAAGAGCATAACATTGTTTTAAGAGTAAACATTAAGGGTAACAATTACTAGATTTAGTTGAATCGCTGCATTTCATGCAAAAACACTGGAGAAAAGGTGTTGGAAAAGTACAACATGCTTAGAATTGAGATTTACTAAAAGATTATTGTGAAAAGAGCAGAGAAGAAATTCTTACCCTTATGCGCAAGTCCAAAGACAAACTAGTGGTAATGGTAATTTATTGACAATCATTTAGTCCGCCCAGTTCCCAAAAAGTGAATACAAGTTCATCTCCCTCTAACGGCTGTCCTTGTATCTTGATTGTGACAAAAACATGCCGCTATTGACCCAGCACGGTCCTGCTGTCCTATCACATGTCCTGTGCAGCACAGCTCATTCATCTGATTGCTGTTCCTCTTCTCTTCTTTCTCTCCACCTCTGTACGCACACCTGATGCTTTCAGGCAGCCAGCTGCCTCCTCCCTCAACTTGATTCCAAAACTGATCACGCTGAACAAAGCACTGCAGGGAAGCTCATCAAGCCACCTGTGACGTCAGTAATTGTGTCAAGGGACAAGCACTTGCTAGGAAGCGTAAAAGAGGAGGGGTGAGAGGGAGGGAGGTTGAACTGGTGAGGGAGGAGTGAGACTGTACAGTGCCTATTCAGTGTCTACATACAAAAGACCATTGAGTGTAGACACTGGAGTCTGAGCTGCAAGCTGATAGGAGGGGTAGAAAACAGCATAAGAGAAACAAATGTAGAAATCCAGAGCACAAAGACCGAGTGTACTAGTTGATCAAGGCTGCAGAGTATGTGTTGTTAAATTTTACACCACAGATCAGATATTTGATATTTATTTCACAACAAACCTGCACATAAGTTTTTCCAGCTTGTATTTACAAAGGATTGATCTTTTAAATCTCCCTTATCTTTATCTGCAATTCATTAACTAAAGGCTATCGATATTTTAACTCTACATACAAGTTATACCACACGGTACCTTCTGATGTGAAACTGCCATCCCAGGCAACCATTTCAGCAGAAAGTGAACATTACTGGAGCGACAAGTCTATCTGGCTTTGTGTACAGATGTTGCAATACGCTGTCAAGATACCGCCCAAAAAAAACTAAACAAAAAACAAAACCACACTACACATGAACTCCATCTTCCTCTAAACTGATTTCTCGGTTCTTGGAAGGCAGACTTGATCTGTGCTGGTCAACCCACATTCATCAAGCTCAGGCACAACACCGTTTTTGTTCAGCGGGGAGTGGTTCTGCCTGTAGGCAAACAGAGTGCCAGGCTGAGACTTGAACTGGGTGGGCTTGTGAGGAATGTAGATTTGGGTCCTAGGCAAGGGATGAGAGGCTGCAGCGAGTGTCAAACTGTGTGAGGAAACCAAGGAGTGGAGGGGTATGATGGGTGTAGCCTTTGCCCTCTGAGATGGTGCTTTGGTCTTGTGGTTCTTCGTCATTACCACCCACTACTTAAGTGTTAACCAATCAGCAAAGAGGTTCAACCGACAGCAGCAGCATGACCTGAGCCTCTGCAGATGTAAAATCTTAAGCCTTGTGTTAACCTTTTGCCATCTTGTCTGATCCATGCACAGCTTTAAAAAGAGATAGCTGCCCTAAAGCTACAGCCTCAAGGATAAATAATCATTTTTCAATATGGCGCCAAGACTAAGAGAATCATTTCTTCTTAGAGATGCAATATCACAAGTAACAGGTTTAATTCAGTCCGTTTAACTGTAAAATGTTTCGGTTACAGATTTTAAAATAAACAGGAAGTTGTATTGTACAATACAGAAAAGTGGAGCACAGATCAAACAGTTACTTTTACAATAATAATCACACAACTAGCATTTGTGACAACCTGCGCTGTTTGAAGTTCTGCAGAGGTCATTAGAGTGCATGTAGCACGCAGAGCTCTACTGCACTTTCAGGTTTTATGGTATGTAAACCTGCAATGCACTGAGTCTCAAAGTTAAAAAGAAAGTCAGTCTGAAGAAGGCACCAGTTATTTTCGGGCCTTTTTCTTTTTTGCTTTTTCTGAATCATCGTGAGCCTTCCTCTTGGCAGCAAGCTTGTTAGCCTGTAAAAAGAGAAGGAGCCCAGTTAATGGAAGATACTCAACACCAGTTACGCAACCATTTTTAAGCTCAGTGAACTCAGCGGGGGTCAACGCTGGGCTGCGCCGTTCTCTCCGCAGCGGCTACATAATACTGGTAAACACTGTGGCCTGAGATAAAATGCTCAGTATCAACACTAAAATATTCAAAGTTAAAGCTTTTAGGTTGAACAAATATTCTTAGCGAAGCGGCAATGTACGCACCTCACGGACTTTTCTTTTCTTTCCAAACATGATTTTGTCATAGAGGTACTTTTCCTTTTTCTTCATCATCATGATGGCCAGACGCTTCTCCTCTGCTTTCTCCTCCTGCTCCAAGCGTGCCTTATTTTCTACCTTCAGCTTTCCAGGTGTCACTTTGACATGTAGAGACTAAAAGGGAACGAGACGAGTCAATAAAGATTCCAAAAGATCTAAAAAATAAAATCACAATGACAAAGAAATCAGGATCTGACATATCACCTTGCCCTGGGATCTTTGTTCTTCCATTTTCTTAAGGTTTTTCTCTTCTGCTACTTCCTCTTCATCATCCTCTTCATCACCATTGTCATCCTCTTCTTGTTCTTCTTCCTCTTCCTGTTCTCCCTCCTCCTCCTCTTCTTCCTCATCCTCCTCTTGTTCATTGCCTATAAAAGGAAGAAAAAGGAATTATTTAAAATTAGTGCTGCTGACATTTCAATCCTGTGTGCCTATATTAAATATTCACGCTGTGAATATTCATCTTTTATTTTCATTACTGTGTGATGCCAAAGTGGCTTTTTAGGACTCTGATCAGATAAACTATAACCTCCACAAGCTGTCTCGCTTACAGTTCTTTTAGTATATCACAACATTTCGATCCAGCCACCAAGAAAAATTTAATCATCCAATTAAGAAATGCTGGCAGTAATTATTCACATAAGCAGACCATCAGAACAGTTCTGTGTTAAAGTCTCCAAAACAACCCAAAAAAGGAAGCAAATTATTAAACTTTTTTAATCAATCACAAATATCAATTACATCCATTCAGATTAAGAGAGGCCGTGAATGTCTATTTAACTCTCCACATGACATTTTAAAAATTCTTTTATCTGTTTTCAGGTTGTTACATGGCCTCGCTCCAAACCACCTCTCTGAGTTGCTGCACCTGCACTCCCCTTTCCTAGTCGCTCAGATCAGCTGACCAACTCCTTGTATATGCCGAGGACACAGTGCAGGCTCACAGGGGACAGGACTTGGTGTAGTGGCTCCCAAATAGTGGAATTTGCTGCCATTTCACATTAAACAGGCTTCTTTAAAAAAAGGTTTTATTCAAGTGTGTTTTTCTTCCTATGTCCAACCCTTTGCTAAGTGGTTGTTCTTTATAAATAAAGTTGGCTTAACTACTTGATTATGTACAATACTCATAATTTTATGATGTAACAAAATAATGACACGAGACCATGGTTAGAGGTTATGGTTATCTTATAATTTTCCCTCCTATGCATCTGTTGTTCATTCAGATCTGAAAGTATTTTTTGTTTGTTGTTTTTAAAACTAGGACTCTGATCAGAGGGGAAAAGTCAGCGAATTGTGGGCGTGACCTGCATACACACTGAGATATAACTGAACCACACCTGGTTTTTCTCCTCGCTGTAAGGCCATCATCTTCAGTTTCTCTGGAGGCACATAGTCACCTTCCTTCTCCTCCACAAACGGAGACAGGTGAGGGGGTAGAGTCACCCCAAGGAAATAATCCTCCACAGGCAAGAGAATTTTGGCATTGACACAGTCGTATAGCCACTGGGGTTGGATGTAGTATCTAAAACAAGCAAAGGTTTCGAAAATCATCTGTTATGATGGCAAATAAGTGCATATTTTCATGCGTCTACTATGTAATAATGAGAATACAATCTTGCTCTTTGAGGATTTTTTTCTGCTGCAGGATCAAGGGGTGGGGAGATGGGAAATATTCCAGTGAAAGGAGTCATTGTAAAAGTGGGTAATGTACATGAATGACACACTTCCTGTCTCTAGGATTACAAATTCTATGACAAAATCAAATACCTCTATAAGGAAGAAAAAAAAAAAAAAACCTTCTCATACATGATGAAAAGCACAGCATTTCTCTACCTGTTGATATACTGTTTGCCAACACTGGGCCTGTCAATAATTTGATGGGTGATGGTCTCATCTGTCACATCGTATGTGCTACCAATGCACACAGACTTGTCCCAGGATACCTGACCTCCAAAACACCTGAAAGGCAACAGAAATACACAAAAGTGAAAAAGTCAGCTTCAGGCTTCCGTGGACGTTTCTTTGCTTCACTGTAGCATCTCTCGCTCACCTGATGACGAATGCCAGAGACTCTCTGGGAACTTCTCTGTTGAGGTAAAACTTGAGTCCCTCAAAAAGCTTCTTCTGAGCTTCTTGCTGTTTCAGTTCCTTTTCCCTAGCCTCCATCTTCTCCATGTCCTCCTGTAGCGAAGAAATAAAGGGAAAACATTAATTATTCTTCAGGGAATTTCTATTTACAATTAAATCAGAAAAGTTTAAAGTCATTGCTTTAAAAACAAGCCAGCAACTAAAAGATTATTTTTTTAATTTTTTTTTTAAACAACTTCCAACTTGTTGATGTATTATGGTGTCTGATCCATGACAGAGGAATTGTGCAGCTAGATTTATTAGGATTACAACCTTAAAAGAATTCCAAAAGGCAAATGTAAAAAAGCTATGTAAAAAGTACAACTCACAACTCGACAATTAATACATTTACTTATCTCTGAATTTAAGTTGCTCAGATTTAACTAAAGAATCACAGTCAGGTTCAACAAACTGTCTGAACCGGTGTTAAATTGGTCAGCAATGGTGATTAGTAGACTCTTTGTTATCTCAGCTGGAGCTGATGCACTTATACATAAAACAGTGGTTGGTGGCATCTGATGACCAATCCCAGACCTGTCTGGAGACTGAAATTTAACATATGAAAAGCAATTTAAAACCAATAAAAACATGTGACATTTAATTAAATAATCAAGGGTAAAAGCAGAAACTGTTGTGTTGTGACAATTTATATCACACTGACTATGCATGCTTTGAAGTCTAATAGAAACGACTACTCAGATGTTGGATAACCAGCTTTAAAGTACCTTATAAATAAAGTTGGCTTGGCTACTCTATCATATGTATAATACTCAAAGAATACAAAATGTAACCGAATATTAGTGCAGGCTTCATCACATAATTTCCTTAGGGATTAAAGTAAAGATTAAAGATTTTCTTGCATCTTTTTCCACCAGCTTAGCTTGTAGTGTTTGTTGCTTGCAGTATTACCAAGCTACTGCTATGCCTCTGCTGACTGGCTATCTTAAGACAGCAAAAACATTAACATCTCCATAACCAGCTCCTTCAGAGCCTAGACATGGCTTTGCTTGCCTCAAGATGTGGCACACAGCACCACTGCCTATTCATATGGGTGGCAGCACTAATTGCATGCATATGGAGTGGATGACCTGGCTTGCCATGTGCCAGTAAGAAATGGAGTTCAATGGTCCACAACTAACAGACAAAGTCCTAGTGGTGAGATGCACTGTGTTATCCTAAAATCACCAATCAGATGCCACTGATAAGCAGTAAGCTACGACAGCTTGCCCTTGGGTCTACGTAGACTCATGGATGGCAGAAGCTGATTTTAAAGGAATGCAGTTTGTTGCATCCCCGTGGACCCCCCAGCTCTGAAATGCAACCATGGAAGTTTGCAGCCAGTTTGCTCACTAATTCCAGGTTAGGAGAATTGAATTGGCTTTTTCACCCACAAAAGACCTTGAGCATACTACACCTATATCTTGAAGGGTAGATGCATTGTGACCTTACTCCTGACAACCCAGGAATAAAGTCTATGGGACCCTGAAACACCTTCAAATATTAACCCTAGCCAGCGGGCAAGCCCCAGTGTGATGCTCCACTCTGGAAGCAAAGGAACTAGAGCATCTTGTAGACGGAGCTGGTCTTTGTGAACAACAGTGCAACCTGTACTTCATCAATAGGAAGTACAGGTTCCTTTATTCTGGTCAGCCTGAACACTAACCACATAACAGCAATACCATCTGTTCCAAGTTAAATTCGTGTTATTGGCTTGAAAGGGGTGTCCTCAAGGATTACCACAGCCTCACTGACTCCGACTAGAGAGTAATACCATCACTGCTCGTGCACCAACTTTCTAACTATAGACTACAGCTACAGTATCATAAATGAACCAACAAACATCTTTGAAATTTCATGCAGCCAGCAGAAAACCACTCAAGGGATTACAGTTCCTTCCTCTGAGATTATATGTCTGTGATCAAGACTCATTGGGGAAAAACCAGAGGGTTTAGTTTGTCTCTAAAAAAAACAAAACACCAAGCTCCAAAGGAACAGGGGGTGTAACTTTCCAGGAAAAGTGACAGGTTAGTAGGCCGCTTTAATAATGTGCAGATTTTATCTGTTACGTTCTCAGAACACACAGGAACGCCCGGATAAGATTCCAAAGCTCAGGTAAAATTAATACACCAGGAAGTTACACCTCATGTCTAAGTAATAATTAAGTCCTGAAGTTCCCTGCTTTGTAGTAAAGCTAATGTCTCAGAAGCACTAACATTTTTCAACCTAACTGCACGAGAAATAGACAAACAAAAAAGTTAAATAAAAATATCTGTGTCATAAAAATATATGTCATCAGGCATGTAAAAAGTTTGAAAAGAAGCCAGATATCTATAAGATCAGCCACAGTTTCCACAGTTGATCTGTTAATGCCTTAACCCCTTAAGACCGGTCGGAGTGGGCACGCTCCGTTTTGCGCAGCCATTTTTAAATTCCTGTAGAACTGGAATCACATAAGCTAGCACAATCATTTTTTTGCATATGAACCCGGAGGAGTTGTACTTGCATCTTATGCATTCAGCTTGTCCTATGACACTGTTTCCTTCCACATATAGCTTTGAAAATAAATTGAATAAAAAGCATTTGCAGCAACAACAAGATAATATTCCAGAAACACGTTTTGCTGATCCGATCAGCTGTTCATAACACTTCCTACGTTGGAATAGATGTCAGCATGTCCGCCATTACCTGCCCGGAAGTGACGTCATTTTCGCGGAAAATGTAGGGTTTTGTTTTAACTTCAGGGCCTTATTTTTAAAAGTCATGTTTGACTTTTCCGTATCGTTTCTGGGATGCTTCAAACAAAAATTACACTGCTGGAAATAGTTTATTTTGATGCACATGCTGTTTTTTGGGGGTAAATTTGCATTATATTTATTTTCGTTTTTCCAGCAGTATATAAAAATTGGTGTATCTAAAAAACAAAAAACACAACTATGAAGACACTCAAAATAAATTTCCTGTGGTTCGAAACCATTTTGTGCAACTTTTGTGTATTTAGTTTTGAGGGATAAACTTCTTAAATTTCTCAAACTAGAAATATATGTTAAAAAAAAAAAAAACAACCCAAAATGATTTTCATTTTGTAGTTTATTGCACGTTTTTGCAATTTATGTAGTTACTATGCACTTAATGCATATATATTATATAAATTTGGGCTATAACGGTTGTATTGACATATAGCAACTTGAAACAATCCCAAAAATGGCTCTACAGCAAGTAAAAATATCAAGATAAGCTCTGGCAAACTTGGCTCTATGGTAGGTCTTAAAGGGTTAATAAAGCACTTTAGTCTGAAAGCTGTAATGTTGAAAGATCATTCAGGTGAGTTGACTTGAAAACTTTATAAAAATACAATCTGTTATTCTAATTTTTTATTCATAAAATTCTCCCGATTAAGTGCCCATGCTTGAGCAAAAAAGTTTTTCCCCCTCTGTAATTGAAAAATTGTTACACAACTGATTGTTTCAGTGGATGAAAATACTGTTTTATTAAACTGAGAACGTATTACTAAGACTTAAACTTTTTAATAAAAATTAAGAAACCCAACAAACAAAAAAAGAAGCAAAAAAGCAGAACTGTCTTTTTTGGCAAAAAACCCAAAAACACGCACACACAAAACAGAATATTTAAATAAATAAATTAAAGCAGAGTTTGAACTACCTACTACTCCTACCTATAATTATAAAAAAGCAGAATGAATTGACAAAAACAATTGTTAACTTCAAATCAGTGACAACAAGCTTCCCAGGATTAGAAACATATCGTCAGTAGCAACCAAACAAAGCTGTAAATCCCTTGTATCACAGCTTCAAAAGATCAAATGATGTAACCATTAATGTTTAACCTTAGAGACCAATTAGAGCAAAAAGAAAGAATGAAACTATTTTCTAAGATAAGATAAGACTTTAATGATCGGACGGGGGGGGATTTGTGTGTTATTACAGCTCATTTAGAAGAAGAAGTGTACCTCTGGTGCAAATTACTGACCTCTGTCATCATTTTAAGTGGGGGAACTTGCACAATCGGTGGCTGACTAAATACTTTTTTGCCCCACTGTATATACAACAGTAGCTGGGGTTCTATGTACACTTATACACAGTATGTGTTATGGATAGAGGGTTGTGGAAATATGCAAGTAATAAATTTAACTATTCTACTACTACTATCCCTGTGTAAGTAACATATCTATAAGTACCTGTAAACATAGGCATGTACATGCTCAATTACATTGGTGGGAACTACTGCGTTAGCGCAGTTAGCTTGTTAACGTGTTAACGCCATCCAGCCCCACGGTAAGTCGTTAACGGAGATTTGCCGCGTTATGGCGTTAATGTCATTTCAACGAGATTAACGCTGACAGCACTAGTGGGGACACAACGAATATGACTGCACACTTATGCCGACATCATCCTAGTGCAAAGACAAGTGGAAGCAGACAAAACCAACGAGCACGCATGCTACAAACTTTACCCGAGCAATTTACCATGACACCACAGTATCGCACACACGTCCATAGATTTATAAGAGGCATTATGCATGAAGTGGTGATCTGTGTGTTTTGATTATATTTCTCAATAACAAATAGTTATGCCTTGCCTGAGTAAATCGTAAGATACATGTGATGTGTCGTGTTTTGCAAGTTAGCTTTCTTACCCCTTCACTGGGAAACTGGTCCGGTTGAGCCTCCTCCTCATCTGCAGAAGAAACCACGCGTGCCAGACTGGCACTCAGAGCTGACAGTTTCTACAAAATCAAAAACAAGGTAAGCACAAGTGTTAGCATTTACACCTCAATGTGTGCGTACTTAATAGATTTAGTTAGTTTAGTCAACAGTTTAATTTAAGCATGAGGCTTTTAAAAACATGAGTTTACACAATTTCTCTATTAGCATACTGAATGCTTTTAGGTAGACTACATGTTGAGCTCTAATTAAAGTGTCTGAAATGATATAGGGCAAGACCTCATGTTAAGTGTACTGTATGTGTAAGTTAAAATAATACACTTACAAGTTGCTTTATTACAGACACCATAACTGTTTATTTATGCAAATACCTAATCTGCCAATCACATGGCAGCAACCTTTCTTTCTGGCCAGGCTGGTGATGTCAAGGCAACAGAAACTTGAATAACCACTTATTACAACCATGGCAGAAGAGCATCACATCAATTTCGTGTAAACAACATGAAAGCATGGCTCCATGCTTCTTTGTATCAATAGCTCAGTGGCGAAATAATAATGTGGGCCCCTTAACTGGTCATCATTTAAACCCCACAACCTACCCGAGTATTGCTGCTGACCATGCTCATCCCTTTATGACCAGTGTAACAATCTTCTGATGTTTTCTTCCACCAGGATAACACACCATGAAACAAAGCTCAGATCATCTAAAACTGTTTTCAACCTGAGCATGACCATGAGTTCAATGCACTTAAATAGCTTATAGAAGTCAGCAGATCTCAATCCAATAGAGCTCCGCTGGGATGTGGTGGATAGGGAGATTTGCACCAGGGCTGAACAGCAGACAAATGCACTAAAATCTCTGAGGAATGTTTCCCCCAACTTGTTGAATCTATGCCATAAAAAAACTCGGGCAACTCTGAAGCAAAAAGGAGGTCCAACCCAGGCGTAACGCAGTGTTTCTCAAACTTTTCACATCGAGTACCACCTCATAAAATATATGGCTCTTGAAGTACCACCCCTATGACCGACATTAAAGTACAATTGTATAGGCCTACTGAACACCATATACAGTTTACACGAAACAATTTTATTTCTTATATGAATGTTATTTATTTTAACTGTCAGAAACAGAATGTGACATGTGATAATAATAACAACAACAACAACTATACTGCATTAAAACATTCACAGCAGGTAGGATATCCAATCTTTAAGTGATGCCGCATGAACCCTGCTTCTGGGTACTCTGCGTTTATTAAGGCTGTTGGGTTTTTAACATGTTTTACTGCTTTGTATTTTATTCTATTTCATTTGAACAAGCCCCTAAAAAAGTCAGTGATCACTGTCCGCCTGTCTCGGTTTTTATTACCACTAGTCATTTTAAAGCCCGGTTTTTATAACCTTATGATTAACTACACCCCAGCCCATGCAGCAATATATTAATGACTAACCTCGCATTGTGGATGGATTATCGCAGTTGTTCTCCTGACTGAAGTTTGGTCCGTTTACAGCAGGGGTCCCCAATCCCAGTCAACGAGGACCGGTGTCCCTGAAGGACATGTGTCCTTGATCCAACACAGCTGATTTAAATGGATAAATTACCTTCTCAACATGTCTTGAAGTTCTCCAGAAGCCTGGTAATGAACTAATCATGTGATTCAGGTGTGTTGACCCAGGGTGAGATCTAAAACCTGCAGGGACACCAGCCCTCACGGACTGGGATTGGGGACCCCTGGTTTACAGCATCCTGCCGTGCGGTTACATTTGTCCCTAACCATCAGGAACCCTCACGTTAGCTTGTAGCGAGTGGGAAAATGTTAGCATTCATCCTCCAGCTTCACTGTTTTTATATTATGCTAACCATAGCTGTGTAGCTGGCCACCACATAGTACATCATTATACACCAGCTAGCTAGGACTGGGCAATATGTCCCCAAATTCATATTTCGATATTTTTTAGCTGGATGGCGATATACGATATATATCTCAATTTTTTTTAAAGTCATAAAGTAAGAAAAGAGAGTTCTTAGTCAAAGCTGTGTTCCAGATGTCACACAGGCACTTTTGTTAACATACAGGCCTTTTTTTCGTTTAAAAAAATTACTCAAAAATAAATAAATACATTATTAAATAATAATGCTTGATAAATAAAAGAAAACAATGTTGTTGTTGTGCACAACAAAAAGCTCACAATTGTGCAGTCAAAATGTAAACTAAAAGATGCTGAGCATAATAACAAAGAGACACATTTCGCAGCTGCTCTGTTCCGAAGTTCTACTGCGTGACTGACAGCCTGGAGTTTGAAATCCGCTTCGTGCCATTTATGGTCCTTATACACACAATACGGTAATAGACTATGTGCACGTTAGCATATGCTACTTCCGGTGCGAAAACTCCTGTTGGGAGCTTGATTTCCGGTGTCCTATTTGCGCCTTGTTTACGGTCCAAAACAAGTTAAGCAAATGAATGAATCAAGCGGCGATTTACATTTCTATAGATGTCTTGGGCATTTACCCAATATATCTGTAAATGATGTTCATCGACTTGTCGATATTTTTTACCCCCGCGCCTCAGAGCAAAGGGATTCAAATGTTATATTTCTCAGCTGTCCCTCGTTTATCGCGGGTATTATGTTCTAAAAATAACCAGCGATAGGTGAAAAAAAGTAGCCAATTTTATTTTTTGACAGTGCAAAACCTTTCGTGGACATACAGCACTGCACTTAAGAGTCACACTGCTAGGGATCGATGCAGCGATTCTGTACTGTACAGGAGAGACGTCACGGAGGAGATCGTCTGCAGCGATCAGGACGCAGGACACAATGTGACGTAAAAAAAATAATAAAAATAAGCATGCAAACTTGCACTAAAAAATAAAAAATAAAAAAATCTGTGAAACAGCGAGGTGAAAGGTGAACTGCGTTATAGCGACTATACTTGACTAGCTGATATCGACATAACGGGGGAAACATCTGGTTTGACTATTCTTCACCTGTAGTTTGAATGCTGAACATTTGCCTGTTTAAATCATAAGACCAGTCACTATACAGAGATGTGTTTCTGAATGTGGACGATGTGTCTTCTGCATGCAGTAATGCAGTTCTGCTTGTGTTGAGTGATGTAAACAAGGGATCGATCTAAACTCTTTAAACGTCAAAATTGATCATTAGATTTTTTTTATGACACAACAGTGGTGAGTGTTCCCACCTTCTGCTCTTTGTAACTTAACGCGATCTTTCAGTTTTCGAGTTTTGGACATGATTTTGGAGTATATCTTCGCAGTAGCGATTGACCGCAAAGTAAAGCTACCGGAAATTTACAACCCTACATCCGGTCTCAAACCAGGAAGTTAGCATTTTCTCGTGCACAGGGTCTATACTACGTTGAAACACAGTACGTATTACTCCGCGAGGCTCCAGACTACGGTAGCCGTAATGCTCCGACAATCCATCAAGCGGTGCAGCTCCGTAGCTTAGCAAAGTCATATTAAAACATTTTTTGACAGATTGCTGAGCGCTGTGTAACACATAAAATCGGTTTGCGGTCATCAAGCACAGAATTCATACACAAGGCGTGCTGTCAACTTTTGAGAAAATGAAAGGATTTTAGGCGTTAGCATGATTAGCTCGTTAGCACGGTTAGCTCGCTAACACGTTGACGCCGTCCAGCCCCACGTGCGGGGCGATGCGCGGTAACTCGTTAACGGAGATTTGCCGTTTCCATCTTGTTGGTGCCTGCAGGTGAAGCGATGGGGGAGGGGGAGTTGTGTTCAGTGAAGGAGAGAAGCAAGGCCGAGTAACGTTGCGTAGAGACAAAAGTGGACGCAAGAGAGGCAAACCTGCGGCTCCACAAGTATAATTATAACGTAACATAGACTATATCGATATAAAGGATATTGTCACATCTTCTCGTATAAAAATATATCGATATTTAAAAAAAAAGCAAACAAACAAAAAAACCCTCAATATAGCGCCCAGTCCTACAGCTAGCCCAACTTCAGCAACCCTACAAAGCCACTGCTGTTTAGTTTTGTCTTCGTTAATGTCAGAAGTGATAGCAGAGTTGTACGTTTTAATTTAATCCCTCAATCAGAACATGGTATCATGGCGTGTTGGGAGTGACTAGTTATCTCCAATCATGCCTTGGGAACATGTGTTGCCGTTTAAGCGAGGAAACTTGTGTTATTTACATCTGTTATTTTTGCGTGACTCTTAACTGTTCCTGTTAATGCTACAGTGTAAATGCATTGGCTGACTGAGTGGGTGAGTTCATGTAGGGAGTTATTGAACCTCTGAAGCACTGTGTAGTACAGCGAACTATTCAATAAAGAGCTCCCCCTGACAACCCCACTGGATATAACCTAGTAAGGAATATGGATCATATTCAGCAGAGCACAAGTCTAAACTTTATAAATGCACATTAGCACATATCCCAGTTTTATGTCTCAGTAAAGCTGAGGGAAAATAAAGACGACTCCTGCTTGAATAACAGAATGCATTGTCTTTACAGATTGGTGAAGCCAGGAAAACAACGTACCCTGTGCTTTAAAAGCTTGTTTTAGAGGTCACCTGGGACATGTTTTTTCCCAAAAAGCATCAACAACGCTTTTACTATCCTTCCTGGAGAAGTTGTGTGACCGAGTTCTCTCTGCCACTGAAGTGGTGATATAGTTTTAACAAAACTCCAACGCTGCTTTATGCTGGATGGTTTAAGTGAATTTATTCTGTCACTCTGGATAACCAACAAGCCTCCTTTCAATGTAATGAGCACCACAAACAAAAGACATCAGAGGTCTTTTACACTGTTTAAAACAAAGTGACTCACCTCTAAGTAACTTTCTGAATTCATGGCATAGTCATCCTCACTCTCTTCCTTAGGCTCTGACTCTCCATTACTGTCCAGCTGCAAAATGAGAGGCAATATTAACTGAGGGCAGGTCTGGTTTATCATAAATCCTTTTTTATATTACAGTCCACGATACCTTTGGTGGGTAGACCAAGTTGAGGGAACTGTAGAGCCTGAAACTGACAAAGCCCAGCAGAGTGGTGTACAACTCTGTGAATGTTGCCATTACTCTGTAATCAACATCAACGGGGTGCTGAAAGAGAAACAAATATTAGTTTGACCAAATTTCAGTGATACATTTATAAGTGTGAGTTCAATCAGAGTCCCTTCCAACATAATTTTTAGTATATTCTAATTTTAAAACAGACAGGCTGCTCACAAGTTAAAGCCATCAGCAAAGTCAGTTTTCTTGTTCATAAGTGCCACACATTTTCTGATTCTTAATGAGCAGGCAAGACATTAAGGACAATTTTTTATTTCCAATGTTGGCCTGGCAACCTACATTATAACCCAACAGTAATAAAGTGACTGTTTATTATTAGCACTGTCCCTGTTGACTGCAATTTGCCAAACTGCACTTACATCATGGGAGAACTGATATGGCACCACCCATGTAATGAGCTGTCCCATCACCTCAGCCTGATAATATATTCCCTTGATGGAGAGGAAAACCTATCAAAACAGAAACGTTTAGCACATTACAGAAAACAGGTCAACCAACTCTCACAGAGTCAGATCAATAACAGGCTGGTGAACTTGCACCTTTCGGAGAGAACGTGATGCGATCACATAGTTCATCCACTCCACAGTGAGGCGTCTGCACAGCTGGATTGTCTGCACATGACATTTTCCTGTTCGAGCAAAAGTGGAGAAGAGGAAGCACATGCAGAGGGCATCGTCGATATCACGGAGGGCATCAATGAAGGTTGGATACCTGCCAAACAAAGAAGCACAAGCAATATTTATGAGGTTTTGTTTTGACAAAAACATCTTACCTTTGAAATAAAAATAAAAAACAAAGATAACTTGCATATTAAAAGCTGTTAAAAAAAAAAAAAAAAAAAAACTGACAGACTCTGTTCTACTGTTACCCTACAATTTCAATTTAATTCATATAGTGGCAGAGAAAAAAAAAGAAAAAGAGATCAACTATGCCCTCTTATGTTCAGTGTGGAGAATAACCACCCCACCTTTCTTTGATGATGTGATCCAATTTATAGGTCGGCTTGTTCTCTCTCACTCTTTCCACTGCAGACCACTCTGTTTTTCCATAAGCCTTCTTAAGCTTACGCACAAATATCTACAAGACAAAAATAAATGTTGAAAATAACAAAGGTACCAAAAAGATTGTCAACCAAATTGAAATCAAACGATAAACCAAAGACATGATGAGGAAAAACTGATTCAAGCAAAGTGATTTAAATATCCTTTTTATAGAGGTAAAGAACACTAAGGTACTGGTTTCTTATGTAATATACCTTGTACTCTCTGAACTTTCCAACAATTGGCTCATGGAGCAGAAAGCGGATGTCTTTGAGCAGGTAGAAGGTCCTTGGGGCTGTAGATCCCTTGTTCACCTTCTTCTTGTGTTTTGGCTCATGAGGGTATATGCCTTTGAGAATGCAAAGTCGCCTGAAAATTAGAGAAGAGAAATTATTTGTCTGCAACAAGGCTCCTTTCTGAGAAAGGCTGGAAA
>NW_005187407.1:4877335-4951460 GCF_000239375.1 Pundamilia nyererei | reverse complement strand
AGGGTCCTGTCCAGTATCTTTGGTGTTCCCAGAACTTCACTCTTCTGGACAGTGATCATGTCATTCCTGGGATCTGTTCAAGCCACTCGCCCAGTTTGGGAGTCACTGTCCTGAGTGTTCTGATTACCACATGGGACCACTCTTGCCTTGACCCTCCACATCTTCTCGAGCTCTTCTCTCAGCCCATGGTATTTCTTCAGCTTCTTCTTTCTGATGATGCTATCCTAGCTACATCTATCACTATGGCCGTCTTCCTCTTTTTGTTCATCACTACTTTCAGACCATAAATGACACAGATATATCTGTATATACCAGCTTCCTGGTTATGGCATTCCATGCATGCGCTACCTGCTACCATCTTGCACCCTGGTGTTATGTGTTGGATTGTCTCAGGGACATCTTTGCACAGCTTGCACTTGGGGTCTTGGCTGGTGTGGTACACCATGGCTTCTATGGATCTTGTACTTGCAGCTTGTTCCTGCGCTGCCATGATTTGTGCTTCTGTGCTGTCTTTCAGTACAGCTTTATCCAGCCATTGGTTGGATTTCTTGATAATAGACACTTCTTCTATCTGCCGGTGGTACATACTGTACGGGGGCCTGTCCTTCCATGATGGTTCCCCTTCTTGCTCTTCTTCTTTCTCATGTTTCTGATGCCTGAAGTGTTTGCTAAGCACATGGTCATTTGTTGGCACCTTCCTGATGTACAGGGTTGGCTGTAGTTCAGAAGCTAGAGTACCTACTAATTGGATTCTTGGTTGTTTGATCCCTGGCTGCTCCAGACTGCATACCAAATATTCTTGTGCAAGATATTAACACCTCCAATGCATCCATCCAAGTGTGAATGTTGGATAGAAAACACTTAAGTATAGAAAAAGGGCTTGTATTAATGGGTGTGCATGGGTCAATGAGGGATGCTGTATAAAGCACTCCGAATGCTCTGATTGATTAGTAAAAGTACTCGTACAGTTCTAGGCATTCCAGGATCCACGTGTGAGTCATTGAGTCAGAGGCTTTCTTGAGGCTTTCTAGCTTCTTTAGTCAGTATCTGTGTATCATGTCAAGGCCTGGTGCTGTCCAAATCTTCATGCTTAAGACCCTTTCTCGGATGTCTACTACTAGCCACTGAGCATTATTGCTATAGGTTGCATCCATCCCCCACATGGTCTTCCAGTATTGCTAGGTCTCCAGCATTGGTGGGGCTGTTGTTCTCATATTGTTTCCCTGCCACTAAGAGTGCCTTGGATAGTTTATTCTCCTGGCTTCAGTCTTTCTGGTATACCTTTCCAAGCAGCTACCCAAGGCTGCGAGTCTTTGCTTGGCAGTTTCTAAGACCTTAGGTATGGACAGGTTATTGTACTTCTTTGGCATCCCTTTTTTCATCACACCTTTCTGCAGGTTCGACAGTTGACCATAAACATCCAGACCAACACACAGGGGTCAAAGCCAGTCATTTCAATTTAAAATCAACAATTTAAAAACTGTTTATGTGCAAAGTAAGCAATTATTTAAAAAAAAAAGAAAGATAAAAAAACGAATAACAAGAAAATGAAAGTTAAAAGAGTCTTGTACAGGGAGAAGCTGATCCAGGCATAAAGCTGATTTATCAGAATAGAGTGGCATAAAAAAAAACGAAGCCTGCCTTCAACCACATCAGGACCCCACCCCCTACTCTCTCGTTCACTCGCTGGTGCCAGGGATGCTTGAGAGAAATGCAGGCTGGAGCGGAGAAAAAGACACAATGACAGATATTTAAAGCTAAATATACAGATTCAATCGTAAGACTTCACAAGAACATCTGAGGATATGACGGAAACGTGCCATAAAATCATCATGGGGCTACATAACTTCCTGAAGGAGTATATTCATGGCTTTTGGGACTATGAGACCCCCAAGGTGATGGTGGTTAAGAACAGAACTCTTGGCGTAATTTACAGGGGTGTTCAGTTTCTTGTGATCACTTATTTCATATGGTAAGCTTCATGTTTGTACTTTTGCATGTCTAATGACCAGGTGTGTGGACAATATATGAAATTCAAAGGTTTATTTTGTCTTTTCTACATTTTTTCTGTTAGATCTGTTGGTTCTTTTAAATTTAATTACAGTAAAATTAAAAGGATTTTTTAATGAATAATATTCATGCAGATAAAATAAATACACTACGGCTTTAAATTTGAACTCATGTAGTGCAGTTTTGTGGGGAGGAAATGCATCTCATTTGCAATTAACAGCATAAAATTCAACAATCCAACTGAGTGTGGCTCATCCCCTCTCTATATTATCAGAGATTTAAATGCTATCCAAGGAGAACAGATGTAAAGTGTTTCAGATTTGAAATAAACTAAATGCCCTGAATTAAAGTACATCATCACCTTTTCTTGGCTTCAGCAAAGAGGGCTGAGCAGATCCAGTGTAACATGACACCTCCAATAAAAACTGACATCATGGTAGAAAATGTGATATTACCGCTGTCTCTTCTATCATCCTGAAGGTATGTCTTTATAAGTCAGAAAGCATACCAAGAGAGCGAAACCCGTCCAGAGAGCTCTGTTTATACTCTCATGAAAGGCTCAGCAATTCATGGAGATGAGATCCTGGACACTGTGGAGTATGCCCAACCCTCAGAGGTGATTTCTTCATTAAACTTGTGCTGCATAGCTCATGCTTGAGTTAACCACTTTAAGTCTTTTTTTCCCCTTTTTGTTTAGGGTGGCGATGTGATTAGCACAATACTGAGACGAGAATTCACGTTCAATCAGAGACAAGGCACCTGTGCTGAGGTGAGAGGTCAACTAAAATCTACTGAGTAACAAAGACACCTTTTCCCTCCCATCACTGACATGTTTCTCTATTCACTTTAGCATTTTAATGTTGCCAATGCCAACTGCACCACCGATTCTGACTGCGTTGAAGGGGAAGTCAACTTCAGTGGCCACGGTAATGTTTTCACTTCTCATCTAATTTTTCTTCATGCCTTTTTTGGTTTGCATTTGCCACCCTTTGTTTCAAACACTTTCCTACAGGCAGAAGGACGGGCAGATGTGTTCAGTACTACAACCACACCTTTAAAACCTGTGAGATACAAAGCTGGTGTCCGATTGAGGAATACGCTGTAGTACGGTAAGATGGGTGCTACAGAATCATCAGCATCATGTCAGGTATATATGCATTGCTCTAAAAATCCATATAAGTTCTAAACAGACTCAAACTGAGCCTAAATATCCAAAAACATGGGAAACTAACATGAAATAAAATACGAATTGGTGCAGCGATTTATTAAAACATGTGCAAACATACATGGAAATGAAGGCAAAAACAAAATGGTACAGTCCTAACAAGCTTGAAAGTCAGTATTTACTGAACACACTCAGCCAAGCTTTCTTGTAATTTCTTTTAGTAGTCTTCAGGAATTGAGAGGCCGGTGAAGAATATGTAGGATGAGTTGTGTGGTAGGAGTGACAGATGTTTTTAAAGTGGAGGTGGGATTACATTAGGGATTGGCTCTGAGCCCTTTCTTGTTTGCAGTGGTGGACAGGCCGACAGATAGGGTCAGGCACGAGTCTCTGTGGACTGTAATGTTCACAGAAGGCATTGTGATCTGCGCTCAGAGTAGGCAGCAGGTGGAAAAGCGCCTGAAGAGGTGGAGGTATGCTCTGGAGAAAAAAGATATTAAAGTCAGTGGAAGCAAACAGAATGCGTGTGTAAATGAGGGAAACAGATGTTACAGTGAAGCTGCAAGGAGGAGAGGTAGTGAAGTAAGATGAGTTTAAAAACCTGTTTAAAAACATTTAAATCCACAGTGCACAAGAGAGGCGAAGAGGAGAGTGCAGGCAGGGTGGAGGGTGTCAGAGGTGATTTGTGACTATGATAGCAGCAAGAGTGAAAAGTAAAATTTACAAGAGATTTGGCTTGATGCATGATTTTGACAAAAAGACAGGTGGCAAAGCAGAAAAATTAGTAAAGCATTAAATATTAAGTCATCATTAAATACAGCTTGGAAAAAAAACTAGTCATCAAGACACATCCACATGAGTAAAACACAATAAAGTTCACATATTTTGGGCTTTTTGAAAGAACCAAGAACCTTTTCTATGTGAGAAAACAGATCGACTGTGCTTCCTTGGAGACAAGATATTATCAGTTGCTTGGTCACTACTTTGACCAAATGATGACCAAACCAGTCAAACAAATTGTGTAACCTGAACCAGATGCAAGAACCACTTCAAGGTCACTTTAAGGAAATGTTAAATATTTGCTGTCTTCAACAGAGAACCACCATTAGAGGAGGCCATCAATTTCACAGTGTTCATCAGGAACTCTATCCACTTCCCCAAATTTAAAGTGCTGAGGTAGGGTCACATAGAAGTTAATACTTCTGGACATTTAAGCTGCAGATACTGATGTTCTTGTCTTTGGCAGGGGAAACATTAAGGATGCCCGAAACAAGCGAGACATTAAGAGATACCTGAATAAGTGTCACTATGATGAGGAGCGTGACCCCTACTGTCCCATCTTCCGCTTGGGATACATCGCAGCACAAGCGAGGGAGAATTTTAGTGAGCTCTGTAACACCGTGAGTATGATGCCTGCACTGCATGGTGTTCACAATATTTCATTTGTGGAGAGTGTTTCTCATTTTAAAATGTGTGGATCAACATCAACCCCCAGCCAGCAATCTAAAATTAGAACAAATCTTAGAATTACAATAGAAATTAGAATAAATTTATGTCTCTATAAATAAAATTCATATAGACATAAAATAGACATATAAAACTTAGACAGAAAGGCCATTCTTGCAATTTGTCCCAAATCAGCTATTGTAACACTTCAGTAAATATGAAACTTATTTTATAGTTTTGCAGATTCTTATGTGGTAATATCATTATGGTTTGTGCCGTCTCTATCCAAATTTCTCATTAGTTAATTCTAATCTGATTGGTGTCTTGGTGTTTGAATTTTCCCAAGATTAATTTTAGGATTTGCCCAGAAAGTACTCAGGCACGTATTTCATTTGTGTTACTGATAAAGTTTGAATACTTTATATTCTTCTCCTGGGCTATTGCTGTTTACATGATGTCTTAAGAATGGCACCCACGAGGGTTAAAAATGACTGCTGTCATGCTGTCTGAGTTTAGGGAGGAGTGATCGGTGTTTTCATCAACTGGAAGTGTAACTTGGATCTGGATCCCTCACACTGTAAACCCACATACTCGTTCCGTCGCCTTGACCTCCGAAAGGATCTGCCCGACGCTGGTTATTATTACAGGTTAGCACCGGCGTCCAACGCTGACTTTTATACTTTATTTTTAAAACAGTCTTTAAAACGCTCTTCTGCTGTGCTCACCTGTTTTTTTTCTTGTTGTAATAATTTATGTGTAATTCTACAGGTTTGCCAAATATTACAGTAAGGATGGGGAAGAAACTCGGACACTAATCAAGGCCTTTGGTATCCGTCTAGACATCATAGTTCATGGACATGTGAGTAGATTCTACTTTAGACCTGCTTATTGTTGTATCTATCAAAATATATTTTTTTATGTTATGTTTTTTTTTGTTTATTAGGAATTAACTCTTTAGTATTACAAACATTTTCAATTTTCTACGATTTTTTCCCCCCAATATTTCAATTCAATTTGTGCCAAATCACAACAACAGTCACCTCAACGTGCTGTAAGCTAAAAACAGGGAACACCGCAACAATCAGAGGACCCCCTATAAACAAGTGCTTCAGTCTACTGAGTGTGGGAACAAAGAAAAAATCTATCTATCTAGATGTACAACTCCATAACAACTGTGTGTCATTTTTGTGCAGGCTGGTAAATTTAGTCCTATTCCAACCATCATCAGCACAGTGACTGCTATGACTTCTGTTGGGATTGTGAGTATTGACTAATTTGTTTTTATCCTGAGACATTAAAGCGGCACCGTTCAATTAGTGTAACTGTTATTCTGCTTCATCTCCCCTCTCTGTAGTGCACAATAATCTGCGACTGGATCATGCTGACATTTATCGACAAGAATGAAGTCTACAGTGAGAGAAAGTTTGATGAAGTGAGTAAAAAAAAGAGAGCGTTATTCATTAAACGCAACTCAGTTTCATTTGTTTTTGTGAATCTGCTTCTATATCCAGTAGAAGACTTTTATAAATAGAATGAAATCGTCCATCCAGAGAAGAAATCTAGTTTGTCTCCAGGTCTTGTGGAGAATGCTGTCAATTATTAGCTCATCAGCCTGAAGGACTGATGAGCTGAGGTCATGGGGAGGCGTCTGTTGTATATCTTTTCACAATTCACAAGAATCGCTGCTCCTACAATATTGTTCAAGATTTAATCAAGCATAGACTTAATGGTCAGCTAATGGGTCTTCACTTTAACTGTGGTCAAAGTCAGGGCTACATTTGTCATTTTATGGACAATAACCATGAGACTCTAACACACGTTGTGAAGCTCACTGGCTTCATTACTTTGCTCCAGGCACAAATCATACAACTGTATAGCTGTGTTTTGGTGACTGTTTTCTTATTTTTAGAGACTATTTTGTGAGATATGTTTGTCTAATAACATCTTCTGCCTTTCACAGGTGATCAAGGAGCCCACAAATCCCATACCCACAGAGCTCAGCTACATCAACAGCTTCGGCTCAAACCATTCTGACCTGTCAGACGGCGTACCGCTGTGACCAAAGTCCTCGCTGGCCAAGTGCATGGACTCCCCACCACCAACTGTAGCAAACAGCAACTGCATCTCAGGTGTCAGTGACAGCTCACTTTGACACTGTGCTGATGTTAGTGGGGATAAAAACGGGCAAAAGAAAGAGATCCCTGTGGAAATCTTTGCATAAGACAGTTAGTTCTCTTTAACTTGACACGACCTCAGAATATATTAACAGCATATAGAGAATGTGTTTATTTTGAAAACAGGAAACCATTTCAGTACACTGTCATGAGAAAAAGACTGGCAGCACTTTATAACAACGCCACACTAGGAAACATTAGTAAGTGCTTAATTCATCATTTGTATGTCATTACTTCTCCTTAGTATGCCGTTTATAAATACAGATGTTTATCCATCATGCACAGCTATCACTGCTACCACATCACTGCTATTAATAATCATAGTCATAATAATATATCAGTATTTATAAAGGCCATACTAAGGAGGAGTAATGCTATGTAAATGATGAATTTGGGCACTTGCTAATACCTTAATAATGTTTGATAGTATGGCATTATTCTAAAGTGCTACCAAAAAATAAAAACCATACAGCATATGTCGATGTATTGTAGACATTCAATCCAACAATAAATAACCTTTAACTTGGTTCAAACATAAAGACTGGTGGGACTTTTTCAAAAGGAAAAACAAAATCATGAAATTGTGACAAAGATAAAACTGAAGCATCTGAAGGCTCTGATTCATTTCCTTCTTTCAGTCTGATGTGCTCAGCACACAGGAGGAAACTACCAGGAGAAACACAAGGAGGGCAATGAACAGTAATCGAATAATGCAGACATTTCCCATAAAATGGTTCCTGTAACAAGATTGTGGGGAAGTGTGAATCCATCTGGTTGCCAAGGAGCAATACAGATGTCAGTGGTTTAAAACAACAAAAAACCCACAAAAATTTAAGACTCAAGTTGAATGATCAATATCTGCTATGAAGGTTGGCAGAAAGTCACTTCATTTTGGAAACTGTAGACTTGCACCATATAAGAAAATTGCGAAGATTCACAGCATACAGCTTAAATAGCTTTTTGTAATTTGTCTGACAAACCATACTAACTAAATGTAACATTTGCTGAGATCCTGATGCAAATAAGTCATGTAAGAGCACAAAATTGCTCTCATCATTTCATTTTATCAACATACATGCAGAGCATGTCTATGAGAACCTCAAAGAAGTGAATCTGATTGTACAGCAGTTAAGTCTGAAATGTGATTACTTGTCTGGGAGACGCCCACCAGGAGGTAACGTGAGTCATCTGTGAAACAATGAACTTAAAGTGAAGGGGATGTGTGGATTAAGGCAATTCTAAAGCAGACATACATAACGTTCACTACCAGATACATATTTCCCATATGGGATAACGACAAAAAAACAAACAATTTCCAACCAGCCAGAAATTCATCTTTTTCAGTCTGCAAGGTTCAAATTTGCTCAATAAAAAAAGGAAGTTAGATTTGTCAAAGTCTTTTTCACTGTCGCCAAACCAAAGAAACAATGAAAGATTACGCAACATGCAATGAGGCAACATTAGTCACGTTTCACAGCAGAAGAAATTAGAGTGGATGCAGGTCATGTAATTGAAGCTGTGCGCAATTTACAGCAGACACATTAGCAGCCGAGGGAGGGAGGAGAAAACTGAGACAGCGTAACGACAGAGTAGATGTAATTTAGGAAAAATACAGAACTGCAGCAATCACAAGCAGACCAAGACACATGAAAAACACATTTATTATCAGTGAAAATCTTCATACACATGCATAACTAATACAATCTAAACATATTTACAGGGGAATCATCTTGGTTACACAATCACACAGCAAGAAGCAGAGACCGATGCTGCTGAAGTTTGCTAAAACTCAAAAATGAATTTCAGCACTCCGTTTCCTGATTTGGATGGAGCGAAGGAAGTGTCAGTGAAGCTCATATTCAGTGAACACCCTGGTTGATCTGAGGGCTCATAACGAGCAGCCAGCCTATGGTCTCCTCCAGGAAGCTCATGTTGTAGTGGGATGCTATGTTCCTAAACACCGTGATCTGCTCAGAGAAGCTCTGTAAACAGACCAAAAACAGCAGTGTCAATAATATGCGTTCATCGCTGAACAGAATGGTGCCGTGTGCTTCAAAGTACGAACCTTGGCTGGGAAGGTGAGGTCAAAGTCTCCAGCACATTTGCAGTAGAGGGTCATGTTGGTTTCCTTCACTCCCTTACATTTGCTACACACCTGAAATTGAACAAAACCTGTGAGGCACCTTCTGGAAAATGGGCTGTCAAAAAGCATGCAAGTTAGATTTTACTGCCAGGAAAACTTTGCTTTTTTAAGAAAAACAAACAAACAAACAACCAGAAGTAGTGAGTGCATTTTTTTTTATCATTTCATTGCTTAAATTTTGCCAGGTGTTTTGATATACTGAGCATTATTTTACCCACCAGATCCTGCAGCGTATAGCTCATCAGTTTCTTCTGCAGAGCTTCTACCAGAGCCATCTCAATAGACTCGGTGTCATACTGCGCCTGACAGTTGGAACAGAACCACTGAGGCAAAACCGAACCATCCTGAGGAAAAGATAACAAGTTTATCTCATTTAGATTTCTGACTTTCACAGTTTCGAAATGTGATTATCAGGAGTTATTGTACTCTTACCTGTGCCACTGACGGGTCCTTGCAGAGGTCAAGGTCCCGACAGAAATTGCAGTGGTGACAGATAACCTCTGGCAGGATGTAGGAGTTACACGGGTCACGGAACTGGGCTTCCTCTGAAAACTCTCCAACATCCACAAGACGTAGGAGGTCTCTCTTCAGCTTGTTCACCTGATTTACAATGTTGGCGTCTAGTGAAAGAACCTAAACAAGGGAGGGATGGGGGAAATATAAATAACCGCTGCAGAAAGGAGCAGATTTCTTTTCTTTTCTTTTTTACCTGGCAGACATATTTGATAAACTCCAGTGCTGGGTTGTTGAGTGGAAGGTGTGACCCAGGCAGGATGGGGAACATCTCTGAGGTGTGGGTAACACTCCTGGTACCAGTGACCTTCTTCTGGATTTTCTGAGTGATGGTGAAAATGTTCTGTGTCAGCTCGCTGGACACGTACTCCTGGGAGAAGGAGATCATTCCTGTGGAAGAGAATTTTTAAATCCGTAAACATTAAACACTCGGCTGAGCGTAATCTGCAGTCCCAGAGAAATACAACAGAAGTCTTTAGCACATACAACAGCTTCCTGATCAGCTTCTTACCAGGAAGTGCACTCAGATCCCCAATTGCCTGCTGGGAAGCCTGGCTGTTGCCACGTCTCTTTACTGGTGTTGCTCCTGGGCCGTTACGTCTCAGCTCCTCTTTCATACTGTGATAGACCGCTGCAATGTACGCTGGCAAGGTAAAGGTGTTTTGAGAGTTAGTAACTTAGAAAGCAAAGAAAAAAAAATGTTGGGAGATTTTCCTTCTTTTACCTGAGACGATCATGAGGAAGTACTTCTGACAGGAGGCGGTTTGAGGAAGATACTGCATGATATTCCAGTTACTCTCAATCAAATCCTCTACTTCATCCGTCTCTCCATCTCCGTCGTCCTCCTCAGCATTTTCTTCATCTTCATCCTCACTGCCATCCTCATCCCCCTCCTCTTGTCTGGTTTTCTTCTGTTGGGCTCCTTCCTTCAAAAAACAAAAACAAAACAACAACATTGGAGATTGATTCAGTTCAGGGCCTAATCGCAAAAAGAGTCGCCTCAAGGTGCTGTAGTTTGTAAGATAAAGACCCCAAACCCCCAGCAATCAGACATCCCTGTATGAGCAAGCACTTGGCGACAGTGGGAAGAAAAAGCTCGCTTTTAACAGGAAGAAACCTCCAGCATCTGGCAGTACCTCTCCATACATGACGCTGGAGGGCAGTTTGCCCTTCACGCCACCATAGTTGGCAGGGTCCATCCACAGCAGGAACTCCCAGCACCGCGAGAAGGAGATGGACAAAGAGTGGAAAATTTCTTTGGAATGGATGCTAGAAGAGAAACGGTTAGAAATGTGAGATGTTGCGGTTACACGTAAAAGACTGGAAACAGGAAATTAGACTTTCAAAAGTTGTAAACAATAAAAGTCAAACATTTAAAAGGTATTGGTGCTTATTTTAGTCACATACTTTCAGAAAACCAGGGAAAAAAACCACAACAATATTTCAAGAACCAAAATCCCAGGAGGTATGTATCTCTGAGTAGCAATATTGATTTTATATTTATATTTTGTCATAAAGTCAATATTTAAATATCACATCCATTAATTTAATGGGCAGTTCTCCCATTTTGGGTTTAATTTACAGAAATCACTTCAGCTGATGGAAACCACAACAATCCCTGCCGTCTCGCTCTTCTAATGGATTATTTTTGTTTTTCTGATTTTAGTGTTCTGGCTCTTGCTTTGCATCATGCATCATTTTACTAATATACTATTGTTAATATGTCAAAATAGCCAACAGCTGTGAACACATGCATGCATTTTTACATCTGATTGGATCTGATTTTCTCCAGTAGTTTACTAAAGGAGAGGTGCAAAATCACTTTAGTTTGTGATCCAATCAGAGGGAATGAATTTTATTGATAAATGATGTTAACAGCCTACAAAAAAGGAACCGATCAATTTTATTATCAGTTTTCTATCAGCTAAAAATCAAACAAACTTAGCGGCAGATTAAGATCAAATGTAACATAATTACATTTTCTGCATCATCAAGAAAATACATTCGATTTCCAGTGATGTGATGCACTAATGTTACAGCTGGAGTTTATTCTGTGAGGTTGCAAATAAAGACATAATTCTTACCTGTTGCCATTAAATGTTCTAATTAAGTGTATTGACACTTGGACTATTTTCACTTACATCTTGTCTATACAGTTAAAGTACTGTTTTAACTTTAGAATATTTAATTTAAATTTAACATGGCACTTTTAGGGCCTCAATTGTATATATTGTTTTATAAACAAAATTTGTGTATTGAAACAAAATAATTTCTCACTGGGATTCATTCTGATTTCGAAAATAAAAACATGTGAAAACTAAAACTCTGGTCATCCCAGATCAGACTGGAGAATTTAAAAAACACTGACCTGTTGGTGATATACTCAACATAGCCAATGGCATCATCAATCCTGCGTTTTTTAGTACACAGAATGATCCTGTTAAAGTTTCCGTACACCACAGTCGAGCCGAGACGTTTGAACTCTGCAACCAACCTAAGGCCAGAATGCGAGAATGAGGTCTGGATAAATGGAAACTGGAAGCATTATTATGAATCAGAGTTCACATCGTCAAATTTTCTAATAAAGTTTTACGTTTAAAATGTAAAAAACAAAAACACAAACAACAGCAACAACCTAAAAATTCCAGGGCTTTTTCTTAGTGGTGAAGTCCTACTGATGTAGAGTTTACCATTATTTCAAAAGAAAGCTTTCAGATTTCATTTTTGAAGTATAAAGGATTTGGCACTCACTGCAGAAACACTTTCTTCATCATGTTATGCAGGGTGCGGTGCAGGGCGGGGTCATACAGCAGCGAGCTGGGGGAGCGCAGCCAGCGGTAGAAATGCATCACCTGGTTGTCTGCATACACATTGTGGTACTGTGTGATCTCCCTGACCCATCCCACCACCATGCTCTTTAAGATCCTGCTCAGAGAACCCAGAAAAATTAATCAATGAAAATTGTGGTTTGAGCAAAACACAAAACACAAATCCTGCGCTCAAACACAGAAGTTTACACACCTGAAGGTGTTGGAGCAGAGAGCTGTCTCATCGTAGCTAGCCAGAGCGCTTGCTCCCTGGTTTCCTGACATCATGTCCTCCAAAGATGCCTGCTGGATCACATCAAAACTGACGCCCAGGCTGGCTCCGCCCTCCATGTCGTTGACATGCTGAGACTGGAGGATGGTGTTTACCGCCAGGCTCTGCAGGTCCAACTCCACACATGCTGCACGAAAGATGATGATTAAGACAGACTTCAAAAATCCCTCTAGTGATTTCCTTTTTCTTCCTTTTTTTTTTTTGTACCTGTTGAATAACATCCCTGAGCATTGATCTCCACAGAGCCTCTGTCATCATTTTCCATCACCAGACGGCTGTCATCAGCCTCTTTTCCTCCCAGGTCAGGTCTGGATGTGGGTGAAAGCCATAGCAGGTGGTTGTGCTTCCGTAGATGTCTTGCCAAAAACAAGTCTGAGCCAAAGATGGACACATCCTGTGGCAAGTTCCCCACAGGTAAGTGGTAATATCTGAAAGTAAAAGAACAATTCAAAAGTGCTTGAAAATGTTTTACAACAATTTCTGCTGCCTGGATAAATCTTTTATTAGAGGCTACAACCACAAAGTTAGCATGTAAGACGTTTATAGTGTCCTCTTACAAAATAAAAAAAATCTTCCTCTCCGTCTGGAACAACCTTATGTGTGAAGGGAAACTCAGCAGAAACATGCAGATCATACCTGGCCATGTCAAAAGCCTGTGACAGACAGCTGTCCAGGTTGAGGTAGTGGCGGATCATGCGCCGGGCACCGAGCCGTTGCCAGTCCAACACATTATAGCTGATCTCATCAACCACATGAACCGGAACGACCGGGAACTCCTCGAGCACCGGCATCCCGGCCGTCAATCGACGCAACTCCCAGTTTGACTGCACTGCGATGAGGGTGGGCCCACGGCGCTCCTCCTGTCAACAGCAACAAACAAAGCAGGCATTTGCAAATTTAGTCGCATGAAACTTAAAGATTAAAAAGTAATAAAAATGTTAAATATAACCAGATTATTTTACCTTGTAGTTTAGGAGTATTCGTTGGAGTGCACGTGAGATCGCCTTCATGTCATTTTCAGCCCGCACCTCAAAGTTGTGTTTCTCCGGAGGCAGAAGCTCCTCCGTCGTTTTCTCCAGGAGGGCCGTGCGTTCAGCTGTGTAGAGGTTACTCAAGTTGGGCATCTGGTTGCTTCGAACCTAAAAAACGCAAGCCAACAACTGAGCTTTATTCTCAATGCAATTAAATGTCATGATGGTACTGAGAGGAAAACAGACTTCTTCTCTGGTACTAAAACAAAGAGGACACTCAAAGAAAGCCCATTATTCTTACCGTGTCCAGGACGAAGATGCTAGCTTTGCGCTGAGAGGGGATGAAGAGGCCAAACAGAGCCTTGTGGCCTTGGCTGTGATGATACAAATACATGTGGCGAACACTCCCTGAGAAGCAAACATAGTAGTTGCAGATCAAAATGCACAAGTAGTTGCAGTGAAACGGTTTTCTTTTTCACTAAAGGGAAAAGTCATAATTTAGGTCAACCTAAATATTCAAAAAAAAGTAAATATTAAATTGTGACATTTATGACCATCAAAAGTCTGCTGTCAAAACTTTTAAATCTAAAGTGTCTGAATGACTCTTACCAGGTTCCAGGTAGCTAAACTGGGCCAGCGACCTCATCTCCAGATGTTCCAGCTCAAATGTGTCAGCCTCCCTTCCGGCCATATCTCTCACAACATGTTTGTTGACCATGCACACGCATCCTAGCTGCACCAAAGCTCGAAACAGCAAAGGAACCTGAAACAAACGACTCGCTGTGTTGTTTCCAGTACTATACAGTTATAACACGGACACTATGCAGTGTAAAAAATTACACTGACCTGTGTTTCATAGACTCCTTCGATGTCAGGTGCAGAGAGGTCTGCGTTTATCTCATTGATGTGCTCTTGGTACATGTCCTCTGGCACAGAGTACTCATAGAGGTAGTAAACCATGTTGGAGCGAGGCAGCATGCGATTCACCTGTAGTCACACAGCTCTGATAGTTATTTTGGGTAACTTCTTCTATAGTCACAGTGATGTCATTGCATTATTTTATGTATTTTTTTGTAGCGTGCCTTTTTGTACGTCGCTCCCTCCTCCTGTTTTGGGACTTTTTGATTGACGTAGAAGACACGTGGGATGTTGAGTTTCATGCAGTGGAGGTCATTTCCAATCACAGCCCAAAGCTTATACAGACCAGGGTGACTAGTTTCTGCAATCTGAGAAAAAAAAAAGTAAAAATAGAGATCAATATCTTTACATTATTAAATTATTTGTGGATGATAACAGGATCGCTCTGCACTACCTGGACAATTTGCCACGGCATATCCAGGATGCTGCGAGCTGTTCTGCGGAGGAAGCTCCCCAGGCCTGTGATGGGACCACCTCTGATCACTCCTCCGCCCACTGGTTGAGCCTCCCCATCCAGCAGCCTCCTCCTCTTTTTCCTCTCCTTTCTCTGCTTCAGCTGTAGCTGCCACTTTTTCTTATGGTAGCGCAGCCAAACTTGACGTTCCTCCTGCACACAGAAAAAGTTGTTTGAACCTTTTAACATTCACCACTGGAACGTCTTGGATTCCAAATGCACTACAAGTGCATTTGGAATTGCATGAAAATGTCTCAAGCTTAATATACTGAAACCTCTGCTTTCCTACCCGTGTTTTTCCCGTGGGAGGGGGCGGACCCAGGATCTCTCGCCAGGACTGCGTAAGCTCTAAATCCTGAGACTCCACCTGGCTGTCGTCTCCGTGTGACGCCCGCTTCCGCTTAGTGCTGATAAGGATAGCTGGCTGCAGGGGTTTGGGTGGCATCCCAAAATCCTCTATGTCAGCAGCAGGACCTGCTTCAAGAGGCTGATGGGCAATCTGAGAGCGAGGAAGACATTTAGAGTGCAACAATAAGGCTTAGTGGTTGACACTTTACTGTGAGGTTAACCTTACCTGTCTCTTGCCCTCGCTGGTAAACAGCTCACTAATTTTCTTCTGCTTGTATATGTCATTTTTCTCCAGGAGTTTCTTGTGTAGCCAGTCAGGATGCCTCACTCTGGGAACAGGATTCTTCACCTTATGGAAATAAAAAGTGGAAGGTGCCATTATTATTTTCTTAATCAATTAAATTAATTATTTAGTTTTAAGTTTTCTGTTTATTTATTTATTTTTTAAACATTTTACCTGTTGCAGAGCAGCAGGAATGGTGATGATTTTCTGGATTGCACTACCCAACCTCTCTATGTAATAGCTCCAATCAAGGATCTGGGAAAAAAAAAGAAAGAACCAAAAAACCATATGACATGAAAGTACTTGAACATTTTTGTCTTTGCTATTCGCGTTTAATTTTACCCTTAAAACTCACAGAGCGGATGTCCATGTCATGCAAGCTGGGCATCTTCAACCACTTGCGAAGGAAATGTTTCTTGACGCTCGGCTCGGCCTGAAAGATGGCTAGAGGAATGGCCCTAATGCACAGAAGCAAAAATGAGCCGATGGCTTTAACTTCTGATCATATTAGAGATCGCTAGTTTCCTAAGGATATTCAAAAATGGGAAAGCGAGCTCAAGAAAAGTCTTTGGTGCTGTGTAACACCAGGAAACCTATCGAATCAGTAGCCTAGTTTTTAAATATGGTATTGCTGCAATAGTCTGATGTGACAGATTTTGAAGTTTGAAGTCTCAATATTAGCATTGTGGACGTTATCATCTTTTCATTTTTGTTTTGGTTTTTTAAACCAGACCTGACAACCGAGGCACCGCACACTCACACAGTAGCAACTTACCAATTATAGTGTAGCTACAGCCTAAAGGTTTCCCTGCTTTACCATCTAACATATTCAGTACGGTACGATAAGTTTACTTTCGCGGCAACTGTCGAACCTTTCTGTGACAGGGGAACCCTCAGGTTTTCGGGAGATGACATAGCGACAGCTCAGACCGGCATCTTTCACCATTTGATCCCCCAGGAACTCTGCCAGCCTCTTAGCTGTGCTGATGGACGTGGACTTCTGCTCACCGTAATCTTCGAGCTTTCTAGACATTGACCGATTCTCTGAAATCAGGTCAAAAAGCTCTGCGTCTGGCATGTTGGCAGCCTGCATCACACATGAAATGATCCAGTGAGTTTTTTTGTTATGCATTTTCTATCAAAATTATTCTAATAAACGATTGCTGAACAATACAATTCAGAAATATGACAAAAACACCTTGTTACAGGAGACCCTAGTTATCAGAACCTGATCAGAGATATGCACCTTGCTGTAAAGTACATCCAGCCAGTAGTCGGCCACTTTGGCCACTGAAGCGTAGACCTCCTCTAGAGTAGTTCCTTTGAGGAAAGCCTCGAACACAGACGACTGAAAAATCTTGATGAGCTGGAGCTCTCCTCTTCTCTTCACTTCAAAACCTTTCAGCTCGGCTAAAGAACCATCCTCATTAAACACAGCGTACCTAAAAAGAAAGGCGACTCCCTTTGTTAATTACACCCTGTAAGAAGGCCACAAATCATTTCACAAAATTATCACCTTACCTCTTTTTCAGCTTCTTGCCCTCCTCTTTGGAGGCTGGCAGGATCATTGCCAGATACGGTCCGTCCACCTCAAAGAAGATGCTGTTCTCTGCCCTGATGTTGTAAGTGACGGACGCGGGGTCGACCAGCTCGTGGTACTGATCGTTGGTAAATCCCTCTTTTACCATGATGTTCAACATGGCACCCGGGTAGGAGATAGTCACCTTGGTCTTCTTCTCGTTACTGGTCTTCACCACAAAGTTCTCCGGGAAGGTATTGGGGAGGACACACCAGATACCATCAGTGTCCAACTCAAGAGGCCTCCTGTGTCACAGAGACGGAGATTTATTGCAGCATTTTTATAGTTGAATAAACTGACCTGCAGCATAAAATATATACTGTAAAGTGCGTGAGCTCAATTAAAGCCAACATGCTGGCAAGAATTATGCAACTCACCCTATTTGCTCAATGAGCTCTCTGGCCTGAGTAATAATATTGGCTCCAGTGAAACACACAATGCCGGCCATCTCCATAGAGTACCATCGGGCCCTGATGGAAACATAAAAAAAACAAACAAAAAAAACCACAGAGAGCATCAAGTCAACAGCACTCAGTACTGACTGCAGCGAAAAGCTCAGGTAACAGCGCAAGTGGATCTGTGATGATTGATGAAAACCGCGGCCGGCTCCTACCCCTTCCTCATGACGTAGCCGTAGAAAGAGTTGAGGATGCACTTGTGAGCGAGCTGAAGGGATTCGTACAGGATCTCCATGTTTTTGCAGCGCTTCACCTCAGCGGCGTCTCCACTGTCCTGAGCTGATGAAAGTTTCTTCTTCCACACCTAAAGCAAAGGCAGCACCGAAAAGAAAACCTTTACCGCACGTAACTATAAAAAAAATAAATACTTAAATGAGACAGATCAGGTATAATTTGATCAAATAGCTACAATACCTTGTGAAGTCCTTTGAATTCATAACGGCGATCTCTGAAAGCTCTTACTGTATCCACATAGAAGGAGTTCTCCCTCTGACAGATGGTGGTAACTCGCTCCTCCAGCTTGGTGACGTGTGTCTTTTTATAGGCCTTCTTACAATAGTCTGATTTTAAAAAAATAAAGTCAGGACTAACTTTAGCCCTGATAACCCACTATTTTCATTACTTATAGTCAAAGTCTACTATAAGGAGCCAAAAAGAAAAGAGGAACCTGCAAGACGTTTCTTCTCATGCTTGGCCTGCTCCTCCCTGTTGAGCGTGTGGAAAGCCCGAGGTGGACCGTTGGGGAACAGTGGCGGGAATTTCTCAGACTCAAGTTGCTGCTGGATGCGGTGAAACTCACTGCGGCTGGCGGGCACTGCAGAGAGAGACAGCGAGAGACAAAGGTTTCGTTTTCCCCCCCAAATCGCTTAAAAGCAGAGTACAAATATCCAAAGATAACTTACTGATTTCGCCTCTCCATTGCCAGGCCATCCTCCTCTGACACGTGGCACCAGGCTTGTTGAAGTCACAGGCAGCGCACGTGGCCTCATCAACCATAGCAGATGGCTACAAAATTAGAAGATAAAGACTCAATTTAATGCTTTTCTAGATGTGATTGTGAGCATTTTTTGATTAATAAAGTAATAACCTGAAGGCGGTTGGTGAGAATAATATTGGGGTACATCGCCCCAACGTCCAGATGGTAGATGAGGGGACATTCAATCCTGTTTGGAACCTCCTTGAGGGACGTCAGCTTTTTCTTAATTTCGTCACAAACCTGAGAAAATATCGGCGTTAATTCTGAATTTCAAGCTCAGAAAAAAAGTTGAGTAACTTATTAAAAAAGACAGACAGAGGCAACTCCCCTCCTCCACAAACCTCGTTAAAGTTAGTGACTTGCTCCAGAGGGATTTTCTCCTCTTCCTCGATGGCATGACGCATCGTTCTCTCAACTCTTTGCAGCAGGAAGTCAAATGCAGCCGGGTTCTGTTGCAACATCAAAAATGAGAGCGACGTTTAAAAAACAAAACAAAAACAAACAAGTGCTGATGAAGAGTGAGCTCTGAGAAGTGAGCAGACTGTACCATTTTGAAACGGCACGGGATGTCACTCCGAAACACTCCAGACTCCAGCGCCTCCACGTGACCGCCCACGTAAGTCTCGGAGTCCAGGACGTGGCCGTCGTCTGTCAGTTTGTTGAAGATCTGCTCCTGCTTGTTGGGGAAGATGATGTTGGCGTGGAAGGCCTGCACCATAAGTAAAGCTTCACACAGCGTTCCCGAACCTTTACGCAGCACCTGAAACAGGTGAACAACGCAAGAAAAGAGAGACTGGTAATTAGTAAAATGCACTTTAAAAAAAAGAAAGAAGAGAACTCTACTTAATCTTTTGCAAAGCACGCCATAGACGAACCTCATCGGGCTCCATGGGGATGATGGTACACAGAGCGAAGATGAAGGGGTGGACATATTTCATGTACAGGTAATATGTGGCCACAGCATCTGACACAGAATAGGTTGCTAGAGTCTGACAGGAGGAAAGAGAAAAGACAGTAAGTGGAAAGTTAACATCCCGTTAAAAATGACTCCGGTTTTTATTTTATAAAGACGGGAGTTTAGTTCTGCACCTGCGGCTCCTCGGTTGCCATGCGGCACATTTCTTCTGGGTCGAGCTCCACGGGGTCATAACCCAGTTTGGCCTTCGCTGCTGCCTTCAGATTGTGGCTTCCCACCGGCAAGTAGCTGTCTCTCTTTACCCACCTGATACAGGATAAGGAGGTTTGAAGTTGGATATATGAAAAACCAACATTACATATAACATTTACTTTGATTATATGTGTTAAAATGTGGTTAAACATGAGATTTTAAATCTTTATAAAATGCTTTCTATGTGTTGACAACAGACATTACACAAGAATCATCGTATCCAAGTTATAAAGCTACAGACAGAAAGAGATGCATGCAAATGTTACCAAAAACATAACCTCCTTGGTGGAGGTAAAGTGTATGCTTATCATTTTAAGAGTGTAAAACTTTTGCACACCTTAAACAATCCATGTGGATGGCCTGACTGGCCTTGTACTCTCCCTGGTTATCTTTCTGGAAACCGATCTCCCTGTGCATGCTCAGTCCATGGAGGGCAGCCCGAACCTCAATGAAAGGCCTAGAGAGAAACAGTATGAGGAGAGGTGGAGGATCAAGAAAAGTAATCAGCATAACAAACAGAATAAGAATATTGAATATCTAATATAATCAGCTTTTTAACAGTTTAAATAATTCACTATTAACAGCTTCATCATTATGTCGTAGCTGCCTATTGTCACAAAGAACTGGTGCTTGGGCCACTTTTGCTCGAGCTGAAGTGAAACCAAGGACTTAAAAATAATAAAAAGTGTTCACTGCAGCCACTGCCTGTAATGTATTCTACCCACTTCACCTTTAAAGTAAGTAACTGGCTTTTACAGAAACAGAAAATAGGCTTACCAATCAAAGAAGTCTCCATTGTAGGTCACAAAGATGTTTGGCTTTGTTTCTTGAACGTGATCAAACCACCTCTGAATGAGAGCTGCCTGCAACCGTTACAGCGTGTTATTAAACTGACAGAAACACACAGCAGCCTATTATTCACCAATGCTTTATTGTTAGTGGCTACATACCTCATTGTCCTCATTAAAAACAGTGAATGGCCCTTCATACTCAGGTTTGGGGGTAAACTCAAAATCCTCAATGTTCTCAGAGACGATCTCTCGGTTTGTGATCAGAAACCCCTACGTGAAAACACAAGGACTGTTAGATGATACTACAAACAGGAACGTAACAATAACTTGAAAAATCAAACGCAAATGAACCTTACCTGTCCATCTATCATGTAGGAGATCATCATAATTTGATCCGTCTCTGCGTCTGGGAATTTCAGCGGAAGCTTGGTGGTCTCGATGTCAAACGCCAAAACGACAGGGTCCTGCAGGGAAACAACGTTTCACAGAAAAGCCCCGACATAAATCAAAACTTCAGTATAACTCCGAATGAATGATGGAAGGCTTAAAACAACAAAATCCTGATACCGGTCGCTCCACAAGATCGTCTCTCCGTACAATCTCTGGCGGGTAAGCGCTGCCTCTGTATCGAACATTGTACCAGTGAGCCTGAAAAATAAAGACAGTTAAGATAAGAAGAGCACGCACAGGTGCACAGGTGTCGAGGAACACCTCACTGGAAAACACTGGAACCAGATAGAGTTGATCTTACCACGTGGATCTTCAGGTCAATGGACACACGCACATGGTAGGGCACGTCATACTCTCTCATGTCCACTATGTTGTCTAACTGATCTGAAATACTCTTTGACATCCCGTCTTCATCCACTGAGGTCACGTTGCCACCTGATAGCGCACTAAGAGGACAAAAAGGTGTCCGGGGGTTATTATAAAGCTGGAAACGTCAGGCGGAACATCAAAGGAATCTAATGAAGGTTTGGTGATACCTTGACAACATTGAGGTGTAGGCATCGTTGGACTGCTCCCTCTCTCTGTTTTTACGTACCGCCGGGGCAATCTCACGCTTGACCTTCACGAGGTCGTCCACGGTGTTGAACGCCAGCTTGATGTAGTTTCTCTTCAGTCCGACAAGGTGGTTTGGCTGGAGACACCAGATCAGCAGAATCAGCATGTGAGTGGCTGCACAAAGTCAACACTAGCAGCCAATAGGGAAGTATACTGCAACCTGTTCACGATACCTTCAAAAACACTGATACTAAGGACACTAAATACTAAGGACAAGAGTGCCACAGTGGTAAAGGGGATATATATTTTAGATTTTTCTTAAATGCGTACACTCACTTGGCCACTTTCTTAGGTACAGGTAATCAACTGCTCACTGTAACACATCAGCCAATCACATGGGAGCATCTTAATGCATAAAAACAAGCAGACGTGGTCAAGACGGCCCGCTCAAGTTTAAACTGAGCATCAGAATGTGGAGGAAAGATGATTTAACAGACTCTGAACGTGGCATGCCTGACGGGCTGGTCTGAGTATTTCACAAACTGCTGATCTGCTGAGTTGTTCCTTCACAAACATCTCTAGAGTTTACACAGAATAGTCCAAAAAAAGGGAAAATATCCAGTACGTGGCAGTACACGTCGTTGATGCCACATTTGGATGGTTCAGTCAGAATCTGACATAAGCAAAATGAAAGCATGGATCCATCCAGCCTTCCAACCCAGTACTAGTGAGGCATATCTAATGAAGTGTCTGGTGAGCATACATAAACAGATTAGATTTTTAAATGAGTGAAAATGTGTTGTGGTGGTGCTCTTGTCAAAAATCATCCATTAATTAACCACCAACTATTTCTTCACTAATTCTGTGTAAAATATTTATTTATCTACATTTATTTGACTTATTTATTTACTCACTATTTATTTATTAGATAACTTAAAGTCAGTTTAAACTCTCACCAGGTCCAGGTCCTCTTTTGGGAGAATTTCGAGCTTTGCCACCTTTCCTTGGAACTTCTTAGATAAATATGAGATGACTTCTCTCTCGCAGTTCTGGACATACACATTTTGTTATTTTTTACTTTTTTTTAAAAAAAAAGTTCACTTGGCATAATCACAGTCACTAACTTACCTTTTTCGTCGCAATGTAAAAGTATGGCTTGAAGGGCAGAGACACCTACAGCACAGACAGAACACATGAGAGAAAATGTAAAATGCAGGACATTTAATAAGCTGCGTTACAGCGCTCTGCTTTCCCCCCAAACACACCTTGAACCTGCTTCCATCCTCCTGTATAAAATAATAGTCCACCGCGCTGATCATCCTCTTGTCTTCATCCAGGATCTCTGCCTACAAATGCAGAGCATCAAAAATAAATGTTAAGTGTTTATTTTGCAGCAGACAGAAAGGAAAAACTGTCGCACTGCGAGGACTCACGGGGTGCATGTTGATCAGCCAGCCCGTTTTCTCTCCCGGCTCCTTCATCCTGTCGAATCCGAAGCGAGCGTCCATCTCGTCGGTGAACTGACTGCGCTCCAGCCGCTTGAGGGCCGATAAGGAGGATCCATCATCCCTGGTTCAAACGCACACAACAGTGACACTAAATTCTGACAGTCCTCGGTCATCCATTAATATTCTGAATAAGAAAGTGTTATGAAGCGTTTGATCTGTTAGAGCTGCTGGGACTTACTGGTTTTCCGGATCCCCACTGGGTCCTCGGTCCGCTTTGTAGCGTCCACTGTTCTGCAGAACCATCTTCTATCGCGATGTTCCGGGTACAAAACACTAAAAGAAAACAGCTAAACGTGTGCGTGAAGCCGCATTTGAAGACACGCCGCTTTAATAGAAAGTTTTGTCTGCTGGATTTGTCTGCGCCTGTCACAGACTCGCCTGCTGTTTTCCTATTTTGGCGCGTTCGTGCAGTTGCCGCGAGAGGACGGAGCTGAGAACCGGAAGTACAAAGATCGTTAATGAGAGATGAACCCCTCACGGTGGTGTTGAGACGTATCTAATTAGGTTGAATGTCGTGTTCATTGTAACGTTGGTGCTCATAGATCTGCCTTTAAATAACAAAACAACAACAAAATAAAAACAATACGTTAGAAAGCAAAGTGTTCACGTGATTTAGTGTAATTGAGTTACACTAAATCACTTTTAAGTGATTTAATAATTTTAAGTTACATTATGCAATATGGAACTGCTTAAAAAGTAAAAGTTTTTTTGGGTGATTTGCAGCAAATGTAAGTCACTACTGCTTGCTGGTAAAATCCAGCCTTCCCTGTGCGAAAGGATCTCAATCAGATTTGAGTCTGGACTTTGGCACGTGTAACAAGTGTCACCTGGTAGTTTGTTGCTCTCTGCCAGGTGATTGGCTGAAGAGCTGTGAAAAGGTAGTGGGTGTGTGGGGTGAAGTCAGCGCTCCTCTGTGGAAAAAACTAGAGGCAATTAATTCACCCAGGTGCGAGTGGGTATACTGTCGGTAAGAGACTTTTGCCATTTTTGTTTGGATCGTTTGCTATTGCATGTGCCTATTTTTAATATGTCATTGGACTTTTTTAGTGTGACCACGAATTTTAATAGAAGAATTGATCAAGCCCTAGATCGACTGCGCGCAGGGAAACTGATCAATATTGCAGGTATATTGAGTGTTTGTTTCAGCTTCATGATTTTGAATGGTTTCATAAAATTGATATTTTATTGGGTAATATTTTACTTGATAATGTTGTTTGTGTTTTTCAGCTGTGCTGTCTCTGCTGTGTTTTTTTCGTTCTTTTTTGATTGATTTGTAATTTTGTTTTGGTTAGTCCGTCCAGCCGTAAAGGCGGTATTGATTGAAAGTAAGTTGTGTAAGGGCGGACTAACCTCCCTTTTTGTTTTTGTTTAATTGTTTGTGCCACTTCCCTTTATCTCCCAGATCGCAGGCCATGCATAGCACTGATTCTCAGCTGCGCTGAGACCCGAATTGTTTGCAGTGTGTGCCACGATTGCAGTGTCGCTAAGCGGGGTGTGACGGGTTGCAGTGTTGTTATTTTCGCACAGTTTGTGTGGTAAGTCTCATGTGCAGCTGGGATATCAGCAGGATGTGTTGGAAGTCCTGTCTGGAAATGACTGGGAATTTGTATGTGTAACTCATGTAATAAATAAATGATCAATTTATTTCTTTGCCCCGTTTACTCATCCCTTGTCCTCGGTTACACACTGTCTCTCCAAAAACTTCATTTGGTTAAAAAAAATTTGTTTCTTTGTTTCTAACCATTTAGTTGTGTACTTGCTGTTGTGTTTTCGATTATTGTCCTGCTGCATAATCCAAGTCCACCCTGAGCTTCAGGGCATGATCTGATGACCAGACATTCTCCTCCAGGACTTTCTGGTAGAGAATAAAATTCATGGATTCACCAATCACTGCAAGTCTTCCAGGACCTGAAGCAAAAAAGCTGTTCATACTGCCACCACCACGTTTGACTGTTGAGTGTTCTTTTTATGAGATGCTGTGTTAGTTTTACAGCAGGTTTAATGGGACTCAAAAAGTTCAGCTTTTGTCTCATCAGTCCACAAAAATCTCAGGGATCTGGGAAGGGAAGCTGTGTTTTTGTTGGCAAATGTGAGACTAATCTTTGTGTCCTTTTTGTTCAGAAGTGGTTTTTGCCCCGGGAGTCTGTCATCGGTGCCATTTTTGCCTAGTCTTTCTTATTATTGAATCATGATCACTGACCTTAACTGTTCTGCATGCTCTTGGAGTCAGTTTGGGAGGATGACAATTCTTGGAAGTTCATCACACACATAATACAGAAGTAACAGGAAATAAAAACAAAGGTGGGCATCATATCAAATTCCATTAATTTGAAGAAAAAAAAAGGTGCTTGCTGATACATTGATTTTAATGAGCTGAACAGTCTTAAGGTTCAAATACACCTTTTCCCCATTGTTCATGAACTCAACAGAAGACCGAGGAACCAAGCATTTTTCCGCTGATCGGAAATATAGATGCTTACTGCTTTTCTATCGAGCAGGAACATCTTGAGTATACACGATCTTTGGCGGAACCCTTAACTCTGGGAGAGACCCCCTCCCCACTCACAATCCGCTGAGCAGTGGAGGTAGTGGTAGGTGACTTTGACATTTGTAGCTGCTGGCGAGGCACTGTCTATAATCATAAAGACCTTGGTAGCGTTTGGAGGGATTCTGGGGTTTGTGTCACATTAATAAGATAATGACGGATGTGTTTTAATTCATGATAAGTTCCGAGTGGTGTGGAGGTGTGGGAAATAATCAGTGGGTTTAAATCGGTTAGCCTGGTACTGTAGCTCTCTGGCTGTGTGAAACAACGCCATCAACAACCCGGGAGCAGAGCTGCCCGGTTTCTGAGTTTGTGCAGGTGAGTGAAAATGGCATGTTTTGATTTACGCGTTACCTTTAATAAGACAGTCTCGTTTTTCTCCAGACTGAACTCTGGAAAAGATCCGATCAGTGCGCTGATTTAACTTTTATGTCAGGCAGAATCAGTTGTTGTGCTTAGTTCAACTTTTCTGTTAGAGTTCACAGATATTTGTATGTTTACGAGGTAAAACGTTCACGCCAGAAGTTGGATGCATTAATAACCTTTTAAAAAGTGACACTCCTATAAAAATTGTTATGTGCTTAACTTTTAATTAGAACAGCAAGTCCTGTGAGAATAAACCTGTTCTTTAAAGAAAAGCACAAGAGAAATAAATCATTCATCTGCTATATGGTATCGGGATATATTTTTAGAAAAATACAGATAAAAAGTAAAAGTATTTCATAAATACATTGCTTCAGATCTTGTTTCTTGAGGAAAGTGACGGTTTAGCCTTTTCCTTTTTTTATGTCTGCTTTAAATTTGCTCCAAAGGATAAATTCACAAATTTTGTGCTTCTATTATGCAAAATGAATGCTAATAAATCCTTATAATTGTTGTTTATTTAAAAAACAAAACAAAACAAAAAACAATATCTTTCAATGGGACAAAGAACGTGTGTAATGTATATTCTGTATTTGGATGTGTTCAAGTGTTCCTGCTATTGCTGCTGTTTTTTATGGATGTTTTTTTTCTTTCCATCCTCCTTCACCTGAACTTCCCTTCCTTTCATTCCCTCAGTGCTGACCTTTACCCCACATGAAGCAGCGCATGCTCTCCATGTCAGCTGTTACAGGCAGGCTGTTTACAGGACTCTCGCTGGGAAATGTAGCCTGCAGCCAGGTCCAGCTGTCATAGATAACACACTCGTGTGTATACATAGGACTTAGTCATCTAAAGTATACACGTGACTGTGTAGATCGTAATTACTTCTCTTGCTTCTGTTTGACTGAATTTACTGAATAATTTTCTTAATATATGAAAGTAAGAACTTCAGTGTTGCTGTCCTGAGAGAGTATCTGACCTCTGACCTTCAAATCAGTAACTTAAACAGTACACAGAGACAAACACTACTTAGTATTTCAGTTTTTCTTATAGTCATGATGTATTTTAATATGCTTTAAGGAGTTTATTTCTTATGGGGATTCATTAAGTTTGGACATCAAAAGAATTGTGCTTTTTCCAAGAAGGAGAAAGACAAATATTTAATAGTGATCTTTAAAAAAAAAAAGAGGCTTAAACATTAAGTATATGAACAGTTGACCAATTAAAACATAATGGCTGAAAAAAAGCAATTACTTCATTGTTTTCTAGTTGTTTTTATACAGGGAGTGCAGAATTATTAGGCAAGTTGTATTTTTGAGGAATAATTTTATTATTGAACAACAACCATGTTCTCAATGAACCCAAAAAAACTCATTAATATCAAAGCTGAATGTTTTTGGAAGTAGTTTTTAGTTGTAGCTATTTTAGGGGGATATCTGTGTGTGCAGGTGACTATTACTGTGCATAATTATTAGGCAACTTAACAAAAAACAAATATATACCCATTTCAATTATTTATTTTTACCAGTGAAACCAATATAACATCTCCACATTCACAAATATACATTTCTGACATTCAAAAACAAAACAAAAACAAATCAGCGACCAATATAGCCACCTTTCTTTGCAAGGACACTCAAAAGCCTGCCATCCATGGATTCTGTCAGTGTTTTGATCTGTTCACCATCAACATTGCGTGCAGCAGCAACCACAGCCTCCCAGACACTGTTCAGAGAGGTGTACTGTTTTCCCTCCTTGTAAATCTCACATTTGATGATGGACCACAGGTTCTCAATGGGGTTCAGATCAGGTGAACAAGGTGGCCATGTCATTAGTTTTTCTTCTTTTATACCCTCTCTTGCCAGCCACGCTGTGGAGTACTTGGACGCGTGTGATGGAGCATTGTCCTGCATGAAAATCATGTTTTTCTTGAAGGATGCAGACTTCTTCCTGTACCACTGCTTGAAGAAGGTGTCTTCCAGAAACTGGCAGTAGGACTGGGAGTCGAGCTTGACTCCATCCTCAACCCGAAAAGGCCCCACAAGCTCATCTTTGATGATACCAGCCCAAACCAGTACTCCACCTCCACCTTGCTGGCGTCTGAGTCGGACTGGAGCTCTCTGCCCTTTACCAATCCAGCCACGGGCCCATCCATCTGGCCCATCAAGACTCACTCTCATTTCATCAGTCCATAAAACCTTAGAAAAATCAGTCTTGAGATATTTCTTGGCCCAGTCTTGATGTTTCAGCTTGTGTGTCTTGTTCAGTGGTGGTTGTCTTTCAGCCTTTCTTACCTTGGCCATGTCTCTGAGTATTGCACACCTTGTGCTTTTGGGCACTCCAGTGATGTTGCAGCTCTGAAATATGGCCAAACTGGTGGCAAGTGGCATCTTGGCAGCTGCACGCTTGACTTTTCTCAGTTCATGGGCAGTTATTTTGCGCCTTGGTTTTTCCACACGCTTCTTGCGACCCTGTTGACTATTTTGAATGAAACGCTTGATTGTTCGATGATCATGCTTCAGAAGCTTTGCAATTTTGAGACTGCTGCATCCCTCTGCAAGATATCTCACTCTTTTTGACTTTTCTGAGCCTGTCAAGTCCTTCTTTTGACCCATTTTGCCAAAGGCAAGGACGTTGCCTAATAATTATGCACACCTGATATAGGGTGTTGGTGTCATTAGACCACACCCCTTCTCATTACAGAGATGCACATCACCTAATATGCTTAATTGGTAGTAGGCTTTCGAGCCTATACAGCTTGGAGTAAGACAACATGCATGAAGAGGATGATGTGGACAAAATACTCATTTGCCTAATAATTCTGCACTCCCTGTAGTCATCATTTGCCCTGAAATGCCAAGTTAAAACAGTCTATCCCATTTTAAAAATCTAGAAATGTCTTTTTTCCATATTTCTTTGGGGTCATTTCATCTCAAATCACCTTTTACTTGACCATATTTTCCAAAAAACAATTGCAAATTCAAAATTTTGCATTATGTATCACAAACCTTTATACCCTGATAGTGGCCTTTCCTACCATTAAAGATTAGTCAGGATCTGTAATTTGGGAAAGTTACACTAAAAAATTGGGGAAAAATCTAAAAAATAAACCATGAAAGCAGCCCTTTAAAAAAATGCAACAATGTTTCATAAGAACCGAGAATTCATCTTTCATTCCTCTTAATGAATCTTAATTGATTTGCTGCATTTATTTGCATGTTCAGAGAAGATTATATTAGTACTTGTTGTCTTTTTAATGGGTCTTAATAAATTTTATTCTTAACATGAATTATCAGACTCGTCCAGGACAAAGTGCACGTGGTTTTTGATAATTAAAATCCTGCACATATTTATCAAAATTATTATCTCAGATAGAGTTAATAAACTCCAGCATTTACATATTTTATTTTTCATTATTGTCAAATACAGCTATAGACAATTCAAACATTGTCTTTAGTTGTCTTTTGCAGAGTTAAGTTTGTTTTATTAATGTATATTCAAATATGGGACTTCACTGAAGGACTTCACAGTGTGGGGCCAAACAAGGCCTGAAAGATGGGCTTTAAAAAATCTAGGATAGGAATTCACAGGCAATTTTCATACATGTCCAAGATTTGTGGCAACTCAAAGATGTTTCATGATCAAGAAATGAGATGATTTGAGATGGGATGACCCTTTTGTTTAGACCAAAACTACAGCTGCAGCTTTCAGCCACCAGGTGGTGTCTGACACTAAACTACTTTTCACATTCATAGTTCAGACTCCAGTTTTTAATGCACTTACAGAAAATCCATTCCAAGTGTAAAAAAAAAACAACAGTTGGTATACTGTTAACTTGGCTCACATTTGATGAAATAATGTTTCTGTTCTCTCAAATTAGTTTTGACATCCGCCTTATTCCTGTTGCAGTTTCAGGAGGATGTCTGTGAATGCTGGAGTTTGCACTTTGGGGATTTATTCTGTGGGTTCTGCTGCTGTGGAGGATAAATAGTAAGACCGTAACAATGCCCGTGAAAGGGGAGGAACTTCCTTCTGCAGCCGAGGAGGACGTGCCCACTGCACGCAGCCCTGATGCAGGCATGGATCCTCTGTCAACAGTTGCAGCTGCCTCACAACATGCTGAACATAACGTGCCTCAGGCTGCCAGTGCATTTGCGGGTCTTTGTGGCAGAATATTGGACTCTGATGCTCTGCAGGGCTCCATGGAGGCAAATTCAAAACAACCAACGGTGCTGCCGACCACCCAGAAACCTTCTAAGAGCGTCCCACCAATGCTGAGTTCAGGACCTAAGGCGAGGGAGCGCCTGAAGTTTATTCTTGGAGCATCAGAGGATAACTCTTCGGACGAAGAACCTCTGGTCACGAAACCTCCAAGCGGTGCATCTCAGCCACCGTCCTCCACCATCAAATCTTCCCCTCCACAGGCGCCTTCTGTAGTACCACAGCCCAGCTCAACGGTCATCAAGTAAGGGCTTTAAGTAAATGAATGTCAGCTATATAGGTTGGGGCGTGTTTTTACTGCTCTGTCATGTTATAAACAAACAAGCTGTTCACTTACACCATTTATACACTCACACTATAATGAGGGCATAATGTAAACTGGATTGTTTTTTAGGTCTAGATCAGGGGTGGGCAATCTCAGTCCACGAGGGCCGGTGTCCCTGCAGGTTTTAGATGTGTCCTCCAACCAACACAGCAGATTTAAATGGCTAAATTAGCTCCTCAACATGTCCTGAAGTTCTCCAGAGGCCTGGTAACGAGCTAATCATGTGATTCAGGTGTGTTGACCCAAGGTGAGATCTAAAACCTGCAGGGACACCGGCCCTCGTGGACTGAGATTGCCCACCCCTGGTCTAGAGGAACATTCCCCCAAAAAATTGGGCACACATTATCGCATCGGTAGCGTGCTGTCTCCACAAGCTGCACGAGCTGACCTGTGTTATTGTCACATGCCAAATATCTTGGCTCTATTAATGGAACAAGAGCCTCAGCCAATGACTTTGACAAGCGGTGGTGGCATTAGTCGAGGTCAGAGCACAGCAAGCGCTTTGAAATTGTCAACAAATGTTAGTTTTCTTCTTGTTCCTCTGCGATATCGGTAAATTAAGAATTACTTTCATACCAACGGGTGGTTTGTGATATCATGGAGGGTACAAGGATTCCTTCAGTGCACACAGGTAAGTAACTAGCTTGACACGAGTAGCTGAATTGACTTATGGTCTTTATTGTAGTTTAAATATTCTTCTTTTTATTATTAATTTTCTTTCTTTCTTTCTTTATTTGCTGTTTAAACAGTTTTTTATTATAACTATTTACCAAAAGCATATTCGGGTTACTCTTATACTCTATAATAAACATGGGCTTAAACTGCAGACCCTCAGCTTTAGTTTGAGGGTATTCATATGCATATTAAATGAAGGGTTTAACTGTCAAAGATGTCTAATCTGTAGCCTCCTCTCTTTTGAAATTGGAAAATGACCTCAAAAGCGTGGCCGGTGCCTGCTATTTCCTCATTTTTCATAAATGAACCAGTTAAAAGGTCAGTATTTGTTTTATTTTCTATATTTTCTTTTTCCTTGGACCCACAACATGTGGTCAAAGGAACATTCAGTGCATGTAAAACATGCAAGAGAAAAGAGCGGGATCATTAAGCTACATTCTGACAAAATAAGGAGGCTCTGGTGAACTCTGCAGGTTAAACATGACACCAGTGGCGGTGGTGGAGGCTCACAGGATCCTTTCCATCCAAACCAATCAAGAAGACTCTCTGAAAGGCATCCAAGTGATACTTATTCAAGTCTACTTTCAGAAGAAGACTTGAGCAAACAGAGATGTAGAGACCCACCATAGGGTGCAAACCATACATCCGCCTGGTGAATAGAAAGGTCAGATTAATCTTTGCCAAATATCTTCAGTCTCTGGATGATTATTCCTTACACAGATTAATCAATATAAATATCAGAGGGATGGGGAAAAATACGGAAGCCAGAAAAATGCAGCTCAGGAAATAGAGCAAGTCATTTTCCAATTGGAAGGTCGGTGGTTCAATCTCTGCCTCCTTTCAGCCCCTGCGTGTCGTTGGGCAAGACACTGAACCCCAAATTAGAATCTATCCATCACCACTGGAGTGTGAGTAATAAATAAAAGGTGTGTAAATGGGTGGCTATGAATGCCACTGAACTTCATGTTCACAGTACAGATAGGCGATGACCCAAAACATACCCTGAAGCCAACCCAGGAGTTTGGAGAGTAAACAAGCTGCAGCAAATCTCAAAGTTAGAAACCGTTTCCTGATTAATATCCAGAAGTTCTAGACATGAGATAGCCACTAGCTGACAAAGATTTTGTTAGTTTTGTTCAATTAGAAAACTGTTTTGTTTATTTGTGTTTATTTATCCATGTATTTATTGCATAAAAACAATAAATACATGGATATTTATTAGACTGGCTGTAGCTCAACAGGTAGAGGAGTCGATGCTAAATATCTTTGGTTAAGTTATTCTCTGATGCGCCCACTGGGGCGTGAATGTGTATGAACGTTAGATGGGAAAACACTTGAGCCAAGAAAAACCTACTAGAGCTCAATCGGCCTGGATTTATGCGTGTTAGTGGGTATATTGTGGTTTACACGGCGAAGAGAAAAGTGAGATGTTTCGAAGCGTCTTCCTATACTTTGTTGTCACTGCACTTAAAAACAAACAAACAAAATCAGTCTGCTCGTGTCGTGCGCGACCGTTTTTAGCCTTTTGATGCCCAACAATAAACATTTCCAATAATGGATTTAGTGGAGCACTGCTCGCTTTGTTTCCAAAGAGCAGCCAGCGCTTTGGCTCAGGGGACTTTATTTGCAGATATGCGGCTGCACATGTGGGAGGGGAGAAGGGAGGAAGCGGACAAGAGGAAGCACTTTGTGGAAGTCTCCTTTGTTTTGGTTTTAAAAACTCTTTTTTAAAATCCTAGTAGTAACACAGCGCGATGTATTCCTTCGACGGAAACGACTACCCGAGTATCAGCTTATTCCCATATCTCCAGTGGTAAGTCCGATAATGCAGAGGGCTGCTGCAGTTTTCGGTAATGTGATACTCTGGTATGTGGAAACTAAACACAGAACTACTCTGTGTTGAAACTAGTGCCGCTGCAGCACCTTTCGTAGGCTCGTTTGTGAACAGGAAGGGCCGCTGTAGTTTACGGGCTGTGCGCAGCTTGCACGCATATAAGGAAACGGTAACAATCAAGCAGTCATTATTGCCGCAAGCCTGTCACTGCGACAAGCCGCCGATTTTTCTAGTAATCCCCAAGTCGTGGTTATGATTAGATTATCACTGTTTGTGCAACGCAGTAGGCGTATCGGGTTAAACTAAACCCTCTTGTCCCGGAAAAAAAGTCAGCAAGTGGTTGATACCGAAATGGAAAGCGTTATCAGAAAGCAGCACAATAACAGACTGTATTTCCCCGAGTGAACAGGAGTGAAGTGTAAAGTTCACATATCAGCACAGGCGCACAAACTGCTGCTGCGCTGCAGCTTTACTGTGTGGCTTCACTGATGGGGCAAGGGCGTATCTCCCCGGGGGTGGTTTAAAAAGAAACAGCGAAACCCCGGACTGAACGGCACCCCGGCGGACAGATGACGATAACGATGGTATGTGCGTGAAATGTTCAAATGTTCTGGTGCTGTGCAGTCCAGTTATGTATTTCCAAACATGGGGAAAAGCTTCGCCTGTTTCTTATCGTTGCTCGGTGTGTGTGTGTGTGATGGGATTCATGTGGTGTGATATCACTTAAAATAAGTACAGCTCAGTTTAACTTATTTGCATTTATTTCATATTTATCTGTAGTTGATTTATTATTGTTATGTGAAAAGTGATAACAGAGACAAACATTTCATTGTCCTTACACCACTACTGCATGGCAGTCTGTGGGCAGAGGTGGAGGATCCACGGCTGCACTTGTTCAAAATGACTCATATATACATATAGCGCTAAAAAGACAACTTAACTGCTAACTCTTAACTCTGATTTTTGAAGCCGGGTCTCAGAAGATTGATGATTTTGGTTTCCACTGACCCTTAAGACAGATTAGGCAAGATTGTCAAGAGTCTGTATTTGATTTGACTATTTATTTATGAATGACTGATTATTTTGGGTCATGATTATTCTGAGCCATTACCTCCAGCTGTACGTCTGCGCTGCTCTGACACGTGAGACGGTGCACTGCCAAAATCAAAACGCCAAATAAAGGGCAGTTTTTAGAAGAACGGTGCTTCATCTCTCCAGTACTGTTCCAGATTGTAGTCATCGGGGGTGTTTTCACTACTGTTCATGGGGTATAAAGGAAAAAAACATTTTAAGCACACTACATTTTAACATGTCACTGTAGGTAGGTTCTCAGTCATCCAGGCGATAGGAATTATGCTGTGTGTATATAATGAGCAGGAAATTGGACTAAAGGTAAAGTGTGCATGATTACACCATGATGACAACACATGTACATTTATTGGCTTAGCTGTGGTGAACATCTGATAAAAGGGGCCGTCAAGAGTGGTAGATTCATTGCAACATCTGCAGCTATTACTGTGTTCAGGTTACTGTTCTGAGTTTTGTGCGCAGACTCTTGGATTTAAGGGTATAAAAACTGGGCTGCTCCACAGGCTGCCCTTGCCTGTTGCAGAGAGACTGATTCTAGACTTTGGGTTTTGATTTTCAGTTTAAATTCAGTTGCTTGTTGCCTTCATGCAGTTCACTTTTTGGAGGGGTCAAGACTAACTGTGAACTTTCCAATGCAGGCCTAGCATGTCTGGTCCTCACTTGGTGAAAAAGGGACGTGAACACAGAAAGATGGATCTGCACAGGGACTTTACCGTGGCCTCTCCTGCAGAGTTTGTCACAAGATTCGGTGGCAGCCGTGTCATAGAAAAAGTAAGAACGAAACCCTTCTTGAATTTCTAATTTATCTACATTTTTCTGAGCGATATTTATGTTGGGTCCTCTTACAGGTGCTGATCGCTAATAATGGCATCGCTGCAGTCAAATGTATGCGCTCTATCCGCCGCTGGTCCTATGAAATGTTTCGCAATGAGAGGACCATCCGCTTTGTTGTCATGGTAACTCCTGAAGACTTAAAAGCTAATGCAGGTAATTGTTATCAGTCATCGCCTAAAACGTATGTGATGAACCAGTAGAAATGCTTTTCTCACTGTGAAGTTCTGAGCCTTGCTTCCTGTTTCCCTGCAGAATATATTAAAATGGCCGACCACTATGTGCCTGTACCCGGTGGCACCAACAATAACAACTATGCCAACGTGGAGCTGATAGTTGACATTGCAAAAAGGATTCAAGTGGAGGTGCTACTCACCGTTTATTTAAACAGCGGTTCTTTTTAGCACGGGCCCACCTGCTGTATTCAGTTGTTACTTTCTCTGCCTGTAAATAAACAACAGTCTGTTTCTGTGCACATTGCTCTTTACAGGCTGTCTGGGCTGGTTGGGGTCATGCATCTGAAAATCCCAAACTGCCTGAGCTCCTGAGTAAAGCGGGCATTTCATTTTTGGGTAAAAGAGCAGTTGCTTTCATTTTATTACTTTCATTTAGTTAGAAAGCTTTGTGCTGCTTCTCATGATAAATTGACCTCTGCTGTTTCTCTCAGGGCCATCCAGTAAAGCCATGTGGGCTTTGGGGGATAAAGTGGCTTCTTCCATTGTGGCCCAGAGTGCCGACATTCCCACACTACCGTGGAGTGGATCAGGTGATGCTTTTCCTCTCTGCACTAACTCCGCCATAAACAAAGCAGCTCTAAGCAGGTGTGAGAGAGTTATCACTGTGCTCTATGCAGTCCTGTGAAAGCTATGTACACCTTTACTGCTTCAATATGAATTAAGAGGGTAAGTAGTAGCCGGGTGATGCTAATTGAATGTGTTCGATTAACTGGTCATCAGCAGATATGAACATCTTTACAAAAGCAGAAGTTCAGCAACACAAATTACTTAGGAGTAAAGAGATTAGCAATGATCTCAGAGAAGCGATTGTTGTTGCCCATAAATCTGAGAGTGGTTATAAATCAGTTTTCACACAAGTTAAAGTCCATCATTTTACAGTGATTAATCATAAGTAGAAAACATTCAAAACATTGTTAAATCTTCCCTGGAGTAGACTGAAATTTGCGCACCGGGTTAAGATGTGGTTACACAAACTCCACAGGCCTCAGTTGGCACGTTAAATGTTAAAGTTCTTGACAGTGGAAGTAGAAAAAGACTGAACAGGCATGGCCTGCCTGAAAGAGTTACCAGGAAAAAGCCTCTCCCCTGTGAAAAAACAAACAAAACGTGGCAGCACGGCATAGGTTTGCAGAGCTGCTACCGAACAAACGAAATGTCCTTCGGACAGACGAGACCAAAGTGGAGATGTTTGACCCTGATGCAGCGCGTTGTGATTGGTGAAATCCAAACACAGCATATCGGCATAAACACCTAATAACAACTGTAAAGCACGGTGGTGGCACAGACCTGTGCACATTGTAGTCACTCAGTCTGTCATGAACTACTTTGTATACCAGAGTCAGAGTCAAAGTCCAGACCTTAGCCGAACTGATATACTGCGGCGGGTCCTTAAAGGAAAAATGTGAACAAATGCCCACAAACCTCAAAGAACTGATTGTTAAACCCCAAAAACAGTGGGCCGCATGACTGTTACATGCATTAAACTTGTAATGTGCTATTTTGCACATGGCGTAGACTCTATTATGTAGTACATACTCACTTGGGACCACTTTGTTCTTACCTAGTGTGTGTGCTTGTGCTCCAGATCTGAGACTGGACTGGGCTGAAGAGGACCAAAGAGAGGGCAATGTCATCAATGTTCCTCCAGAGGTCTACAAACAGGGCTGTGTTCACGATGTAGACGAGGGGATAGCAGTAAGCATAGTAACAAATCAACAATATTAATATCTACAAATTAATTAGTTTTAATCGAAATCTTTAGTACATACTTTTGGTTATAAGTTGTCTGGTGCGTATTTTTCTTTTCTCTTCAGGAAGCTGAGAAAATTGGTTATCCGGTTGTAATCAAGGCCTCTGAGGGTGGAGGTGGAAAGGGTATTCGGAAAGTTGAGTGCTCTGATGATTTTCCAGGTTTCTTTAGACAGGTTTGTGCAGTTACGTTTTACAAACTAATGTCTAATTTACCCAGTTTCTTTTAATTTTCTTAGCAGCCAGGATGTCCACACTCAGTTGTTAATTTGCATGGTCATAAAATAAAATGGCACAGTACTCAGTTTGATAGACTTCCAGATTACAGCTCTATACTATATAAACTGTGATTGGATAGGCTGTGATTGTCGAGGAACAAGAAGACTTTACACTTCATGTGTTATTCTGAGTGCAGGTCCAGACGGAGGTGCCCGGCTCACCCATCTTCATCATGCAGCTGGCTCAGCATGCGAGACACCTGGAGGTCCAGATACTGGGGGACATGTATGGAAATGCCATCTCTCTTTTTGGACGAGACTGCTCCATCCAGAGGAGGCACCAGAAGATCATCGAAGAGGCTCCTGCCACCATAGCTCCCGCTTCAACATTGGAGCGAATGGAGCGGGTAAGTTTATGTCCTTGTATTCTAATGCTAACACACTAAAGTCTGCTCTTAGAGACATATTGTCTCCTCGTTATTTCCTTTGTGGCCTAGTGTGCTGTGCGACTGGCCAAGATCGTAGGCTATGTGAGTGCAGGTACTGTGGAATATCTCTACTCTGAAGATGGAAGTTTCCATTTTCTGGAGCTGAATCCTCGCCTGCAGGTGGAACATCCTTGTACAGAGATGATCGCAGATGTAAACTTGCCAGCTGCTCAACTTCAGGTAAACCTCTGTTAGGAGGCTCAGACACATAATTATACCCAAGGAACAAAATGAGAAATTTGTTCTTATTGATCCTACAGATGCTGATCAGATTCTCCCATCTAAATATTTGCTTAATCTCTCACAGATTGCGATGGGCATCCCACTTCACAGAATTAAGGACGTACGTGTGCTTTATGGAGAAAGTCCCTGGGGTGACACCATTATTAACTTTGAGTCTCCAGATTGCGTCCCTCGTCCGAGAGGCCACGTCATAGCTGCACGGATCACCAGTGAGAACCCAGATGAGGTGGACTTCAGCTTCATTAACCAGGAAACATGACACTGTTATGTACTGTTCATGTTTTTTTAAACCACTGATTCACACTCCGCACTCACAGGGGTTCAAGCCCAGTTCGGGCACCGTGCAGGAGCTGAACTTCCGCAGCAGTAAGAACGTCTGGGGTTATTTCAGTGTGGGCGCGACTGGTGGCCTACACGAATTTGCAGATTCCCAGTTTGGACACTGTTTTTCATGGGGCGAGAACCGTGAAGAAGCCATTTCGTAAGCTCCTTTATTTTATTTTAATTGTATTTTTTCCTATTATCAGCTACTTGTGGGCTGTGCGGCAAAGAGTACCGCTTTACCTGATTCCAGATAAAGTGGTACTCTGTTAGAAGATGCAGCATGCTTTTGCCAGCAGTACAGTTGTCTTAAATTTGTCAGCCTTAATTGGTGTTAGGTTGTTAGTGTATGTATTTGGGTTTTCTGTATTTTCCAGAAACATGGTGGTGGCTATGAAAGAGCTGTCCATCAGAGGTGACTTTCGGACGACAGTCGAATACCTCATTAAATTACTTGAAACCGAAAGCTTCAGAAACAATGACATTGATACCGGATGGCTGGATCATCTCATTGCAGAGAAAGTGCAGGTAAGAGACTGAAGACAGATATGGACCATTGAACTTGTGTATAATTCCTTTAATTCACAAAGCCACGTGTTCTTTCTGCAGGCAGAGAGACCAAATACCCTGCTTGGTGTTGTCTGTGGGGCTTTGCTTGTTGCAGATGCTATCTTCAGAAAGAGCATGTCTGACTATCTACATTCCCTGGAAAGGTCAGTAGGCACTTGTCGTTAATGTTTCACTGCAGCGCTCTTCCCGTGTCTTTATGCAATTGACTCTTATAAACATTATCTGCTGCATCTGTAGAGGTCAGGTACTGCCTGCAAACAGTCTGCTCAACTCTGTCAATGTGGACCTAATATATGAAGGAGTCAAATTCTGTCTGAAGGTATCTGTTTTGTTCCTTTCCTGCTTTGTTTTGTTTTTAATTCAGCCTCTTACCTTTTTTAATGAATAGATTATCACTGCTGTTTCCTGCAGGTGGCTCGCCAGTCCCCAACAACGTATGTCGTTATTATGAATGGCTCGCACATCGAAATAGACGTCCACCGTTTGAACGATGGCGGCCTCCTGCTGTGCTACAATGGCAGCAGCCATATAACCTACATGAAGGAAGAAGTGGACAGGCAAGGCTACCACTGCGGGGTTTTTTTGTTTTTGTTTTTGTTTGTTTTTTTCCAGTTTGGTTATTTACTTCTGGTTTAACTGATTACTCATTACCGGCACTATTTTAACGTTTCAGGTTTCGCATCACCGTTGGCAACAAGACCTGTGTTTTTGAGAAGGAGAATGACCCCACGGTCCTACGCTCGCCCTCTGCTGGCAAGCTGCTGCAATACATGGTTGAGGATGGAGATCATATTTTTGCAGGGGAAACTTATGCAGAGATTGAGGTAACAGAATATACGGTGGATAGGATTTTGTGACTTATGCCATTTGTGCCGGTTCGTTTTGCTTACTTGTCCTTTATTATTCAGGTGATGAAGATGGTGATGACGTTGACTGCGCAGCAGTCTGGCTGTATCCATTTTGTCAAGCGACCGGGAGCGGTTCTGGAGCCTGGCTGTGTGGTGGCACGTATGGATCTGGATGATCCCAGCAGTATACACAGGGTGGGTTATTCCAGAGCACATCAAAATCTTCATTTCGAATTTTTTGCAAACAATTCTAGCAATACTTTGGTGTCCTGTTTATATATTTGGTCTGTATCTATTCATTTTATTTTCTTTTACTTCAGTGTAAGTTCTTCCTGTTATTGAAATTGCTGTGAAAACTTCCTCTCATTTTCTTTCCTCTTCCTTCACAGGTGGAACTCAACACAGCGGTGCTACCGCCTCAGCAGCCACTTCCCATGGCTGGGGAGAAGCTTCACCAGGTGTTCCACAGTGTTCTTGAAAACCTGGTTAATGTCATGGATGGGTACTGCCTTGAAGAACCCTACTTTAGCACAAAGGTATATATCAGCCCTTCTGCCACTGCAGATTTCTCATTACAAGACACAAAAGCGTTTTATTGATGTATACGAGCATGTTTGCATGTAAACCTACAGCTGAAAGAGTGGGTTGCTACCCTGATGAAGACTCTAAGGGACCCCTCACTGCCGCTTTTGGAACTTCAAGAGATCATGACCAGCGTGGCTGGCCGTATTCCACCTACTGTTGAGAAAGATATCCGCAAAGTCATGGCTCAGTATGCGAGCAACATCACCTCCGTCCTCTGCCAGTTCCCCAGTCAAAGGGTAAAATGCTATGCAAAGGCTGCTTGTGAGCTTTTTAAATAAATCGCTTTTACCAGTGTGATAAGATGACGTTTGGCTTATCTGATTCCAGATTGCAAACATTTTAGACAGCCATGCAGCAACCTTGCAGAGGAAAGCTGACCGAGAGGTTTTCTTCATGAACACTCAGAGCATTGTACAGCTGGTGCAGAGGTCTTTTTTCCCCCCCCCCCCATTTGGTCAGATGCATATTGTGTAGTGGTGGTAGTAGCAGTAATATCTTTGAATTATGTTATCGTTGTAATTGTTGACACATCTGAATTTTTTTTCTGTTCAGATATCGGAGTGGAATCCGTGGCTACATGAAATCTGTGGTTCTCGATCTGTTGAAGCGCTACCTGCAGGTAGAGATGCAGTTTCAGCAAGGTAACATCAGCACCCCTTCAGGTTTTATGTCACCTCTTCTTTATTGCAATTGCAGCTCCGTTATGATGGAAATGCTTTTATTTATTTTGGGTCCTTAACAGCTCACTATGATAAGTGTGTCATCAACCTGAGAGAGAAGCACAAACCTGACATGAGTCCTGTGCTCGACTACATCTTCTCTCATGCTCAAGTATCCAAGAAGAACGTCCTGGTCACAATACTCATTGTAAGGCTCTCATCGTTTTTCACTGAAGCAAACCTGATAACCGTTCATCCTGCACAAAGTCACGTGGACGGACAGTGATGAAGGTTTGTCTTTAACTTTGTATAGGATCAGTTGTGTGGACGGGATCCCACTCTGGCAGATGAGCTCATGGCTATTTTGAATGAACTCACACAGCTTAGCAAGATGGAGAACTCAAAGGTAGCCTTGAGAGCTAGACAGGTAAGAGAGCTTGCATTGAGTTTTGCTATTTATTTTTAATATAGTAAACCTTCTAGAGAGAGAGAAGCAAAAACTGTAGGAATGTCCAAATCAACATTCTGTCTCCTTCTTAAAAAGAAGGTCTGCACTGACCAGCCCAGCAACACCAAAAGGCCTGAAAGACCACAAGAGACAAATAAATTGGATGGTGACAGAATGTTTTTCTGTGGTTAAGAAAATAATGTCTCAAAAAAAACCCCTCAAGAACAACAAGGTGCAAACCGCTGGTTACACTCAGGAACACGAAGGCCAGATTGGAATTGGCCAGAAAAGATGCTGCACCTTTGTGGCAGAAAATTCTTTGAACAGATGAAACCAGAATGAACTTGTACCAGGAAAAATATGGAGGAGGATCCAAAGCATTATCTATAAACATGGTGGAGACAAAGCTATGGCATGGGCATGTATGGCTTCCAGTAGAACTGGGTATCTAGTGTTTATTGATGATGTGACTGCTGATAGACACGGCAGGATGAATTCTGAAGTGTACAGGCCTGTACTCTCTGCAAACTGGTAATGATCCAAAGTGTACTGCAAACACAGAGTTTGTCAAAGGCAAATAAATGGGGTATTCTTCCGAAGAAGAAAAAAGTTTTGTTTTCCTTCCCCCCCAGAAATCTTTCATTGGCCAAGTCTGTCACCTGATCTCAACCCAACAAAGCAGCTTTTCAGTTATTAAGCTGAAGGTGTCTGTGGTGTAAGCCTGGCAGAGCATTTTAAGGGAAGAAGCAAAGCCTTTTGTGATATTCATGAGTTCTAGACTTTCAGCAGCCACTGACTTCTAAGGATTTTCATCCAAGGACTAAAAACAGTTCTTATATATAAAATTATGTTAGTTTGTCCAGTTATTTTGAGCCTCTGAAAATGGTGGACTGTGCATAAAAACTACTATAATTAGTAGTAAACCCATAGAATTAAAGATGAAAGTCGTCACTTTGATCGTGTCAAGGTTTTTGATTTGAAATCCACTGTGGTGATTGACAGAAGCAAAGCTACATGATTCTGTCTTTGTCCAACAAATTACAGATCTAACTGCATATGTTTTGTTGAAGTTTGAATAATCATGCATCTGCTTTAAAGTTATTTTATTTGACTATGTTGTTATAGTATTTGCAAATATCTCATAGGTCCTGATTGCTTCTCATTTACCATCATATGAACTGAGACACAACCAGGTGGAGTCCATCTTCCTGTCAGCCATTGATATGTATGGTCACCAGTTCTGTCCAGAGAATTTGAAGGTTGGCTTTGTGTTTTGTATTTTAAAAAAACGTCTTTGTTACATCACTTTAGAGCAGCACATTTATACCGTGAATGATAAATATATATTTTTATTTGCCACAGAAACTCATTCTCTCTGAAACCTCAATTTTTGACGTTTTGCCCAACTTCTTCTATCACTCCAATCAAGTTGTATGCATGGCTGCTTTGGAGGTATGGTTAGTGCATTCACACAGACATGTTCTGTCTTATGCGTTTTTATTAAATGGTCATTCTGTTGTTCTGTCTTGACTTTCAGGTGTACGTCCGCAGAGGTTACATCGCCTATGAGCTAAACAGCATCCAGCATCACCAGCTGCAGGATGGAACATGCGCTGTAGACTTTCAGTTTATGTTGCCATCATCACATCCAAACAGGTGACACTTTTACTTCACACCGAGCCACGGACGAATCAAATGATATTCTCTAATTTCTGAGTCACAAATGAGTCACTACCACCTCCAAATTTGACCACATATTTCCTTTGTAGCATCCGAGGATGTAAGCTTTCTCTTTCTCTGTGGAGATCGTTCACTTGTATTGATGGGGATTCTTTAAAGAGACTTTTCATATGAAATCCAGGCCTTAAAAACATAATTTAGGTGTCCTCTGTACAATGGTGGCCTGATCGATTACCGGTAATCCAGAAAAGAAATGTTCACCTGTCCCCATGGGGTACAGGTGCAGTGCCACCCTGGTGCTGTGAAGTAACATATGGCTAACCCTGAATGCAGTTTTGCCATACTTGACTTTGATGTGAATGTGCTTAGTCTCTTTAAAATTGCTTCAGTCTAATCATATTACCAGACGTAGTAGACATACAGTTTGATCATGCACTGCTAATATTCACCTGTTAATCATCTTATTTCAGAGGGAGCAGCCCTACTCTGAACAGGTAGAGTAAAGCTCCTCCCAAACAACCAAACCACCGTATCCTCTGTTTGTCTCACAGCAATGCATGCTGGATGCATCATGTTGCTTTTTCCTTCTGCCCAGATACATTTGCTTAAGAACTGATTTGTCCTTTTAAATTCACTTTTATGCTGATCTGGGCCATCTGATTTTTTTTTTTCTGCTTCTTTCAACATGTAAAGCATAGCTGGGCTTTTTAAGAGGCACATTTTCAGCTTTTTTTTTTCATGTTCCTCTTAAAAACCTCAGGCCTGAAATTACATTAGTTGTTACCTAATGGCCAGCCTGCATTCTCCAACCTTTAATTTGCAAATCTGAAACCCGATATAGTAACAGTTGCTCTGGATTACAACAGCTCATAATCCCTTTCAGCTCACTTCCTGGTGGGGAATCGGCTTTGAACTGAGCCGACTTGAGTCATGCATCTACTGACATCACTTGGACTTTAGCTGATGACTTGACTTGGCGATCCTCCCTATACTCCGAGATAAAAATACATTACTTAGCTAATCAGCCAGACAGCAGATAATCGGGCCACGTAAGCAGAAGACAAAGGTGCATGCACATAGGCACATAATAAAATTCAGGCAGTAAAACATTTTGGTAATCAGAATTACAATGTCTATATTCCATAATTTAAATGACCGAGTATTGTGCAAAAGTCTTGAGCCACCCCTTGTTTTGTCATATTTTGTTTCCAAGGAGCCAGACTTAATTTTATTGTGCTTTTTTTTTTTTTTCCTTTTCCAAACTGGTCTTGGTCAACAGTTATTCTGGCTTTCTGGAGGACTTTCAAAGTTTTTCTTTGAAATTGGCGGCTTTTTCACTTATTTTCAGTTCAATCCTAATATCTGATTATTTTCAAAGGTGATTGCCAAAGGAGCTATTAGCTGAAAACTTGGCATATCTTGCCATGCTATGCAGTGTGTCCTTAAAAAGAAAAGGGGAAACTGGAAAAAGAAGTTTCAAGCCTTAAAATAACAAACAAAAACCCTACAGCTGGTTAAGTCTTTGTCAGGAAAAAAAAAATCCACCCAAGACTGTCAAAGACTGACTGTAAAGGATACATTCTTAGGAAAGGGGAACAGGGAGAAAAGGCTGATGTTCGCTAAATTACACGAGAACTGAACTGAATATCAGCAGCAACAGATCTTTTTTTTTTTTTTTTTTTTTTGAGTGATGGACCCATATTTGACATTTTTGCTTCAAATCATCATCAATGTGTACAGAGGAAGTCAGGAGAGAGGAACAGTGAGTGTACACAGCCCTCTGTGGGTGGAGGCACAGTTGTGAATTTAGGGCTATATTTCCATCAGTGGTGTTTGGAATCTTGTCAAAATAGTCCTACTTGCATGACAAGGATCCCAAACACACTGTCAGTGCAGTAAAAGCAGACCTGGATTAAACCCCCCCCCCCACAGTGGAGCACTATCAGTAACGGATTGGCCTCCCAGGAACCCAGACCTCAACATAATTGAAGCAATGTGGGGTCATCTTCACAGAGAACAGAACAAAAGGTAGCCAACATCCAAAGAAGAGCTTTGAATGTCCTTTAAGAAGCCTGGAGAATTATTCCTGTAGACTACATAAAGATATTAGAAGAAAGTTGCCTGAGAGAGTTCAGACAGTGTTGATGAATAAAGGTGGTCTCACCTTTACTTTCAAGCTTGTCAGAATTGTGCAGACTCAGTTTTTGCCTTATATACTGTTTTTCCTCGTATGTTTGCACGTTTCAGCAAAATATGAAGAAATGAGTGGCAGTTTAAGACTTCATCACTGTACAAAATCTGATACTAACAGGTTCTGTCAGTTGTGTGTATATATAACCTGTTACCCACCCTTACTGGACGACTGAGAACTTTATGCTTAGGACTTGTAACCTTAAAAAAATCCTTTAAGCTGCCTCTGCTATCACCTGTATGTAATTCCAATATGATCTGATGGTGGTGACACTCTGTAATTTGTTTTTAAATAGACAAGACGAGTTATCCACTCTTGCTTTAATTGCTCTCTTTATGAATTTTTGGGCATCTTGTTCGTTGTCACCTCATTGTCCAGTGGTTTTGACTTATTTTTAAATGTGTGTTTTTTGTTTGTTTGTTTGTTTGTTTGTTTGTTTGTTTGTTTTTAGGGTTCCTGTGCCAGTCAGTGGATCAGGCCAATTTAAATTGAGAAGGCAGGGCAGTGAGCTCCTCCTGGATGGAGCCTTGTCTCCACCGTGCCAGCGAATGGGGGCCATGGTGGCTTTCCAGTGTTTTGATGACTTCAAAAGGTCCTTTTTTTTTTTTTTTGATTTGATGAATTATCTCAAAGTGAAATTAATCAAATGTTAATGTCTTTCTTTTGGTTTTGCAGGAATTTTGATGAAGTTCTTTCCAGTTTTGCCGAGCCACTTATGGAGAATACTCCTTTCTCTGAGTCCTGCTCCAGCTTCTACGATGAGGAGCACTTCAAGGTGAGCGGCTGTGACTGTATAAGGAGGACAGGGCTTAACAATAGTTAGACTGTTTTAATCTATATGTGCACGCTCTGATTTCTCTTTTATCTCCTGCAGAGTGCCAGGGAGAACCCAATCCACATCATTAATGTGTCCATAAAAACAGCAGACACAGAAGATGACGATGCCTTGGTCCGAGCCTTTACTGCCTTTGGACAGTCAAAGGTTACCAACCAAATCTAAAATAAAGCATTCTTCTTTTAAATAGCAGATCACAGTTTTCCTTTTTGTTTTTTTTGTTTTTTATTTATTTTTTTTTTTTAGTGATTTTGACTTTTTATTTTATTTTTTTACAGAAAGCTATTCTCTTCGAGTATGGAATAAGGAGAATCACCTTTCTGATTGTACAGAAGGTAATTGTGTATCTTATATGCAGTGCATCATGATCATAGATAGCTTTAATTTCATTCACATATCACTTTTCATAAAATCAAGATTTCGGGGGGGGGGTACTTACCTTGACTAAATCCTATTGTTTGTGTTTTTCCATTTTCATTTCATTTTCCATTTGGAAAGTCCTTGCAGGCTACTTTTTACTTTGAAAGGCTGCAGTCTAATTATTGTTTTAAATTTTCATTTAAACAGAGAGAATTCCCCAAGTTCTTCACATTCAGAGCTAGAGATGGGGTAAGTGGTTTTTAAACAACCTGCATTTACAGAGCTGACATGTCATTTCTAAGGAAACGATGACTGAATCTGTGCTTCCCTTCAGTTTCAGGAAGATCGTATTTACCGGAATCTGGAGCCAGCTTTGGCCTTTCAGCTGGAGCTCAACCGAATGAGGAACTTTGACCTGACAGCTGTTCCCTGCGCCAACCACAAGATGCACCTCTACCTGGGAGCTGCTCGTGTTCAGGAGGGTGCTGAAGTTACGGACTACCGCTTCTTCATCCGAGCAATTATCCGCCACTCAGATCTCATTACAAAGGTAAGTAAACAGAACAAATTTTGACTTTTGTTTTATATGTCCAACAAGATGAGAAATGTGCTTGTAGCATGTGTTATTTTGCTGTTTGAAAAAGATTTTTGCACTCAAAGAACTTAAAGCCACTACATGTTTATTAATAACCAGGAAGCTTCATTTGAATACCTCCAAAATGAGGGAGAACGTCTGCTGTTGGAAGCCATGGATGAGTTGGAGGTGGCCTTCAGTAACACCAGTGTTCGCACAGACTGCAATCACATCTTCCTCAACTTCGTCCCCACTGTTATCATGGACCTATCTAAAGTCAGTGTTCTGCAATCTCTATTGCAGTATATCTTCACAATAAGTTATTAAGACAAAAATATGCATACAGTTCTCGAGATTATAGTATATTTTATTTTGGTGAATAAATTGTGCTATGACTTTTTTTTTTTAAATATGCACTACATAATATTAGTGTTTTATCAGTCTTTCAGGTATGATTCTCTCTTTCATAAATGTTTTACTGCTTTTAATATTTTACTTCTTGTTTGTTACTAATGTTTTGTTGTATCAGTAGTCCACATTCACAGATTCGATACCTAAACCGTGACCTGTAAAGCCTTCAGACTTCACATGTAACATGCTTGCTTGTCCTGATCTTTGATTTATCAGATCGAGGAGTCTGTCCGCTCCATGGTGATGCGATATGGCAGTCGCCTTTGGAAGCTGCGCGTCCTTCAGGCAGAGCTGAAGATCAACATCCGCCTTACACCGACTGGGAATGCCATTCCCATCCGCCTGTTCCTTACTAATGAATCTGGCTATTATTTGGATATCAGCTTGTATAAAGAAGTCACTGACCGAAGTTCTGGACAGGTGAGGACAGTGTGTTTAGCTTTTTCTTTTTTCTTTTTTTTTAAAACCACTAGGCGTTCATATTTTATTTTTCACGGTCATACAAATGTAAAAAATCAACTTGCCAATTTTCCCTTCTCAGATCATGTTTCAGTCATATGGGGATAAGCAGGGTCCCTTGCACGGGATGTTAATCAACACCCCCTATGTGACAAAAGACCTGTTGCAGGCCAAACGCTTCCAGGCTCAAACTCTGGGTACTACATATGTCTATGATTTCCCTGAGATGTTCAGACAGGTACTGTTAGCTCACTGATTTACTTATTTCAGTCTCTGATGTTCTGATGTTGTCTAAGCTCACTGCGAAACTCTTCTCGTAGGCGTTATTGAAGCTTTGGGGTCCAGGGGACAAATGCCCAAAGGATCTGCTGATGTGCACTGAGCTCGTCCTGGACCCTCAAGGCCGACTGGCGCAGATGAACCGCCTGCCTGGAGACAACGATGTAGGATTTTTTTTTTTTTGTTTGTTTGTTTGGTTTTAAAGATCATTTTCGTCAAAGGATGTTTCTTTAGTGATGCTTTTACCGATTATAATGATTCTCCTCCAGGTGGGAATGGTTGCTTTCAGGATGAAAATGAAAACTCCGGAGTACCCAGAGGGCCGAGACATTATTGTCATCTGTAATGACATCACTCACATGATTGGCTCATTCGGCCCTCAAGAGGACGAGCTGTTCGTCAGAGCCTCGGAGCTGGCTCGCACAGAAGGCATCCCCCGAATTTACCTTGCAGCCAACAGTGGGGCGCGCATTGGCCTCGCTGAAGAAGTCAAACACATGTTCCACGTGGCCTGGGTTGACCCCGCTGACCCCTACAAGGTCTCTACACGTGTTCACTTTGTGAAAGCAGATGAAATAACCACTGATTATTGCAGCTCTTATTTTACATTTATAGTGGGTTGTTGTTGTTTTTTTTTCTTCTTGCAGGGTTTCAAATACCTTTATCTGACACCTCAGGACTACACCCGTATCAGCGCCACCAATTCTGTTCACTGTCAGCATGTAGAAGAAGGTGGAGAGTCCAGGTACGATCTGTGCTCAAAGGAAGTTGCAAAGTATTTGATATCCTTTACTTTTTGGATGCTTGTAAAGTATTTTACATATTCATTTCTTATGTTGTGGCTCCTTGTTGTTTTCTTGGACTTACATTTTAAGGTAAAGATGTTACAACATTAGTTTTATTAAAGAAATATTCAACGAGCATAGAGAGACAAACGACAAGCAAGACAAATCACAAACTACAGTTTGTTAATAACAGGCAAGAGTGGGAATAAAAGGCTTGTTTATTGAAATCTAAAATATTTAACTGAAATCTAACTAATCTGAACTGATTTGAATGATAGAGATTTTTCACCTGTTTCAGGTACATCATCACTGACATTATTGGGAAGGACGATGGTCTTGGTGTTGAGAATCTGCGAGGCTCAGGCACTATTGCTGGAGAATCTTCTCGGGCCTATGAAGAGATCGTTACAATCAGTCTGGTGAGAACATGGATCTGATTTTAAGCAGCAGCATGCCAGAGTCCCTGAGATTTTCATGTAAGCCTGTTGGTGCTCTTGCAGGTGACGTGTCGTGCTATTGGAATTGGAGCTTATCTGGTCCGTTTGGGGCAGCGAGTGATTCAAGTAGAGAACTCTCACATTATCCTGACGGGGTCAGGTGCTCTAAACAAGGTTAGTAAGTCTAATCAGTTTTTCGCTCATCCAGCTAAAGGACCAATGGGCTCATGCATGGTGTGCTGTCTGTCCATCTGTCCCCAAGAAGAAAAAAAAAAGTGTCAGTTCCTGTTTCTCTCCAGGTTTTGGGCAGAGAGGTGTATACTTCCAACAACCAGCTTGGCGGAGTTCAGATCATGTACAATAATGGAGTCGCACACACCAGTGTGCCAGATGACTTTGAGGGTGTCTTTACTATCCTGCAGTGGCTCTCTTACATGCCAAAGGTTCTGCTGACTGAGTGAATTTCACACATTTTGTGGTCTAAATATAATCATACAATAACTCGGGCAGTCCTTCAGACCATCTCATATAGTTCTTCTGTCTTCACAGGACAAACACTCACCTGTGCCCATTATAGCAACTACAGATGCAGTGGACAGAGAGATAGAATTTACTCCCACTAAAGCACCGTATGATCCCCGCTGGATGCTAGCTGGCAGACCTCACCCGCGTAAGCTGCAAATCTAAACTCTAAAACTTCTTTATGTCAGTAGTAGATGAAACTTTTTCCTTTTTTCATTTGTGTTGTTAGTGGTGAGAGGTGCCTGGCAGAGTGGATTCTTTGACCATGGCTCTTTCATGGAGATCCTGAGTTCTTGGGCTCAAACAGTGGTGGTTGGGAGAGCACGGTAAATCTGCGCACTTGAAACGTACTTTATATGTATGCTAAATTGCAACTAGACCTTAACCACAAATTGAATGAACACAGGTTAGGAGGAATCCCCCTCGGCGTCATCGCTGTTGAAACTCGCACGGTTGAGTTCACTGTGCCAGCAGATCCAGCCAACTTGGATTCAGAATCTAAAGTGAGTGAATGTCTCTTTGCATTTTTGCCGTATAATAAAGCCATCACTCTTATTTGAAGAGCATTTAAACTCCATATTCTGTGTGTTCATGTTAGGTCCTGCAGCAGGCGGGCCAGGTGTGGTTTCCAGATTCAGCTTTTAAGACGGCTCAGGCGATTTGTGACTTCAACCGTGAACGTCTGCCTCTCATAGTGTTTGCCAACTGGAGGGGCTTCTCTGGGGGGATGAAGGGTACACCATGAATATGCTAAACTCTGCAAACAGATAGCATGACATTTGCACAGTCTGATATTTTTTTATTGTTTAGGCACTTTTAAATTAAAAGTATGGATCGCATAATGAAGTTATATTTACAGCAAAGCTTAACAGTTTAGAGAGAAGTGTCTCATACATGTGGTGCAGGACATATATGAGGATGGTGACACAGTGTTGAGGTGTGCACCTCGAAGGATAGATGGGTTTGGAGATGGTGACATTAACAAAAAGGCAGGCGGCCTAGCTGGAAATATTCAGACTTTCATTGAGAGAGACCAAGATGGTGAAGATTAGAAATGAGAACATTACACCGACAGCTCAGGTTGACTGATTTAGAGACACAGTTAGAGAGCAAGGCTGAGATGGTTTGGACATGTGCAGAGGAAGGATAGTGGATATACTGGGCAATATGTTAACTTTATTTCATGTCTCATTATGATCTGATAAACCACAGCTGAAGCTCTGCACTTTTAATGCAGTATTCATTATTGCATTTCATTTAAAAAAAGAGCTGTGTAACTGCGAAAATATTTGCATTCTGGACTATCAAACGCTGTTGTGTTAATCAAGTCTTCCTTTCTCCAGACATGTATGACCAGATATTAAAGTTTGGGGCCTACATTGTTGATGCTCTGCGTGATTTCCGCCAACCAGTGCTGGTGTACATCCCACCACAGGCTGAACTGAGAGGGGGTTCCTGGGTGGTGATAGACCCTACTATCAACCCACTGTGTATGGAGCTCTATGCTGACAGAGAGAGCAGGTACATGAAGAAAAGTAACGCTTCAAATCTTAGAAATGGATATATTTTGAGGGTAAGTTTGACGTTTATGCTTCTGGGTATGCTTTTTCTATTCAGAGGGGGCGTGTTGGAGGCTGAGGGTACAGTGGAGATCAAATACAGAAGGAAAGACCTCCTGAAAACCATGAAAAGGCTGGATTCGGTCTATGCTAGTCTGGCTGAGCAACTCGGTAAAGCCTCTTTCTAAATATTTGAACTTTTTTTTTTCCCCATTACAAGAGAGCTGACTCAGAGCTTTTCTGTTTAAAAGCTTCCCCAGACCTTTCTGACAAAGAGTGCAAAGAGTTGGAGGCAAAACTCAAAGCGAGGGAGGAGTTCCTGTTGCCCATCTACCACCAGGTGGCAGTGCAGTTTGTTGATCTCCATGACACCCCAGGCCGGATGCAAGAGAAGGGGGTCATTAATGTGAGTGTGCACTTCAGCACTTCATGAACTGTGTGTGTGTGTGTGTGTGTGTGTGTGAGAGAGACCAGGAATTACAATGGAATCCAAGCTTTTCAAAGTTATGCTACTGCTCCCTTTTGATCCTCTTAACAGGATATTTTGGACTGGAAGAATGCTCGCAGCTTCTTCTACTGGCGCCTACGTCGCCTCCTGTTGGAGCAGGTGGTAAAGAGTGAGATTCTACAAGCCAACAAGGATCTCAGCGACGGGCACATGCAGTCCATGCTGCGTCGCTGGTTTGTTGAAACCGAGGGAACAGTGAAGGTATGTGAGAACAGCAGTTACTGCGCAAAATTCAATTTGCTCTGTTTGTTTTTTTTGGGGGTTTTTTTTTTCCTTTTCTTTTTTTTTTTGAAAAATGCAGGTATTAAAGAGTAGGTTACTTTATTTACATTAACATTTTTGAATTGTCAAAATTTTTAAATCATCAAACTGAAATTATGAGACTTATTTACTGCTCATCCGAGTCATGCCTAGTAAAGTGTTTTTTGGCTGTGGATCACAGATCATGAGCAAGTCATTATATATTCCATGCATCACTGTTCATAGGTTTAAAGACATGTTCTCATGCTTTTTCAGGCTTACCTTTGGGATAATAATCAAGCAGTAGTTGAGTGGCTTGAGAGGCATTTGTCCCAAGAGGATGGCATCAGGTCAGCTGTTCGAGAGAACATCAAATACTTGAAAAGAGAAAACACTTTGAAACACATTTGCAGGTAAGGAGACACACACAGAACATTAGTTTATTACATCTCAATAAATTCATAAAAGGAGCTGGACTGTGTACATAATTAAGTGTTTTGGTCAGAATCATGTTTGAGTAAAATTACCTGCAGAGTTGCATTATTTTTAAGGGAACCTGAATCAGTTCCCAGTATTTTTCCGGAAACTCTGTGAAAGCCTCGCTTACATTCTGAGTTTGCCAAAGTAATTTAATACCTGTGGAGTGATGGTGGTGATAGACGATCAAACCGACCTTCTTGATTATAATTGATGCCACTGAAAACAATATTTTCTCCAGCCACATGCAAATATAGTTTGGTACACTACTACATACATACATACATACATACATACATACATACATACATACATACATACATACATACATACATACATACACTACTATTACACATTAGTATTAGTCACACAGCCTGAACTCTCTTAGACAAGCTTTATTGTCATTTCTTGTAGTCATCAGTGTGAGAACATGTTTAAAAGACGACTTCCCCTTGTGTCTAGTCTGGTCCAGGCCAACCCTGATGTAGCCATGGACTGCATCATCCAAATGAGCCACATCATCACTCCGTCTCAGAGGGCCAAGCTGTCACATCTACTGGCGACTATGGACAGCACCAGCGATAGTTAACATATGATGCCTTATCGGGATGAACTAAAACAAAACTCGGTGAATCTTGCGTTTAAGATTACAGTTCAGGTATTTTAAAAAAAATAGTGCACAAGGAGAGCGTGTCCTAAACTTTTGTTCTACTGAGTGCCTTCCCGTTTGAAAATGTTAGTCTTTCACATTGTTCATTTATGCACTCACTCACTCACTCAGTCCAGGAACACAGTTTCCCAGCCCCCAGGCTATCACTGTGATGCACATTTCACTTTGCTGTATTTCTGCACAAGTTTAAGTGTTGAATTTGCCTTACTCGACTATTTCCAGTCTAATGAGCCTGAAGTTATTCAGACTTCATGAAATGGAAGACTTAATATGTCGGTGCTAGTTATCGTTGTTAAAGATATTACACCAGGAATGAGCTTTCACTTTTGAATGTAATCCGTCTAAAAATAAGCTTTAAACTGCCTGTTAGTAATTTGATAATTATTCAAATAAAACCAAAAGAAAACGCCGTTAACCGTCAGTTCTGTCTTACTTGTACTTTGAGTCAATAAATAAAAGTTTGACTATTATTGCGATCAAGAATATTAAATATTAAAATAGCTTATTTTATCAAGCAGGTTATGATTTTACTCCTGACGTTTGACTTCAGTCCATCTAGTCTGTTTGTGGTATGTTTAGGTGGATTTGCACAGTATTATGAACGATGGTGTGACACTGTGTACTCAGCACCTCATTTGTAAAACTCAGGTTTTGTGAAAAATAGATGGTAATTGCCAAAAAGGTCATAAAAGCCTTACCTGTGATTAAAACACCAGAAACACAAGCCGTGACGTTTCATTTGAATGTATATAAACGATTTTTGCTATGACTGTATGACTTGTATTTTACCAAAGGCTGTACTTTAATAAATATCATTGATGTATTTAAATATGAAGAAGCTTCTTTTATTTACCCATTTGACTTTTATTATGATCAAGTTAGTGAACGTAAGATGTACCAGACCTTCAGAAATGTTAATCCATGTGTAAAATGATAATGTGTGAACAGGAAGTGTTGGAATAAACAGGAAGTGTTGGCAGACCTTCACATTTGGGAATGAAGTCAGAAAGCTTTTCTGTGGTGATAGCAATTTGAAACATTCAAATATATACAGCAAAAACATTGATAGAGTCATTACTTTCTCCAGCTGTCTTTTTATAAATATAAATAAAACATCACAGCAAAAATGTCTAGCACAATACAACAGGCAAGAGTAAGGGAGCTACATTTATGGAAAGGCTTTAAAATGCAGTGTGAACAGTAGAAAAACTGGTGTGTACTAACACTCGTGTTCTCATACAGGCTTTCAGTCTTTGCTTGGCAAAACCAGATACTTGCAGTCTTGCTTTGTCTTTCTTACAGTCGTCTCTTTTTCACTTCTCAGTGAGTTTTTCTGCGGACTCCAGGTGGTTCTCCAGCTGTGATACTTTCAGTCGGACAGAAGAAACCAACATTTAGGCTTTGATTTCAGGCCTCCTTTTAAAAGTATCCAGACAGTGGAATCTATTAGAAACAGTTTGGCTGGTTCAGAGCAGGGCAATAGGCTTGCTGTTAGATGGTGCTCCCATGTACTGGGAAGACAGGGCATCTTGGGAAGCGTAGGTGTAGAGCCCCGTCACCTGCACGTCTGACAGCGACAGGTTTGCGCCACTGGAGACGGGAGGGAGATTGGCTGTTCCCAAGTCACAGTCTGATAGTCGGAGAGGCGAGTTACTGAAGGTGCCTAAAGCATCCAGGTTAAAGCTGTCGTCCTTCATTTCTTCCCACAGATTACCTGAGCACATGGATGGAGAGGTTGGTGTAAGCATGTAATGACACCATAGTTATCATGGAAACAAATACCAAGCCTTAACTTTAGAAGAAGTTGTTACCTTGCAGGGCAAAGTCCATGATGCTCGGGTCCAGAGCGTCCACCTCTGTGTGAGCGTCCCCTTGCATGTTGTAGAAATCATCAGGGGGTTTGCTGGGCTGTTGGGTGAGCGGACTGTGGGACAGGTCGGGGACTGTGTGGAGAGGGGGAGTCTGGGCTGGGGCAGGGGACATGGGGGCCAGTCGAGCCTGAGCCTGAAGCTGGGCCTGAAGCTGGTGGTGCTGGTGCATGGGTAAACACGGCAGGGACAGCGTGACTATAGGTTGAGGTTGCATTTGGGCTGGGACTGGCAGTGGGAGGGCATTTGGACAGCTGTTCAGCCGGGTCATGCCTGGCTCTAAAGGCTTTCGTCTGCAGTTCTCTGGGCGATCTGTGATCAGCTTGTCCAGCTCATCTGTAAGGACAAAGACAGGCTGTCAGGTCAAGCAAAAGTGTGGCCTGGTCAGATTTGTGACAGACCTGTTGCCTCATTAACTGTTTGGTCTTTTATATTTAACAAAATACATTTCTGACCAGGGTTAGCCATGCTGCGCCGAATGGCTGGGAGGTCCTTGCGTTTCCACTTCTGCATCTCTTCTTCCATCTTGTCAATTTTGGCGGGGTTCAATGCCCATAAGCAGCCCTTACGGGATGAGCTGCTCGTCTTGTTCTCCACCTTTTCGAAGCATTTGTTTAAGGAGAGGTTGTGTCTGACTGAATTCTTCCATCCATCAGGTGCAGTCTGCAAGCAAAGAGGTAGAGCCGCTTCTTATTTACAGGCAAGTTCTAGTTTTAGCCTTATTTGATAACATTCAGAGTACTGTACCTTGAAATAAGGGAAGTGTTCCTTCATAAAGCTATAGATCTCACTGACTGGGAGGCTGCCAGTTTTGCTGTTCTTCAGAGCCATGGCAATCAAACAGCTGAGGGAGGGGACAAAAACACATTTCCAAGCGAACTGAGGTAGAAATATGGACACTTGCACACTTTGCGATTCATAAGTCATAAATTTTGTGCCAACAGCTAAAAATGTTTAGTTGTGAATATTTTTATTTTAAGTAAGGTTTTGAGCACTGACCTGTAAGAGTAGATTGGCTTGGGGAAAGACTTCGGCTGCAGCTCCTGTTCTTGTGGAGCCAGGCGAGGTTGTGTGAATAGACTTTGGTTGTTGAATGAGACATTGCTATAGAGTCCACCAGTGGTACACTGAGAGAGAGAGAGAGAGAGAGAGGTGTGAATACTGAGGACCTGATGACCTTTTTTTTAAACCATAAAAACAAGTATTTTCATTAGTTTAACGTATAATACCTGCTGTCCAGTTTGGCTTAAAGAGTACACCTGCTGGGATGTGGGTTGGTAGACTGAGGTAGGGCACTGGTATCCTGGAGAAGGCAGCCCATTCATTGAGAACGGAGACATCTGGGAAATAAACATGGAGACAGGTCATTTTATATTAAAGTAAGCACTGTCTAACATAAAATACACTTTCTTACTGTCCCGTGAAAACTTACATTTCCACTGTGGGTGTTGATGATACTGATTCCCAGAGGGCTGTGCTGCATATTGCTCTGGAGGTGGAGCATGGACCCCTGACTTGTGGTCATAGTCATGTTGTTCATCTGAGCTGTAATGGCAAACAGATGTCAGAGTTCCCTGTTTTTCATGCAGATGTTGTGCTCATGAATTATTTGGAAGACATTTTCTGTAACCAGTGATGGTAAAATGAAGCTCAGTAGTATTTATACCATACATATGAAGCTCACATATCAAGATAAGTGTTCAGAAGCAAAGCTCTGATTTTTTTTTTTTTTACACTGACATTATAAAAGGAAGTTGGTGAACTTTTCTCTGGTGGATGATTTTTTATTTTTATTTTTTTATAAAAAGACCAAAGTTTTACATGAAGACCTCAGGCTACTTTAATCTGGACCCTGGTGTGGAGTTGATTGGATTTTATCCTTATATGGTAGAGAAGGAGGCTGGGCTTACAAGCACTGGGTTCTGTTTGTAGAAGCAGGCAAGGGGCAGCCAATAAGGAGAAACTGGACTTGATCTCTTGAAGAAGAGATCAAGTCTGAATCAGATATCAGCTGAAATATGAAACCATGCAAAACTACTCGAGTCAGTTTCCAGAATATGAGCCTAACAGGGGGCTTTAAAACAGAATTTAGTGCTACATATGTCATTTATAGGCCTTTACAGAAAAAAACAATAACTTTACTTTGACATAGTGGCTGGTCTTGTTTAGTCAACAAGTTTATACAGGGCTGAGGAAAAACTGAGAGTTTAGACCTGATCACCATAGGTATCAAAACATTGTAATCTCTAAGATTAACTATTTCTGTGATTGTAGATTTATAGATGGGCAATCCCCAGTGGCACCAAAGCAACCTTGATCTTTTGAGGGGGTCCTCTATAACTTTTGCAAAGAAAACAACGAACCAGAAGAATCCAGTAGCCCTGATCTATCCAATCAGAGAGTTTTATCAGATTTTGAATGTTGCACTGTCCCCTCCCTGTCACCTTACCTGTCTGTTGCTCCAGCAAGCTGCCCTGGGAGGGCCCATTGCTGTGGCCTCTGCTATCAGCCATCTGCTGCAGCCGGGGCACATCCACAGAGGTGAGCCATGACAGAGACTGCAGGTCCCCAGGGAGGTCCTCCTCCCTCAGTTGGGAGGGGTCCGTGGTCAGAAGCCTTCAGGAGGGGAGGGAAGAGGGGGAGGTTTGCAGGGTTAACACGGCTGTCAGCCCAGACACACACAGACCACAAGTGGAATTTAAATCTAAACACTCGATGCAACATCCTGTCCTTCAGACAAAACCTCTATAATGAGTCTGAATGTGGGGTACATGTGGGGATGAAAGCTGCTCGGTGAGTGCGTATTAACCATTGAGGATTTACCATAAGAAGATTACCTACAAGTGTTATTTAACAGTGACAGTTTTAATCAACAAAGAGGGACTTAAATACGCTTTTCATTCACAGCAAATCATCTGTTTACATTATCGTGGATTTTTTGGTTTTGTTGTGTTACTCGAGTGGCGCAATGATCTTTGTTTCCCTCTCGCCTTTTAATTCTGGATTCTTCTGCTATGCAAATTTACAAAACAAACAAACAAACAAACAAACAAAAAAAATCATTTCATACACATTACTTTTCATCAAAGAACAGTTTTCAGTCAATCATTTAATACATTTAAACTTAGAAACTGGATTAATTCAGGCTTTCTGTTTGCCCAGAGCACTACCAGTATCAATCAACTTTCAGTTATTGTGTCTTTTATTATGGCGAGCCCTGAAGAGAAGGAAAGAAAAGAGAGGAATCCTCTTGAATCCTCTCCAGTCTTCTCTGCACACACACTTACTGTGCAAGGGTTCAGTAATTGGGGTCGCTATGACAACACATGCTATTCAGTTACTTTGTGTGTCTGTGGACAGTGCAGGAACCCCCCCCCCCCCCCCAATCCCTCCATTGACACACACCAAATCTCCTAATAAAAAAAATCAACCCTGTGTCAGGTGACCACGGTCTCGCCTTAGCCATTGGCTGAATCATAAGTAAACAACGCAAGAGATCGTTTCAAACATGGGACAGCAGCACATGTTGCCTGCAACAGTTGGCCTTGTCTATTGAAAAATGATCACCTATTGTGTCCTAAACGACAAATCTGCCCAGTGGCACGTGGCTCCATTGTCTTCTCCAGACCCTTCCTTGATTGTCTCTGTCATTTCTTTTCTTTACCCGCCCTTGCATTAATCTGTTGGAATGACAGCCCTCACATAAGAGGGACAAATAGGATGCCATCTGCTTCCCTGTCCCTTTCCAGCCTCTATCCCCACAGCCCCCCAACCCCCTCCATCACCCCCCAGCCCTTATCGGGGAAATCAACGGAGCCTCAGGCCAAAGGGGGGCTGCAAGTGTAGTTTGAGGTCAGGGTTCTATGTCGGCCATCTGAATGAGTGACATCATTACGGCCAAGAATCAGCAGCGCACGTTGTCAAACACCTTGCATCCACATCCACAAAGGTTGAAGCTAGTTAACCTTTCTTTGTCCCTTTTGTTTGTTTTTTTGTGTTGAAGGCTGAAAAACAAATCTTCAAGTACAATTTCAGAAGCAACAAAAGATGCATCAGCAATTTTGTAGGTTTTCCAGAGCTGGCCTATTACACTTTTGCTTGAAGAAAAAAAATATTTCCTGCAATCATCCATCATCTGTGGAGAACAACTACTGATAAAAAACAAAGAATAGATGACACACTTAGGACAATCCCACTTCCCTTCTTTCCTCACTAGTCAAGCATAGAAAATGCTCGCTGATGCAAAACATGTTGAGCTGGTGTTTCCATCTATCATCCATGTCTTTGCAGAAATTCAACATCAACACTGTGCCTCCCCCCTCCTTTCCTTCCTCCCCCATCCCTCCTTTTCTAATTGGGAGCCACTTGTGCACACTGGTGACCCAGAGCGCCCCATCTCCCCCTGAGCTGGCAAACCAAGAGATTCAGGCTCTCCGTGCGGCGACAGCGGGAGTGTAAACAGAGCTGATGGTTTCTGACAGATCCATTCAGACTGAAAATCATTTATTCTTTGGGATTTTGTCCCTCTCTCCTCCTTCATGCAACCCCCCATGCACAAAAAGAGCTGTCCATCTACCATTAGATTAAACACAGTGGACTACAAAGTTTGCTGCACAACCATTTCAAAATCATAAAGTCAGAAAAATATGGATTTGATCTATTAGGGACTCTCGTAGTGTTTTATATAATAAGAAAACCCCCCCCACATTATTTAAGGCTAAAATTTTGGAAACTCTTGTTCTAATATGGCTGAAAATGGTTTTGTCCTACCTGTAATCCTGTGGAGACGGATGATGTCCAGCATTCTCAGTTATTCCTGACATCCTGGAAGTTATTCCTCCTTCTATCATTTCCTGGGATATGTAGTATCTCTGCAGTAAAATACACTAAACAAAAACAGCATGCACTTCAGTTTGTGATTTAGTGAATCTTCAATAAACAAGTGTCAATAAACAAGCTATACAGAAATAACATTTTTAATATAGATAATATTGCTTAAAATACAAGTAAATGAACATGAGCACGTGCAGTTGTAGAAAATAGAAAGTTGCTCCATGTTTTGAAGGTTGATTAAAGGTTTGATAAGCAGCTAATATAATAATAAACGAAAGCATAAAATTAGCGTTGGTCACCTGCATGCATCTGAAGCTCAGTTTAGTGTTTCTCAGTAATTAGATTACAGAGTCAAAAATATGTAGATTAAGCTGTTTATATATTTTTTTAATTAAAAGAAAAAGCCCACTGTGCTTTTGTACCGTGTGCTTTACTAAGTGCACAGTACAAATGTTAGTTTCAGTCTAGATTTGAGTGGCTAATTATAAATCCAGCTATAGAAATTACAGTTACACACTAAAAATCGTTTACATGACAGCTGGCTTCACACAACTAACAACCCGACAAAGACTGTGTTGCTGAAAGAGAGAAATCAGGAAAACAATCACCTGTTTTTGGTTGATACTGAAGAATGTGAGAGCCGCTGCTGAGCCGCTGTACTGTATTGCACTTGATTCTCGAAAAACCGTTTTTAAATTTCCCTCTCTGGAGCTGTCCAGCGCTCTGACATGCGCAGTGGAGACCTCAGCGGCGCTCCCACTGGTGCAGGGGGCAGGATCCCATGAGTTTGACAGCTGTTGTTAATGCAGTGTCTCTCGTAAACCCTTGTAACATTCACACTTTCAGCAGCAAGTGCTTAAGTAGCAACGTGGAGAGTTTATTTTCTGTTTCTGTGGATTTTGTGCGCTCGTGGTGCGCTCCTTAATACATCCAGTAGTCAAACACACGTTTGTTGCGTCAAAAGTCAGGCCATACTCGATCCATACACCGCAGTCTTCTCATTGAATGATTATTGAACAGACGAGCCCCTGTGCACTTTTTTGTCCAGGGGTACACAGGTGCGCTAAGAGCGTCTCAGTAAAACAAAACACACAAGTTCAGGCCTGAAACCTGTTCAGTTAGTGTTTGAAAGTATTTTTGATTCCAGCTGAGCAAAATAAAACCAACTGAAAACAAAAAAATAAAAAAAATAAAAATGAAATCATCAACGATCCATTTTGCTCCACCTGTCCTCCTGCGAGGTCATTCCCAGTAACTCCTTCGTGCGGGTCTTAAGACGTTGTGAGTGGCTGCTTGTGGTGGTATCTGTGTATGTGAGTGTCAACTTTTTTTTTTTTTTAGGGATGTACTTGTAGATAATTTGCTTCCCGCTGCTGTGGCCGCGTCCCGCTCCCCTCGGCAGTGGGAAAAAGACCCGGGGAGGCGGGTAGGGAGGACAGGGGCTGCAGCAGGAGGCGGCAAACGCTTACACTTGTCTGGAGACCAAGTCTAAAAAAAAAAAAAAAAAAAAAAAAGACACAAAAAAACTGCGGCATGCACAATTCTGTAATGGAATAATGGAAAATACAATTAATAAAAAAAACAAACACACAAACAAAAAAAGCTGAAAACTGTATAACTTTGCATATTATGAGAAATTATTTATGACTTTTTCTAACTTCTTAACTCTTTCTCTGTCAGGTATGGTTCTTTATACCAGGATCACATTTGAAACCAGGCTGAGATTAAACTTCTGCAGGAAATTAAAGGGGAATTCCTTAAAGTCTGCAGGGAGACAGCAGTAGGCCTATCAGCCCCATGGGACTCTACAGATGGTAAATCTGCCTGTCACAATAGGCACAATCAATGATTACATGCATGAACGTAACGGACAAAAACAAGACCGTCCTCACAGGGCAGACCTTGTAGGTCCTAAAGCCCGTGGGTTTATTATGTGGAACCAGGGGGACGTCCACAGAGCAAGGTGTGCTCAAACTGTGTGAATACTACCAGGTTAGTGTTGTTGGTGTGGTGATGCTTAAAAACTGACACTAGATTATAGTTTGACCTTTGGAATCAGCGTCCAAGAGCGCTGCCAGCAGCGGCTGTTGGATTATACAACACAAACACCTCATCACCTCTGGAAGTGTGACAGCCAGTTAATAATTTCAGTGTTTTCATTTCACCAAAAATGCCAAAGAAATTCTCGGACGTGAAGATTTTATGCTTTTGTTTAAGTTTGCTAAGCAAGCAGGGTTATGTCTTCACTATGGAGACACATTTTATGTTCGTTATATTATTAGTGTTTACGCAGCTCTGCAGAGCCTGGTGTTCAGGAAGTGATTTTCTGAGCTCTGCAGATAAAGCCTTGGCTGGTAACGTTAGTGGTTTCTAAACTGACATTAGGTTAACTTCATGTACACCCGCCCCCCTAAATCCACTTCTTATTCTTTAATCTAGTTCCACACACTGATCAGTCTTAGTAATGCAATTTATTTAACAACTTCACTCAGTATCTTTTTGTATCAGTAGTCTATAGTATATTAATACCCCGTTGTGCTGATAATTTACCGTTTAGCGTCCTGGCAGTATCCCCATCGTCCCATGCTATGGCAGTATTGCTTTTCAAGTTTGTGGTTCTACCATTTCAGGTGCAGAATTTCTTTTTTCATTTAAGGTTTTGACTTATTTCAGCTGTTCCTCAGCTGGTGTTGTATTTTTCTTGTGTTTTCTGTTTGCTGTATAAAAACAAGGCATTTTACTATTCCTCCCCATTCACCTGTGCATGCCTTTTAATGCTGATTTTAGTAAAATGTGGCTTTTTAGCTAATGGCAGTGACCTGTGGGCACCTGGGAGGCTGTGACCTGGCTCTGTGAGATACATACAGACACAGTGCTGCTAACTGCACAAGGACTCCCTGCAGCTCAGGGACTCAGAGTAAATGCTTTCCTCTCTCATGCCTGTTCAGGAGTAATGGGGAAACAATGGGATCATGGCCTGAAGGTTGGCCTTGTTTGTAACCAGTGTTTTTGTCTTGCATCAAGTGTTTACTCAAAACACACCAGCCTCTCTGAGAACGAGGTCAGCTCACCCCTCTAATCGCCTCCACAGGCAGAGACTGAGTGTCCCCCAGAAGAGCATGTTACCCAGAGTGACCCTCTGGCCATACAGAGGAAGCGGCTGTCAGCCACACTTAGCCAAAGAGCAACATCAGTGTCCTGCCAAACACTTTGTTTTCCCACTAAAACCTCCACCTAAATGGAGCAGGAGTGCCCAGGTTGCCAAGCTGTGAGTTGTCTTGTCAAAGATCATCAGTTAGAGATTAAAAAATAATAATTGTTTGTTTTTAAAGATAACCTTTGGGGACATTTTATGCCTTTGTTTGAGAACGCAGTGGAGAGAGGAAACAGGGCCAAGAGACAGGAGGAAATGATTCAGCCAATCAAGACTCACTGCTCAGATGTTAATATCCATGTGGTACTAGTACAGGCCTAACTTGACTATTGTGTTATTGTGCTTTTATACAAAACTTGTATAAAATACACATATATAGCAAATGATGAGAAAATTGAGGGAATGTTCTTTACACATCATGCGCACTACACTCATACCTATACCCCCACAATCACCCCGTAACTATTAGCTTGGATAATATCCCTGTAATCGATTTTTTTTTATCTTTAACAGACACTTAATGCAGGGATGTCAAACTTAACTCCCAGGGGCCAGAAATGGCCCGACAAAGACTTCAATCTGGTGAAAAATGTGAAACTGTATGTATAACTGTATTTTCTGCTTTGGCTACATATAAAAAAAAAAACCATCCCACACAGCCAATTATCCTACACTAGAATAAATAAGTACTAGATGAACAATGAAATGACAGAAAGGCTCTTGATTTTCCACTATAGAAATGTCATTTTTTACAATAGGTACACAATTAAAAAAGCATTTTTCTCTCAAGCAGATGATCATACCAGCTAATTATTGGATGATTTCTGTGTGGTGTCAGTGCCTGAAGATGGAAGACACAAACTCTAATTAAGATTAAGGGTCTAGAACACACTCATTTAAGACAGTCTTTTAGAGTTTAAGGTATTCTACCTATTGTAGAATTAGTTTTTAAACCATGACAATGTATGGTTGCACTTTATACCATAGAACAATATATATGAAAGTATTAAAATTATGACCTATGAAAACATTGAAGTAAAAGTGACTAAACACTTTTTCGACTTTGTGGACTCTTTTTCTGATGTTTTTTTTTTTTTAAATACTCACTAATGATAGTTTAGTGAGTGAAGTATTTTCAATGCGAGATACTATGAGTTTTTGGTTAGACTCTATAATACGGCTTGTGGCTAAGGCTGTAATTCCACTATAATGAAATGGAGTTCAATGTATTTTATTTGAAATTATGACGTAATTATATTTACTTTCAAATAGTTAAAGGTAGGTACACTAAAATAAGGGGGTAACAAGTCAGGTTACAGGAAACAAAGACATAATTTTACTGTAAGTAAATTTAAATAGTGCGTAATTTCTCTGTTATTTAACACTAGAACACTATAGGCCATGTTATAGAGTGGCTTAACCTTGACCATCTTCTAGGTGTTTTACAGGAAAGGAGACACTAATTAAATTGTAATTTTAAGTACAATGTAACAAAAAAAGACAATTGAATAACAGAAAATTCCTAATGAATATTAAATAAAAATGTTTTAAAATAAATGCTCTTCATAATAAAGCTTTTCTGCTATATTTTCAGGAAATTACAGATTTAAAATTACTGACAGTATAATTTGTGTCTCCTTTCCTGTGAAATACCTGCAAGTTAGGCAAGGTTAAGCCACTTTATGACATGCACCCCCAAAATATAGCATACCAGCACCAAATTACAGAGAAATTCTGCAGTAGTTAAAATGACTTACAGTGTCAGTCTAAACCTGACTTGTTACCTGCCTGTAATAGTTTACTTGCCTGTAAGTACTTGTATATAAACATATTTCTGTTGTAATTTCTAATAAAATATAATCCAATTCCATTTAATTACAGGGGTTTAACATCCTCATATTATAAAGTGTTACCAAGTTTTTAATATCAACCATCTGTTTCTTTTGGTGTGAACAGAGGAAAGGTGAAGTTGCAGTGGTTTGACAGAGTAATGGTGAATACTGGTCAATCACAGATTCCCCTGCAGCTGAGATCACACCATCTTCTTCTCTTCTACTCAGCAGGTGACCTCTCTGGACAGACTGCTGAATCCCCCGCCCGAGTCCCGCTGTCCTCGAGGATCACCTTTTTTTATTGACCTCTAGTGACCTGTGTCACCCCCAAAGCCTCTGGTCTGAGTTGAGGTCAAGCCTTTTTCATTTCCTAAAGGGCTAAAGATTGAGCAAAAGCCCTCTTGTTTTTCATAGCTGATTGAGTGCAAAAGAGCTTCATTTCCAAAAGAGCTTTTATTTAGTTTTTATGTTGCACAGCCAGTACATGATGTAACCACTGTGGATAACAGTTAGACACCCATAAGTCAAGTTTTATGAATTGCAATCAGCCCTTGTGGTGACCTTTCTAAGTGGAAACATGTAATGTGTCAAGTGTAATGCAATTAGATATCTACAGGTGCATAAAAAACGAGGAAAGAATAAGAAGTCACAATTATAATAAATAGATAATAGAGAGTTATAATGATGCTATCTATTCTGCTTGGTTTTTAAGAGAGACAAAAAACAGTAATTTGAGAAAATGCAATGCAGGGTATGAAATAACCTCACTGACCCAGAATTTTGGGACTAAAGTAATGACGGGGCCCAGTGTTCGTTACGGTGCTCTGAAAAATTAGAATAATGGACTATGGAAGAATGAGGAGTCCAAAGAAAAGGATGGGGGAAGAAAGAAGGTATTTGGGGAAAAAGGAATAGGAAGACAGAGAGAGAAAGAAAAAAGAGAGGAGAACAGTGAAATGGACAGAAAATAAGAAGAAGAAGAGGAGAGAGAGAGGGGGGCAGCAGTGGTGTTATCATCAGCTCTCATTCTCAGCATGGAATCTATAATGGGAAAATCAACCTCTCTGACTCCTGTGTAATTGGATTTGCCACATCTCGTGCTGAATCAGAGCCCAGTGGGTAGCACAAAGCTTGTTAAGATTGGACAAGCATTGCTGGGCTGAGGAAAGGTGGGGCGACGGCAGAGGTAACCTTGACAACTTTTCTGTGGTGGAGAGTGAATAATTCAATATGCTGAACACTCAACTGGTCACACATTACAGTCGACTGACTGAAAGCTTTCCAAACATTAATCAGTTCATAAATGTGGTGAAACCTGAGCTTTTATCACATTTAGGTCGTCGCAGCAGAGAAAATGGACACCTGTGTTTCCTTGGAAGGGGCATGTTTTTCTAACACTGGTTACTAGGTTACAGAGATAAACCTGGTATAATTCTGCTCTGGCCACATATGCAACCACTACTTTAAGGCATGACAATTCTATTTCATTTACTTAGTATTCACAGTGAATTAGAATTTCCTTTAAGTGTGGCTATCCATTACTTTCTCCCTATCCACTGTCACCAGGTGATAATTGAAAAACTTAATCCAGTTTCTTTTGTACAATTGTGCCATTTATCTTTACAGTCAGGTGAGTAGCTGCAGTGTTCTTGAGATAGCAAATGTGGTCAGATGCAGAGTTAGTCTAGTTTTGTAATATATAATTTGCCCTTATAGCCTTCATTTTATTTCATTTCAACTTTTTGCTTTCAATTCATTTTAGTTTCAATACAATAAACATTACAATAAAAACAGATATTTTTGAAAGCAGACATTCAAGTGTCAATAAATATGTCTATCAAAGCCATATAAAATAAATTTAGATAAAAGATTTTTTTTTTTTTTTACCAAACTGACGTACACTACAACTAAGGATATTTCCTCCATGTTTTAAATGTGTTAATAATTAGTTTTTTAAGTTTAAACAATCATTTCAGTTCAAAGGTCTTTTCTTTTCTTTTTTATTGATTTTATTTAACCAAAGTGTTTTTCCACATCTAGTTTAAGTTTAGGTTTGATTTTAGTTAACCGTAATAACCTTGGTTGGATGGTAATATTTTATTACAGACAAGTAATGTTGTGTTTTGGTAGTCTCCAAAACAACTGGATGAAGTGTAACTTGACTTTTATGCCACCCGGTGACCTTTGGGTTTAAACAAATGACTACCAATTGAAGTTCTCACAGGTCAGCTCATTGTTGCCCTACCGTTGTTTGTGTTGTCACTCATTTCCTGTCAGTTCAAGTCTTTCAGCTCTCCAACACAGGCAAAACAATGCAGTCATTTGAATTCTATCGTCTTTAATTAAAGGTGCTGATAATTGTTTTCACTGAGGCATAAAGTGTGTTAATTGCATTTGGGCACCAGCCTAGTAGAATTTTACAAAAGCACAATTAACACCAGCAGCTCAGGCGGTAGCTCAGTAGCAGTGGTGCTCCCCTGAGTAACATTGTTATAATGAATACTAAAGAAGTGGTGATTAGTCTGTAAATGTCCCCACCTAATCAAAGATCAGTAACAAGACCTGGAATGTGCCAGTTAGAAGAATGGGGCCTTTTTTTACTGTTGGTGGTGATGTAATGGAGTTTAGATGGAGTAGTTTGGATCTTGGATCTTGTTTCTGTATTGTTATGTTACACTCAGTAGAGCAGTAGATACCCAGGTAAACGCTGAATAAGATCTCTCTGTCCCTCCACCTACCACAACATGAATGATTAACTACTCGGCCCACAGAGCCCTTTGCCTGAGCCTGGTTCAGCATGATGTGGAGAAACATATATGTGCACATACAGCATCACCAGCATAGTACTACCACAGCATGCTGCACCAGTGAGCAACTAGCTAAGGGTGTTTTTTCCTATTTACATTATAGAGTCCTGACCTTTGGTAACTAACTTTCAAGAAGCCAGTCTTTCACTGATTACTTCAATGCAAGCAGACACAGGAGGATACACTATTTTTGTCTCACTTCAGTAGGAGGGGGGGGCCTTGTTTGACTTTGGATCCTCACTGAGTTTCTGCACCTGGCTGCAGCAATAATACAGCTTCAGAATGCAGGTTTGGCTTTTCTCTTATGCTGTAACCATTGCTGTGTGTTCTCTTCATCACAAGGAGTTTTAAAGTAACCCTGTGTGTTATGAGTGGTGTTGAGGCCTGGCCTTTATTTCTCACAGTCACCTAAAAGCTAAGATAATCAATTCAGTGAGTTTGGAGGTAACAAGATATATTCTTCTTAGCAAAAAGGTGTAAAATATCAGTTTTCATTTCTTTTCATGAGCAAAGGGATTCATGTTAAGAGGGGTTGGTAGACAGATTTGGTAGCTTGATATTCAGCATGCAGGTCTAAAAGCGGTCTTACTCATCTCATCTCGTCTTACTCAAGTCTTGCTAAATGATGGTTTGGGAGAAAAAGAGCCATTGTGAGATAAAACTGTGCTAAGCTAACAGGAAGTATTATTGTGATTAAGTGGAGCTATTCTTTACTGGATGTGAAAGTTTCAACTGCAACCCTCTTTAAAGGGGAGATAACTTTTTCCTGTAAGTTCATAAATTGTCCTAGCAGCTGCTCCCTTCCTCATCTCACCGATGAGGTCACTGTCTCAGGCACCACTGACACTCTAGACCAAGATGAGGAACCATCTCTTAATTAAAATACAATTGGTTGCGCTCTGAGGTAGCAAAGCAATTCACCTGATCTGACAGCGAGTTTAGGGATTCATTACATAATCCTTCTTTCCACTGTGCGTCAGATTGTGCCATCTATTGTTTAATTATAAGTATCTAGTTCTGTTTCTAAACTGTCCCCCCCCCTCTCTCTCCATATATATGTGGAAAAACAGAGTTACAAATAACACAAGGATGAGGGGAATGCTTTCAATAATTAGGCGCTTCTTTCAGCTCAGACTCTAAGGATTTAGCCTTTCTTGCATAGTGTCATTAGGAACGCTCCCGCTTGCTGCAGACAGCTTTCTTAAAAAGAAATACCTGCAGAACACCAAAGGAAGCCTGAATGGAAACCAGCAGACCTTTAGATTTAGTCCAAAAATCTAAAACATTAGCATTATTATCATGGCTGAATGCAATAATCCTTCTCTTGACAGGAGCTTATCTGTTCATGTTATTACTTGTAATACTGTATGGCAGATCTCTAAGTCACGCTGTCCCAGCACATTGTCTGCTTGTGCTGCCCTGAGAGAAGTTTGTTCCCATGAAAGAAGGGGGTGTCAAAGATACCCCACAGCAGCACCACTACCATCACAGTGCCAGATTGATTCTGACGTCCAAAAAAGAGTTCCTTCAATGATATTGTTCACCTGTCTCATTGGCTTAAAGTGGGTGGGTGGGAGGTGGGTGAGGGGGGCCGGGTGAGGGTTATTGGTGGGGACACGGGGTGAGGGGTATTGTTGCCGAGAGGGGTGAGAGCACTGGGGGTCGGGGGCTGACAGGTGGAAAAAAAAAACAACAACAAAAAAACCCCCACTCTCATCTGACTAGCCTCCTCTATCCTTCTTTGAGGCCCCATATGAGCAAAGTAATGAAGTCCAAATTACAGCACAAGATTGCTAAGAACAAGCCTCTATTGTTTGGCCTCGGGGCACACTAAAGCACACTAAATGAGTGTCACAGCAAGCAGCGGGGCACAGACCGTTAGTGCACTATTTAGTCTGTCCCGTTGTCTCAAGACAGCCCCGTTTCAGAGGTTCTCAGATCAGACAAATACTGCTCCCCTCCTCCCGCACTCCTTTCGCCTTCGCCCTTCCTCTGTACAGCGAACCCCTCCCCAACTCCTCACCCCAAAGTAGGCCAAATCTCCTCTATTGTGTTTCGACTGCCTAGTGTGAAATTCACTGTGACGTTAAATGTTTTCTAATGAATAATTACTGAATGGTTATGCAGGGGGAATATGTGTAATGGATTGTAGACTGCATTTTAAAGACGTCTTTTTTGTCTCTGCTCCGTGGTATTTACAGGACAAAAACACTTGGCCTTTCTCAGAAGAAACGAGGGCCATAGGCGGCGGATAGAGGCAGGGGAGGAGAGTGGGTTGGTGGGGAAGAGAAGGAGGACTTTGTGTCAATTAGATCCAATGGATTATCTTTTTTAATGTTTTACAGAGAGAGCTGAGAATCAAAGGACTTCTGCTTCCAAAGGAGAGAGAGAGACAGAGAAAAAAAAACACAAAACCAACAAAAGCTGTGAAAACCTTTGGTCCGAGTGTTGGTGCTGCGAATGCAAAACAGATTGGTGGAATTTTTTTCCCACTACGCTTCTTAAATGTGCCGCTGTTTCGGGCTCCCCAAGTCCATTTGCACAGTGTGTTGTGTTTGGTTGGTGCGTCAGCTCAAGTGAACCATGGGCTGCCAGCCAAGGTCCCTGTGTGCCGTGTAGCGATCATTATCTTCTGTCTGTTCATCTGCACAATCACAGACCTTAGCTTCAAAGACACACAGGACCTCTGGACCTCTTGCTTCAATAGAACTAAAGGACACCATGTTTGTTCTTTTTATGGCACTTTTTTTTGTGTTGTCCTCCCGCTTGGAGCCATTAATCCAAACATTCAAACATCCAGCTGCAGTTGTCAAAACACATGACTGAAAATTCTGATATAATGTTGTATATGCACAACATGAAAATGTTACTTTTGCTCTAAACTTTGCTCATCTCATTAATATGGGGGAAATAATAAATAAAGTAAAACTGTCCCTGTGAAGCACAGAATATGCGGCTGTGTTGCAAATTTGTTTTAGACATATACATTTTTGGAAGTAAACACTAGAAATGTCACTTTTCTTAGTGCATTCAGCTGCTATGTTGTTGCTACAACTTGTTGCACAGGGTCAGCTAGACATGGAGGGTGCCCTGACTGCCAGGGACCGTGTGGGAATCCAGGATTTTGTACTGCTGGATGAAACCACGGAAGCTGCCTTTCTGAGCAACCTCAAGAAACGCTTCAGCAAGGATCTCATCTATGTGAGTACAATTTAAACCTTACGTTCACACGTGGCATTTTCTTTGCAAAAAATTTGATGATTTTTAACTCATTCTTTTAGACTTACATTGGAACGTTGTTAGTCTCTGTCAATCCATATAAAGAGCTGGACATCTACAACAAGAAGCAGATGGATATCTACATGGGTGTCAACTTTTTTGAGCTGCCGCCCCACATGTGAGTTTGTATACACACGCTTTTTTTGGTGCACCTGTTTACACCAGTAAGTCTAAACTTCATCCTACTCCTTTTCCAGCATAAACATTGTGTAGACATGGAGATAATCACGAAAACTTGTTTTTAATTTTTCTTTTCTCTTGTTATTCTAGTTATATTTGCATATTCAAAATAAAATCAACAGCATCACTCAGTTCCTGCAAAATTGTCGGCAGCACGTCCATGATGGGAAACTCACGTTCCACCACATCTTAAATGTGCTGTATGGGATTGAGACCTGGTGACTGTGGAGGTCATTTATTGCAGTGTTTAATAAATCAGCGTGAGATGATTTGAACTTTGTGACATGGTGTGTTATCCTGCTGAAAGCACCCATAAGGAAATGAGCCCACTCCTGTGTTCTTTCAACTGAAATAACTCCGAGTGCAGTTCAAAGTTTACTACTGAAATACTGTAACTGCTCTGCAACCCAACAGTTATGCCTTGGCGGATAATGCGTACCACACCATGCTGACAGAGTTCAACAATCACTTCATCCTCATCTCTGGTGAGAGCGGAGCAGGAAAAACAGAGGCCTCCAAGAAGATTTTGCAGTATTATGCCGTCAGCTGTCCAAGCACCACTCTGCTAAACACAGTCAGAGACAAAATGCTCATGTCCAACCCCGTCCTGGAGGTTTGATGGTTACTGCATGCTGTAGAAGTGCATTGACATATAGTGAAGAGGGACAGATCATCAATTACTCTGAATTATTTGACTTTTTTCCCCCCCACAGGCTTTTGGAAATGCCAAAACACTAAAAAATGACAACTCAAGCCGATTTGGGAAATATATGGACATCCAGTTTGACAGCCAGGTAAGGATCAGATGCTGTATTCACAGAATAGGAAAAAAACTTAGCTTACTGTTGTTTGGTGCCTTGAGTGTAGTTGGTTGTGGTGTGATTATTTTTGCTATACAAGACAAAAAAAGTTGTAGCATGAGTACAAACAACATTACATGAAGCCTGAAAAACATCAAGTTGGTTCCAGATTTATTTAATTTATGTAAAAAAAACGACGACTGCTTAACAAAAGTCAACTTTACTGAAACAGAAGGAGATTCTTTATCCTAACCAGTTTTCAATCTGGCCACTGGACCATAGGCTGTGTTTTTTCTGCAAGTTGTAGAGCTGCTGTCTTTAGGATCATGATGCCCATAGGGGGATGCTGTTGGAGGCCATATCCTGAACTACCTGCTGGAGAAATCAAGGGTTGTGCATCAGAATCACGGGGAGAGAAACTTTCACATCTTTTATCAGCTGGTAGAGGGAGGATCAGATGACTTGCTGCATCAGCTGGGCTTGGAGAGAGGTTGCCAGCATTATAACTATCTAACACAGGTACGCATAAGTCAGTGGGCTTTGTTGTTAACATAGAATCTGATAAGAAAGTAGAACACTTTCAGAAACAGTGTTTTTTTTTTTTCTATGTTCATTGTTTCTGACAGGGGCAGTGTCCCATTGTGCCCTCCATTAATGACAAAAACGACTGGAAAACAGTAAAAAACGCACTTCAAATCATCAGCTTTGATGAGACTGCCACCAATGTGAGTTGGATGCTGTTGCAGATGGCTTCATTCACAGCAGTCAGTCTTGCTTATAAATTATAATTTTGTGCAGCACTTGTTTGAGGTCATTGCAAGCGTTCTCCACCTGGGGAATGTGCGGTTTGACTCTGATAGTAAAGGTCACGCCCTCCTGAACAACAACACAGAGCTGCACTGGGTCTCAAATGTAAGAAAGTAGAAAATATAAATTCTTTAGCTATTCATTAAGCATATCAATAAGCTTTTTAATGTTTAGTTTTCTTCACAGCTGCTAGGAGTGGATGCACACAGACTTCAAGAGGGCCTAACATTCAGGAAGATTGAAGCCAAAAAAGATCAGGTTCACATTTGCTAAAACCTTCTTTAGTTTTAACAATAACAGACTTGTGTTTCTGTTTAAACTATAAACTCAGGTATGATGCTTTGTTACTCTAAAAGGTCCTCAGCCCTTTCACAACTGATCACGCCATCTATGCCAGAGATGCCTTAGCCAAAGCTATCTATGGGCAGACCTTCACCTGGCTGGTCAACAGGATCAACGAGTCAATGGAGAACGAAGTGACTATAAGGATGTATTTCAAATGACAAATCTCACCTGCCAGGATGTGTTTTTATACGTTTTTTCTCTTTCACTAGGACCCTTCACGAAAGACTGTTATAGGGCTTTTGGACATATATGGATTTGAGGTTTTCTATGTAAACAGGTAGGTGTAATCTTTCTGTGTTTTTTTCTTTTTAATTTCAGCTGCTTTTGCAAGCTGATAGCTGTTTTATTTACCTTATAATCTTTATGAAACCTGCAAACTTACCTTTCACCTCTTCCTTGATCCTTTCCCTCAGTTTTGAGCAGTTCTGTATAAACTATTGCAACGAGAAGCTGCAGCAGCTTTTTATTGAGCTGACACTAAAATCGGAGCAGGAAGAATATGAAGCAGAGGGCATTGAGGTAAACCCCCCTCTCCCCAGCAAACAAACAAGCAAACAGACGGACGTGCAGAAAACATATAAGCGGCTGCTTTTTTTCACGTGCTTATAACTGTGTATTTCTCATCTCTTTTTCCACCAGTGGGAGCCAGTTCAGTTCTTCAACAATAAGATCATCTGTGATCTAATCGAGGAAAAACACACAGGAATTATATCATTACTGGTGTGTATGTTCACACTGGGATGGCCATTTATAACTGTTTTAAAAAATACTGCTCAAGATTATTCACAATGATTATTTTGCAGGATGAGGAGTGTCTAAGGCCAGGAGATGCCACAGATCTGACCTTCCTGGAGAGACTGGAAGAAAAGATGGGGAATCACCCCCACTTTGTCACGTGAGTAATGACCTAAAATACACACACACACACACACACACACACACACACACACACACACACACACACACACACACACACACA
>NW_005187407.1:4814163-4877315 GCF_000239375.1 Pundamilia nyererei | reverse complement strand
ACACACACACACACACACACACACACACACACACACACACACACACACACACACACACACACAGTACACGAAATGAACAACATAAATAGAATTGACATTGACACTGTATGCAGCACCAGTGCTTATTTCTCTGACTCCAAGAGATCTTGAATGCTCCTGCTCTGATCCTGACTGACTCTAAGAGAAACGAACAGTCTTACGCACTGAATCAGCCCCATGCATCCCACTTATATCTATGAACTGGAGTGCTGGTTATTCCAAAGTCACAATAAAGGTTGTTTTTTGTTTTGATAATGTTGATTTGTGACTTCAAAAATAACAACATTTAGCGTAATTAAATACACTGTCTATCTACTGTACAATTCAAAGCCTTTCCTCGGCTCTAAAGTCTGACTCCTTTCATTGGTGTTCTGTTGACTGGTGGCCTGTGAGGGAGTCGACAGTGAGCCGATAGAGACGGAGGATTAGGATTCGACTATAAAGCCTCTCACTCTTCATCCCTCTGTCTCTCTCCACCTCTTTGACTCCAGGCACAAACTAGCTGACAAAATGACACGTAAGACTCTGGAGAGGGGAGATTTCCGTCTCTTGCATTATGCCGGGGAGGTCACCTACTGTGTTGTGGGTAAAGAAAACCACAGTCTCATCCCCTGTGACTCAACCATTTAAACCTTTTTGCTTTGAACTGACATCCCTAAGACACTGATATTTTTTTTTATGTTAATCTAGGTTTCCTGGACAAAAACAACGACCTACTATATAGAAACATAAAAGATGTAAGTCTACAGCTGATATTATGTCAGATAAAGACGTGTTTTAGACTTTACTGTAAATAGCAAAAGATGGGGGTATTTTCTCAGTATTTGATTAATTATGGTTAAAGTAACTGCCTAAACCTGTGTGTTAATGTGTGCTTGTGTGTCGCTCCACCTTCTCAAAGCTTATGTGTCAGTCTAAAAATGACATAGTCAAAGAGTGCTTCTCATCCATGGATCCAGACAGCAGGAGAAGACCAGAAACAGTACGTTCGCCCATGTTTGACCCTCCATATCCTTCATCCATAACATCTAACCTAACTGCTGAGGGGAGTCAGGCGGAAAGGACATTGTGACCCTTGTGTTGTGTTTGCAGGTGGTGACTCAGTTTAAGAGCAGTCTGCAGAAGCTGACAGAGATCCTCGTGGCTAAAGAGGCCTGGTACATACGCTGCCTGAAATCTAACGAGTCCAAGCAGTCAGGTACCTTAACTAACAAAAGGTAGATGTTAATGACACAGAAATGTTTGAATAAGACCAAATCAATCGTGTATTTATCGTTACATCACAGGTCAGTTTGATGAAGCACTGATCAGGCATCAGGTGAAGTACCTGGGTCTGATGGAGCACCTCAGAGTCAGACGAGCTGGTTTTGCTTACAGACGTAAATACGACGTTTTTTTGAAGAGGTATAAAGGACCGTAGAGTTTCTCAATTTCAGGGAAATTTATGTTTTAAATGTAAGCTCTAGGTGAACTGAGCGGCTTCTTTCGAGCACAGTTTGTTTGGCTCATCTTACAGATATAAACCATTGTGCCCAGCCACCTGGCCACACTGGAGAGGAGTAGCCGCCGATGGAGTGGAAGTGCTGGTTCAACATCTGGGCTACCTGCCAGATGAGTACAAAATGGGACGGTGAGGAAGTCTTTCTCGTTACCTCAACAAATCCAGCTTATGCGAGGAATCACAAAAGTACAAGTTGCTGATTTGTTTATTGCAGGACCAAAATTTTCATCCGTCACCCCAGGACACTGTTCGCCACAGAGGATGCTTATGAGAAATGCAAACATGAACTGGGTGAGTGTCAACTGCCTTAGACCTTCAGTCATCCCGTCTCACAATCAAGCTGATTTATATTTTTTGCTCTGGATTTGCAGCAACACGCATCCAGGCAAAATACAAAGGCTACAGGGCAAAGGGAGAATACAGGAAACAGAAAGAAGCTGGTAAATGTCACAACATCCAGAATGATAGAAACAGTTTTTGTTAGCAATAAAAAATATTAGATAATGTCTATTTTTAATCTCCTCAGCCACTAAGATTGAATCTTGTTGGAGAGGAACACAGGCTAGGAAGGAGAAGGAGAAGAGAGCCTGGGCGGTAAAAGTCATCAAGAAGTAAGTAAAACACGTAAATATCAAAAATAAAAAAAGCCCCCATCAGTGTCTCTGTTACATTTGAACTGATCCTGTTCTTTGCCACACATTTCAGATTTATCAAAGGCTACATGACCAGAGGGCAGGCAAAAAACACAGATAACTCAGAGTACCTGGCCTTCGTGAGGCAAAATTACCTGAACAGACTTAGAGACAACCTGCCAAAGACCGTTTTGGATAAAACCCCCTGGCTAACTCCACCAGCTGTGCTCACAGAGGTGCTATAAGTCATATAACAATGAAACAGAGAAACAAAATCAAGCAACTGTTTCTAATACTAATGCATTCATAACTGTGGTCCTTTTTAATTTTTCACACTGTATTTGAATCAAGTAAACATTGAGTTACATAACAAAAAATGTCACAAGTATTTTATAGAATGAGATATGTGTGTCTTTTATGTTCCTATAATTTTCTGTATTTATTTCCATGTGAGAATACACTCAGTGGCCACTTTATTAGATACATCTTGCTTGCCCTGTTGCCTTTGAAACTGCCTTCATCATGGCACAGATTCAAAAATTTCTCTGAGATTTTGGTCCAGTCTGAGATGATCTTTCAGGAGATTGGTACATGTTGGTCATAAAGGGATGGGCATGATCAGCAACAACAATAAGATGATTAGCTCTGTCTGACGGACCCAAAGTTGCCCACACCATGACGCCACCACCAGCCCGAACTGTTGATACGAGGCAAAATGGATCCACGCTTTCATGTTGTTTATGCAAATTTCTTTATGTGAAAGTAGCGTCAGAAATTTAGGTTAATCAGAACATGCAGCTTTTTGTCAGTTTTTATTGTCTAATGTTTAACACCGATGAATACTGCCACCTCAGCTTTCTGTTCTTAGCTGACTGGGTGGCACCCACTGCGGACTTCTGCTGCTTTAACCCAACTGCTTTAAGATTTGATATGTTGTGCATATCTTGATTGTAACAAGTGGTTATTTGGGTTACTGTTGCCTTCCTATCCGCTCGAAGCAGTCTGGTCATTTTCCTCTGACCTCTAGTATCAATGAGACATTTTCACCCAGAGAACTGCCACCCACTGGATATTTTCTCTTTTTCTGGTCATTCTCTGTAAACCCTATGGATGTTATTAACAAAATCCCAGTAGATCATCAGTTTCTGAAATGCTCATACGCCATGTTACACTGAAACACACTTAAATCATCTTCCTCCCTCACTGTCATGCTCAGTTTGAACTTCAGCAGATAGTCTTCACCGTGTCTGCATGACTAAATGCATTGAGTTGTATAAGGTGCACTTAATAAAGTGGCCAGTGAGTGTATGCTCTTTTTTATTTCCACATAGCAATATATATAGTAATAACGACTAATCAACTTAAATGCAAAACTGACTGAATACAGCTTTTATCTTGACCTTGTGGTGAAGAACTGATTTCGTTCTTCATTAGACATCAGAGATGCTGCGTAAGCTTCACTACCGTCTTATGGTGCGGAAATATGTGCGAGGAATCACACCGCAGAAGAAAGCACAGGTAAGCCACATTAAAGGGCAGTCTTGTTCTCTTTGTAGTCATCACAGTTAAATTTTCCATTCCTTTTTGTCCCTTCAGTTCGAAATGAAGCTGATCACCAGCTCCGTCTTCAAGGGGAAAAAGGACAGTTATCCACAGAGTGTTGCCCATCCATTTGCGGACACCAGAATCAGTAAATATCAGACACCCTCACACAATGCCTGTTCATTTTAGAACCATCATTCATATGTCATTTAACATCTCACTTAATAGGCGAGGAAGACATAAACACAAGGGTCATCCAGATGATTCGCAACGAGCGTATAAAGGTAATAAAATGTCTGTATACTTCTATGGGCAGTTCACACCAAAGATGCACTGATATATGCTGTGTTTCTGCAGTACTGCGTTCCAGTAATTAAGTATGACAGGAATGGCTTCAAACCGAGGCAGCGACAGCTCATCCTCACCCAGACAGCTGTCTATGTGGTAGAGGAAGCCAAGATCAAGCAGAGAGTGCTGTACACCTCTCTCAAAGGTCAGACCAGTGTGCTAATATATATTTTATTAGCCATCAGATATCTTCATTCTCAAATGTGGGGCTACATGCTTCTATTATTTGACTCACTGCAGAGATTTCTGTCAGTAACTTGACTGACAGCACCATTGTATTCCACATAACACGTGAAGAACCTAAACAAAAGGTATGCAAATGTATGGATCAAGCTTGCCTTTTTTTTGTTTTGTTTTTGCTAATGGTGAGACCAATGAAGTTTATATATATTTTGTATTTGTAGCTTAAATGACATGATTAGATATGGTGGAACAAGTTAAAACATAGAATGGCTTTTGCTCTGCTGATAATGCAGAGTAACTAAAATGAAGGAGGAACATGCATGTAGTGAAAATTTTGAAAGATTTTCAGGTGGATGATTCTAACACAACTTGTCTGGCTGTTTCAGGGGGATCTGGTAGTACAGTGCGACCATTTATTTGAGCTTTTGACCAAACTCTGTGTCATTGCTAACAAACAAAATGCCATCAAGGTGGTTCAGGGCAGGTGAGCCTGAGTTTTGAAATTTAGAGATCTAATGTGAAATGCACATTGAGCTAAACTGCTTGTGTATGCATTGTGTTTGCATTAATTCACAGCATCAACTTTGAAATCCAGGCTGGAAAAGGAGGAGCAGTGGACTTTAGCACTGGGCCTGAGCCTATGGTATACAAGGCCAAGAATGGTCACCTGATGGTGGTGAGTTGGGCCTTATCTCTTTTATCTCATGTTTCTCTGCAGATTGGCTACCTTTTTTTTTCAGATTATATTTGAACATTTATTATTTGTTTTAAAATCCTTAAATGCTCAGTCCTAGCTTGCCAAAATCCTGCACTTTTGTGTCACAGCCAGATCAGTTTGCTCATGTGTCAAAAAACTCTTAATGGTTCCTAAATCCATATTTACAAAAGGTGCTTGTACCATGTATTTTCTAAGGTTTGGAACAGACTCGCCTTAAGTGTTATATTGTCCCATTTTAGTCCATGTTTATCCCCTAACATGACTTTTAATCAAGCTTAGGTTTAGACTCATTTATATTGTCGCTGTTTTATACTGTCCTTTTTCTTATTTCATCCACTTTTGTGTTTCCTACAAGTTATACAGCACCTTAGTTAGTATTTGCTGCTTTCGATTGTATCTCTATACATAAACTTGACATGGAAACTCAACGACCAGATGTGCCATTTTAAGTCTTCAATTAAGGGCTACAATGAAGTTACAAATGCTGACACAGCATCATTGTTTGCTACTGCAGGTTGCCACTCGGGCAAGGACACGGTAATGTGTGAGGCTGAGGAGACACATAAGACGCCTCTGCATATTTCATCAGGAGACCACTAAGGAGATGATCACCATGTCTGCAGAAAACACATCTGCCCAGAAAGAGATGAACCTGAGGAATCTTGGATGAGGTTGTTTGCTGGACAGAATTTCACACTAGTCATAATTAAAATTTCTTCACTTCATTATTAAGAAAAGAAAGAAGATGTTATCATTTCACAATTGTTTGTGTCCGAAGAACACTTAAAATGACAAAACTCTTAAGGTACCAAAAACTGATGCAATTCTAATTTTGAATAATGAAGCCATATGTATAATAAATTTGTACGTTCACTGATGTTGTAAATTAAAAGCAGCACAAAAGAATGTCTGTAGAAATTTATTTGTGATAAAGTGTGTATAAATATAAAACATACATTTATGTTTATTTCTGTACAGCAGACCTACAAGTACTGTGATTGTTAAACATATAACAACTTAAACTAGTGTGCAAACGGTACATTCTGTGATGAATGCGATGATGAAAGACAGGTCTAATTTCTATCCCTGTTATAAGCTTGTAGACAGGGTTCCCTTCCTGCTAGAGTGATATCGAGTTACAGTCATTCACATCAACCTCAGCATCCATCATTCAATCAGCCCAGTGCATTTAACACCTCAGGTCACAGCTCAAGTTCCCTCCACTGAAAATAATGGTTTGTTTAGTGAAGGGAACTGCGTCAATGTTAGAACTAAATGCGGCAGAAGTATTACAGGAAATTTTGCTTCATCCACCTGTAATTTTTATTGTCTAATGATAAAAAGAAAATATTCAGGTTTTGGAATTATAGACAGGCTACATTATAGCCATGGTTAATATCATCTAAGAGTAAAACAGTGCCACCGTGTGACTTCATTAAGTACAACACCCGGTTCATCCACTTGAGACTTTAAAATGTACCTTTTGGAACCACGGCAAAGAAAAACTAAACTATCTACATTACTAGCTGCTTCCATGATATAACTCGTCTTCTGCATGTAATTTAATTAGGACCTCTTCCTTCCTGCACTCAGTGATGAATAAAAACATCCATGTTTATGAGCGTCTACACAGTAGCAGAAAGCAGTGATACAAGTTATCATGACCAACAAAAAGACAAAAAAAAAACAAAACACAAGATGACAAAGAGGAAAACTGGACAAGAGGACTGCACACAATCACTTCACCACTACACACCGCTGTATGACACTTGTGTCATAATAATCCTCTGGGGAATGCTGGTAAAATATGAGGGAAGTAAATGAAGGAGGCGCTGGGTGTTGTAAGGCACAAGCATAGTGCAAATACTGTCTGGGATCCCAGATTGACTGGTTCAAGTTGAGAATCACTGGTGGTGGTGTGTACGGTCATCAGGTCGTTTGATATGAATCCTACGGACGCGCTCAATTCGTTCTCGCTCCTCATCCTCATCCAGGTGGTTAGATCGCCATGCAGGACCCCCTGTGGCCTCTAACAGAGCATTGTCTGGACCTCTGCCATCATGAGACTCATACAAAAGGATGTTGAGGGTCTCCTCGTAGATTCGAGCCTCTGGGAATTCAACCTAGGAAAAAAGTAAAGTGTTACTCAAGAGACAGGTTTATTTAGCCAAAATAACATAGCTCTATGCTTATGAAACTGCAAAGTACTCTGCAAAGAATATTTACCTTTGTCTGCTTCTTTTCAGTGGCATAAACAATGGAAGTGCAACACACTTCAGCAATTTTACGCCCCTGCCCATAAAAAGACCAGCAACAGATCTCATCCCCAATCACGTCTTTGATGAAGAGCACTCGCCCATTGAACCGCAACGACAGTTTGTCAAAAAGCTCAATATTCTTTAGCATGTTGTCATCAGAATTGCTGTGGAGGAAAGAAAGTTAAAAGAGAGGTCACTTATTATGATAACTGACTTGAGTGTATGTAACGACTTGATTTTTTATTTTTTTTATATCTAGACAAACTTGACCCCATGTTCAGGCTCACCTGGTATATGAATACTTGTTGTTGCTTCTGTTATACAGCAGTTTGACTGTTGGCTGTGAAGACAACCAAGTTTTAAAAAAAAAAGAAAAATCTAAATGAAAAATGTCTTGATTCTAAATGAGTTGCTGCACATTATATTACAGACATAGCATACCTTATTTGAGGTAGCAATCAGCCTCTGCTCCTCTTTGGATGACGTCATCAGAGGCACTTTACAAAGGGGTTCATATGTTTCCTTGTTCTGGAAAAAAGACATTTTTCCACTGAGAACATTACACAAACACACAAAACTGCTGCATACTGTTAATTTCACAGGATCCCATTCTGTTGGTACAGACTTACATGTGGAAAAAAAAAAGAGAGAAAAAAAACCATAAAAAGGATGAAAACTTTTATTAAATTTATTAATTTTTTTCGCATGGAGCTGGACTCTCTAAAGGTGGTGTCAGAGAGGTAGATGTTGTTCAAGATAAGAACAATGCTGGACAATGCCTCCCACCCACTGCATGACGTGCTGGCCAGTCACAGGAACACGTTCAGTGAGAGACTGGAATTACCCAAATGCACCACTGAATGAAACAGGAAATCATTCCTGCCTGTGACTCTTTCTATACAATTCCTCCATGAAAAGTACAGTACAAACTGCAATAGTTCCACACTCTTATTATAACATCCTCTACAGAGAAAATTACACTTAATATTATAAGAAGGGAACCTCACTGCCAACTATAAATTTTTTATCTTGTGTGATATACTGTAATATTTATAATTAGAACTATGTGTATTTATTAGAGCTATTTTGTTATATTTTATAACTTTGTAATATATAGTATTATTTAATTTCGTTTAATTAGTTACTGTTATTACTGTCTTGGAGCCACTGTGACCACATAATTTCCTCTGGGGATTAATAAAGTATTCTGATTATGATAAGTTACCAAAGATAACCAATAAATTATTTGAAAAAATTAATTGCTGCAAAAGGTCTATATTTTTTAATCAACCACAAGTGTTACTAATCCTACGAAATGAGCCTCTGCACCTTTAATAATATCATTAGTGATGCCTGTGGACACCTGTTAAAAAGCTATTGTCAAAAAGCATTTTAATAAATATTTCGTCTGCTGTTTCCAGATAAAACCAAAAACAGATTTTGACTTGTAATTTTTGTTTGGTTAATTGGGTTTTTGTTTATAACACTTAATTTCATTCTTTAAAATACACAGACTAATGCTAGTCACATTTATGACTGCATTAAAAAGCAAAAAAAGACAACAGAACATTCATGGGAAAAGGGAGTTAATGAAGATTATGGTGGGAACATAGCATGTTTAACAAAAAGAGAATGTAGATTCCAAAATGTACATTTTGTAATTTTAAATGTATCAGTAACTTTGCTGAAACTTAGTTACTTAACATTTACTCCAAAGGTAAGCAACTTTGTAATGATTGTACCTGCAAGGCAGCTGTGCATTCATCGGCAAGGCCTTGGACAAGATAATACTTGGCCTCAGCGAGGAGCTCCTCGGTTTCCCGTCGACTGTCTGGGAGTGGGACTGCGCCATCTCTAAGGTAGTTAAGGATTGTTCCAAAATGTTTCCCACACCGATCAATCAGGATCCAACCTATGGGTATCAAATGCCAAAACATCAGTAACAGTTTAACTGCAATGATGGAATAATTGCTGCATATGATCAAGGTTTTACTAACAGCTCACCTTCACTATCTGTGAGGACCTCCATTCTCCCGCTGAACATTGCTTTGAGCATTGTGTCCTGTTTAGTTAGTGTCTGCATTGTAGTGTAGTACAGTGCGCCACCCACATTCAACTTCACATATTTTGAGCTGGGGCTGGAGCTTTTGAAGGACGTAGTCCGGGTTGTAGCTGCCGGCACTGGCGAGCTCACCACGCTCTCTCCTGACATCTCTTCCTAGAACAATACAAAATACAACAAAGTCACACATGGATATCAGTGGATTAGACAATGAACTGTTACATTTTAATTATTGAATGTTCATTGTTTCTTTATTTTTTTCTAAAGGTGGTGACAGTAACACCGAACAGCACCTTTAAATGGCTAAGACAAATGAGTAATATCAGACTACATATACAATTGGAAAGATCAGTTTAATGGTAGTATTGTCCTAACATGTCTTGACAGTATGAAACTATAGATTGCTTCTGATTTAAGAATCAGGATGACAAAGAAAAGCAAAATTATATTTAGAGTGCCCCATTTATTGTTCTGGCAATGCACTCTGATATCTGAGAGCTAACAACTCTCAAAACCTGGAGAAAAGTAGTAGCCTTCTTAAGGGAGTAATGTAGGAAAATGCATAAACATAAACACATCAAAAATCTGTATCAGTGAAGTGCTTACTTCCTTTTGCTCATCTGCTAAGCTCCGTGTTCATAATCTAGATGTTATATTTGATTATTCTCTGGACTTTCATTTGCATGTCTAATCTATTTTATGGTCTTGTTTCTTTCATTTAAAGTAACATTTCGAAATCATCTCTACAGCTAAACAGGAGAAATTTTTTCATCCATTTGATTCATCATACCTATACTGTAATGCCCTGCTTACCATCTTATATAAATCAACTCTGTCACACCTCCAAACAATAGAAGATACTGCAGCCAGACCTCTTAACACATCCAAGTAAGCAAGCTGACATTACTCTCACATTACCACTTTTATAGTTTCTCCATTGGCACCCAGTTGACTTCGAAACTCGTTTTAAAAGTCTCAGTTGCATACAGAGCACTAAATGGAGAAGTTCGAGACTATTTATCTCAGCTTCTTACTAAAGATCCTGTAGGCTTAAAATGTATTAGTTGTCCCTCGTACAAGACTGGAGACAATAGGGTGGTTGCGGGAACTGAGCCTTGTAGCAACCACTCCAGCTAGCATTATCTGACTTTCTTTTAGAAAGCGATTTTCTGGGGCTTACTTTTGAGAATTTTAATTATTACTACAGTTTTTACTACGTGTTTTTGTTCATTGTGGCTTTGTCTCGTTATTTACTTTTTAATTTTCTACGTAGTTTAAAGGGAATGAGGGTGTGTGACATCATTTGACAGAAGCCCATGCATTGTCTTTTAATTTCTCAGCTATGAACACGCACTTTTGTTATATATCTAATATGCATTTAACTACATTAATATAAAGCGTCATTACATTTATACGGACTTTCGTAGTTGTTTCCAGTGAAACACTGGGCCGTATCCTTTAATCCAACGAGTACAAATTTAATTTTAGCCAGCCCGGCTAATGAGCTAGTTAGCATTAAATAAAGTTATGGACATTGTTTTAAACCAACCAAAACATGATATACTACAACACGAACCATAAAATAGCATTCTTTATATTATATCGACAGCATGTCTATTAAATTAAAAAACAAAAACAGAAAAATGACCATATTTACCATAGAACCCACAGCAAACTTCGTAATTGTAGCTTGCTAACGTCAGTCAGCTAACACCCACTTCCTTCCGGTGCGCTGCTGCGCAGTTATTAAAATGACGTCAACCGTCCGGAGTTGTGTTTAAAGGGGCAGGTGACATTTTTATGTTAAAGTGCAAAAGTGTCCCGGCAGTGATAAATGATAAATAAATAAAAACGCAGTAGTTTCCCTCAGCTCGCGTTACATCCCATCCGTTATACCCTAATATTGTTACTCGCATATTTGGAAAAAAAAAATGTTTTAATTACATTAAAATATTTCCGTTTTTTAAGGAGTAACAGGGATAATAGTCCCCCCTCCACCCACCCAACATACTGGGTTGTAGCTTTATTCAACGCCAGAAATACAAAGTCGCTGTTGTTACAATACCACCCAAGATAGCTTGCCACATAGCAGACATTTTATTAATACCGACTCTCGAATCGTGAGTTATAATTGGAGACAAACGCTACCCGGACTCATTTAATGCGACACAGGGGATTAATGGCTGCAGTCAATGTACTGATCTCCTCTCATTGTTTACATTTCGAAACGGTGTGTTCGCGGCGTTTGCGAGACTGTCATTGACATGAGATAAAATCTAAGCCCGCTGTGATGAGAAATATCTCGAAATTGATGTGAATAAATTCACCCGGATCAGTATTAATCCAGCAAGTAGCTAACTAGCCCTATGTGCTAACCAGCACTGCTCGATTTTTACTGTTTCGCTCCGGAGATGGCAAGTTAGCCTCCTTTTTAAATAAATAATTAAATAAATTTGCTCTTCTCCTGCATGGATCTCATGGACACCCAAATGACCGAGGAGCTATAGCGGAAGGTGAGCCCAAAGGACAGACAAAATCCTCTGAACTTAACTGTCGCAGGTAAGTTTACTGAAAACAACATAGATGTTGTCTTATCACAGACTTCTTAAAGAGCGGATGTTTTCGCTGGTACCACTGCCAAAATGCAATCAATAACTGCACATGCATAGTTTTTGTACAGCGGCCAAGCGATTTTGAATAATTTCTTCCCAGGGTGCACGATGTTTAGTGTACCTCAAAGCTCCAAGTCCGAGTTCCTGGACAAAGCCAGGCAGGCCAGAGAGGAGAGAAAGGGGCAGAAGGAGAAGGAGAGAGCAGCAATTATCATTCAAGCTCTGGTCAGAAGATTTATATGTCGCTGCAGGCTCCAGAAGCAAATAAGGTGATCGCTGGTTTCTTGTTGCAGATTTCTTAGAAAACTGTGATTTAAAGAGCTTGGTTCACTGCTTTTACCATAGATGCAATGAGTGAATATTATATTCATTGTGTGTGTGTGTGTGTGTGTTTCCCCTCTTCTCTAAACAGGAAAGAGATTGATGACTACTTTCAAGCTTCTGAAACTGGGACATCTAAAAGAAATGCACTTTCAATTTTCAAAATTGCTCGCAAATTACTATTCATATATTGCCAAGAGGATAAGATGGTGAGTTACCAGCTATACAAGTATTTAAATCAATACGTTAATAATAACCATTGTCATATAGCTGGTAAAAAAAAGTTGAGATTCATATCTGCACTTACCATTATTGACACTTTTGACAGACCCTTGAGGGTTCTGTAAACTTAGCAGTAGTAGTTTATACACATGTCATTTGCTCTGCAATTCAAGTGGCTCTTATTTTGTTTTTCAGAGGTTTGAGAAGCTCTGTCGTGCTATCCTAGCCAGCATGGAGGTTGAAAATGAACCTAAGGTAAACATGCATGCGTTTAAAGTCTCTTCATGCTGAAAACTTTTTCAATCATATTCTCATCTTAATGGCTTTTTGGCTGTTTGGCCCTCAGGTGTGGTATGTTTCCTTGGCTCTGTCCAAAGACCTCACTATTCCCTGGCTCAAACAGATAAAAGATGTGCTTTGGACTTGCTGTCAACTGCTGAAAAATTTAAAGGTTAGTCTTAATTTAAAGCTCGAAAATAGGTTTTGATATTCATTTTATCACTATAAATGTGCAATAATAAAAATATATGCGTGTTTTGTGATTTCCAGCCTGACATACTTCAGGACAACAAACTGGTGACACTGTACCTCACCATGCTAGTAACCTTCACAGACACATCAACCTGGCGGATAGTCAGGGGAAAGGGTAAGCCTGAAGTCAAGCTTTGGAAAATGTTTCATGGTCTTGCTTTTTGCAAGGAAGAAAAATATAATTTCCTCTGAATATTTTAGGTGAGGCTCTCAGGCCTGCTTTGACAAGGATTTGTGAAAATATTATGGGCCATCTCAATCAAAAGGGATTTTACTCAATACTGCAGGTTCAGTATTACGACTCATTTGCTCATTTTTATGAAGATATGCGTTGAAATAGTGTGACATTGCCTTTCTTCTGAAATGCAAGGCTCACTGTATGTCAGCTTTTCTTCTTTAGATCTTGCTGACCAATGGCTTGGCTCGTTCTAAACCGTCTCTGTCCAAAGGCACTCTGACAGCCATTTTCACTTTGTCATTAAGGTAAGCTAATATTTCACCTTTAATTAAGTAGAGGAGACATGTTAATTGCTGTTGTGTTATGTCTGTTTGTTCTGTTTATAAATTACATTTTTGTTTTCAGGCTACGTTTGTAACTAAATCAAGTATTTTTCAGGCCCGTCATTGCTGCTCACTTTTCTGAGAATCTGCTGAGATCATTCCTCATCCACATCATGTCAGTCCCAGCCATCATAACCCACCTCAGTGGGCTTACTCCAGAGGTAAAAGCACTGTGATGTGTGTTTTTTATTGCATAGTGAGACAATGTAATAAAATGTAAGGAAGTATTTATTAATATTTTCTTTGCCTTGACAGTGCATGTCATCTATCCAGACGCATGACCTGCTGCGGAAATTCATTCTGTTTCTCAGTAGAGAAGAACAGTGTTCGGATATCTGTGTGTGTCTTGAGGGCAGCCACACACTGTGTCTACTAGGTATAGTATTTTGGTTCAAAGAATTGTGCACATTCAGTCAGTTGCATCTTGTGTACAAATTAATAAACAACTAAGTAATATCTATTTAAATGTCTCCTTCTCATTTTTGATAGGAAACCTAATTCACTTAGGCTACCTTAATGAGAAAGTGCTTGAAGAGGAGGCCAACCACTTTGTGAAGGACCTGACTGACATGCTGTCCTACTGCCAGAGATATGTATCCCAGAAGAAGTCCAACCTAACTCACTGGCACCAAGTGCTGGGCTGGTTCTCGCAAACTGTGGACTATGGGTAAGTTAAATTCTTCATGTTTGTTTAAATCATATGAATAAGTTCATATTCACTTGAAATAGTGATCCCCAAAGCTTCAATTCAAAACTTAGACAGTATATTAAGCTAATATATATGGCTGGCTCATTTCACATACCTAAGGAGGTATGGAGATGTCTAGAAGAAAGGGCACTGGACTTTTTAACCTGATTGTTTAAGACAATCTTGGAGAGTGAAAGGACACCTGAGTGAAGTGCAATGGAGAACCGATTTTCAAGGACAAAAGTGCGAAGTTGTAGCAACAACAGAGGGATAGAGTTGATGAGCCGTGGCATGAATATGTGGGAAAAGATGTTGAAGCTAGTTTAAGAAGAGCCATGATGATGAACGAGCAGCAGTATGGCTTCATGCTGAGAAAGAGCACTTTCCCTTTATGTGATTAATACATTATGTATATAGTCCGTGAAGAAAATAAACATGAAACAATCTATCATACACATGCAATTGTTGCTTTGAAAGTGTTGATGGTGAAGTATAGAGAAGATCAGAAGGAGTTGTGCTTTGTTTTTGTGGATCTGGAGAAATCATATAATAGGGTACCAAGAGAGGAAATGTAGTACTGCACGAAGAAATCAGAATAGGCAGAGAGGTATATGAGGGTGGTGCAGTGGTAGGAGTTACAGATCGGTTCAAAGTAGGAGTGGGATTACTTCTGGCACAGGAATCCCAGAATCTGAGCCTTTTCTGGTTTGCGGTGGTGATGGATGGACTGACAGATGATCTCTGGCAAGAGTCTGCATGATGTTTGAAGATGGCATTGTGATCTGTAGTGAGTGCAAGGAGACAGGTGGTAAGATGAAGCTACAAGAAGTAGAGATAGTGAAGCTAAATTTAAATACGTGGGTTCAACCATCCAACGAGAGAACAGGTGAAGCTGGAGGTGACAGAGTTGAAGATATTAAATTTTAATTGGGAGTGACCAGGATAGAGAAGATTAGAGGGACAAGTCAGGTAGAGCAGTTTGAAGAAAGGCATGGCTGAGGTGGTTTGGAAGTGTGCAAAAGAGGGATATAGATATACAGGACAAAGGATGGTAAAGATGGAGCTGCCAGGTAGGAGGAAAAGAGGAACATCGCAAAGAAGATTCATGGATGTCATGAAGGAGGACGAGTTGAGGGTTGGTGTGACAGAGGAGGATACTCGAGATAGGGTGAGATGGAGGTAGATGATCTTCTTTGTCGACCCTTGAAGCGAGCAACCAAAAGAAGAAGAAAATATGTCTACATGTTTGTATTCTTGCATACTTTCACTTTTCTTTTGCTAAAAAAATGATGAAAGAAATGGTGTACTTAACTATTTTCTCCCACCTGCCTTATTTGTCTTCTGTTCTCTGCAGTCTTAATGAGTCAATGCCCTTGGTAACAAAACAGCTTCAGCACCTGTGGGGCGTACCTGTTATTAGAACTCTTTTCAGTGACGTCCTTTCTAAAAAGCTGGAGAGTCAGGAGCCCACTCCCCCACCACCACAACCTAGCACTTCACAAAATAACCTACCAGTTAAAAGTAAGTTCCTAAGTTCTGTTGTGATATTTTTAAGTAAGCACAATGTTTATTTTTTTAAGAAATGTTTTGAATACTTTTTGAACTCCTGTGTCTCTGTTTTTTTTTTTTTTTTAAGACCTTTTCAAACGAGCATTTCAGAAGTCAGCCTCCGTGCGTAACATCCTGAAACCAGTCGGGGGGAAGCGGGTCGACTCAGCTGAAGTTCAGAAAGTGTGCAGCATCTGTGTGCTCTACCAGACCGCACTGTCTACACTGACGCAAATACGCCTCCAGATACTCACTGGTCAGTCCAAAGAACTGGTATTTTATCTAAACTTGAAAGTACGAAGGATACAATACTCAGTCTCTGCTCATTCTGGGTTTTTTTTTAAAGGTCTTACACATCTTGATGACCTTTTGCCCAAACTTTGGGCTTTCATCTGTGAGCTGGGTCCTCAGGGAGGCCTCAAACTCTTCATGGAGTGTCTGAACAATGACACCGAAGAGTCAAAACAGCTCCTTGCTATGCTCATGCTCTTCTGTGACTGCTCGCGGCACCTTATCACGTAATTTCACAGATTATTTATTTACTTTCATTAGCCATGCTTTCTAAAAGGTGGTTGCAGCATTTTATGACACACCTTCAATGTGTTACAGAATTCTGGATGACATTGAAGTATATGAAGAACAAACGTCCTTCAAGATAGAGGAACTCGTTACTATCTCCTCTTTTCTGAACACATTTGTGTACAAGATGATATGGGATGGCATCTTAGGTGAGTGCGGTGTCACAATGGCACCTGTTACGCAGGTCATGCTTTCTTATTGAAACGTCTGTTGTGTATTTTGTGTTTAATAGAAAATGCAAAGGGAGAGAAACTGGAGTTGTTCCACAGTGTTCATGGCTGGCTGATGGTGCTTTATGAGCGAGACTGCAGGCGGAGGTTCACCCCTGATGACCACTGGCTGCGCAAGTAAATACAAACAGCATGACTAGCCTTGTGTTTCAGAATGACATGTTTACGTGATATATATATACTTTTTTTTTTATAAGCACATCTTTACATGTTGCTGCTGTTGCATTCAGGGATCTAAAGCCTAGCGTGTTGTTCCAAGAGTTGGAGAAAGGCAAGAAGAGAGCGCAGCTTTTACTCCAGTACATCCCACACGTTATCCCACATAAAAATGTGAGTAAATGTAATTCTTTCATTTATAGCAGTGAGAGGGGGGTCAGTTGTGTAATTGTTTTTTCTCTCAATTTAGAGGGTGCTGCTGTTCAGGAACATTGTTACGAAGGAGAAAGAAAGCTTAGGACTGGTGGAAACGAGCTCTGCTTCGCCGCATGTCACCCATATTACTATTCGGCGCTCGCGGATGTTAGAGGTATGGCTTCAGCCAGTCAAATAGATTTACTTGGATGAAAGCAAATATATTGTTCCTTAATAAAACCAGGATTTCCCTGTCTTAAGGATGGATATGACCAACTGCGCCGGTTACCAGTGAATTCCATAAAAGGCGTAATTCGGGTGAAGTTTGTGAACGACCTGGGTGTGGATGAGGCTGGAATCGACCAGGATGGTGTCTTCAAGGAGTTTTTAGAGGAGATCATTAAGAAAGTCTTTAATCCTGCTCTCAACCTCTTTAAGGTAACTCAAACAAATAGTTGACATTCTTCAAACATGAAGACTTAAGTAGCGAAATTTCAGTGTGTTTTCTTTTTTTCCTGAATATGTTGTGATGATTGTTTGTTGTAGACCACAAGTGGAAACGAGAGGCTGTATCCTTCGCCCACCTCTTACATCCATGAGAACCATTTGCAGCTGTTTGAGTTTGTGGGGAAGATGCTCGGGAAAGCTGTATATGAGGTACGTGTCATGTCTAAAATATACCATGTCTGTAAGATCTTTGAATACATTTCAAACAAAATGTTTGGTTGAGCTTCAGTGTTTCACTGTCACTTCTGCCTATTCAGGGCATTGTTGTGGACGTTCCTTTTGCCTCGTTCTTCCTTAGCCAAGTCTTGGGTCACCACCACAGCACTTTCTACAGCTCCATTGATGAGCTTCCCTCACTGGATTCAGAGTTTTACAAGAACCTCACTTCCATTAAGGTAACTACACACACTTCTGACTTTGTCTTTTTTGCAATTTGCAGCTCACGTTGTTGTATTTCAGTGTCTGATATCCAGGGCATATTTCACTTCTGATTTGTTTTCAGCGCTATGATGGAGATGTAGGGGATCTGGGGCTGACATTATCCTATGATGAGGATGTTATGGGGCAGGTAAGGATGGGATATGTTTATACATTTTAATTTATAAATATACAAAATACATTAGTTAAGAGTTAACTGTATGTTTCATTGTAGCTTGTCTGTCATGAGTTGATACCTGGGGGAAAAACCATGCCAGTTACCAATGAAAACAAGTATGTGCATTTAAATTCGGTAAAACAATAAAAGGATATGGAAGCACTTCATGTCTGAAATGTTGTTTTGTTGACTTTTTGTATTCTGTAGAATTCGCCAGTTATCTCGATGATGTTATCTTTGTCATGTCCTGCAGAATCAGCTACATCCACCTCATGGCCCACTTCCGCATGCACACACAAATTAAGGAGCAGACGGCTGCTTTCATCCGAGGCTTCCGCAGCATCATTAATCCGGAGTGGTTGCACATGTTTTCCACCCCTGAGGTTCAGCGTCTCATTTCAGGAGATAACGCGGAGATTGATCTAGATGACCTAAAGTATGTACCATTTTACCTTTTTGTCTTTTTTTTCGAATACGGAGGATGTCTTTTGCTTGTAGTACATGCTTTCTGTTTGTGCAAACAGTTAAATATGTTCATCATTCTCAGGAAACACACGGTCTACTATGGAGGTTTTCACAGCAGCCATCGTGTCATCATCTGGCTGTGGGACATCCTGTCCAGTGATTTCAGTGCTGAGGAGAGGGCTATGTTCCTCAAAGTAAGGTGTCATTTGTTGAGCCAGATTTTTTTTTTTATCGGTGCCACAATAGTTTAACCATTTATTGTCTTTTTTTTTTTTTAAATGTGTTTTCACAGTTTGTTACCAGCTGCTCAAGGCCACCTCTTCTAGGTTTTGCCTACCTCAAACCGCCTTTCTCCATCCGTTGTGTGGAAGTTTCAGATGATCAGGTAAGAAAAAAAGAGCTAGGAATATATATTTTTAGACACTAACACAATATATAATACCACAGTTATATAACAAAAAGCAGTGCAAACTTTAAAGAAGGTATTCACATTTCATTTTAGATAAAAGGCTAAAGGCAATAGAAAGACAGGAAGGAAAAAGTAATGTAGAATCCCTGAAATGGCTTGTTATGTTAAGCAAACATCGTATATAAACAATAGTGGAGGTAGTGGGGTGGTATTATACGACAGAAGAAAGAAAGAGCTGGATGAGCTCTGATGTGCACAATTAAAATCTAGAGAGGGCTACAATTTCTATTCAGATTCAGCCTGGAGAGCCAAAGTTGCCTGAATCATTTACATTAATTAGATTATGTTCTTAGTGGGATCGCTGTATTTCATTTGCTGAAGACAAAATTTAAGCTAACAAACACAAACTTCCCAGACAAATCATCACAAAGGAGGAAAGACATTGTTTGGTGATCTTAGCGAGTTTCAGCCTTGAAAGGTTCTCCATAAGCTGTTAAACATCAACATTTTATTTATGATTGTGTTTATTTGTCCTGATATATTTGATTGGAACTCCTGAAAATAAAGGACTGTGTATAAAGATGGCTGTCAAGCCTTCTGCTGTTGATTAAGTTAAACCTAAAGGTCTATACCAATATTATGTGCTGCTAGGTTAATTCCTGTGTATGATTGTGTCCTTGTGTTCTGATGAATTTGACATTTTCGCCAATGTGTGTAGGACACTGGGGACACCCTCGGCAGTGTCCTCCGGGGCTTCTTCACCATCCGAAAGAGGGAGCCTGGTGGGCGACTTCCGACTTCATCTACATGTTTCAACCTGCTCAAGCTCCCCAACTACAGCAAGAAAAGCATCCTACGTGACAAGCTGCGCTATGCTATCAGTATGAACACAGGCTTTGAGCTCTCCTAACTCTGTTGCATCAGGACAATCTGCACAGGAGGGCTGTATTATACAGTCTGATACCAAGCAAGAGGCTCAGCTTACCTGCGTTGGAGCCTTTAACATCAAAGGGGCATCACTCAAACAAAACAGGACTCTTGAAGGACCCTTTACTTCTTTTTTTTGTCTCTTTTATAATCTGGATGAGCTCTAAGGGAGTGAGCTCCAGTTAAGCTGTGTCTCCCATCAAAAGGGGGATGCTGTTTCTGCAGAACAATCCAATTTCTAACATCTTCCTCTCTCTTTTTACCCCTCCAGAAACTGAGTATACATGTTTCTCAGGCTTAACAGAATAATGAGTCTAACACTCCCACTTTAAGCGAACTGGAAAGCAATACAGAAGCAATGCAAGCCATTACACACATTGTCGTCTCACTTGTGTAAAACTAAGCGATGCATTGTTACTTGTAAGCTTGGATTCCATTATCCCAGCACCCTACAGCTTATATTGAATGAGTCTTAATGTGTCTTTCCTGAACATGATGCTTCTCGTATAAGTAGAAGACAAATCAATGTTTTGTGTTCAGTCTCCTTGAAGGAGTGGTGGCTCATAATGCTGATCCTGTCCGTTACGTTATGTCCCATTTTTAAGGAAAATTGTTTTTGAGCTCTGTCCCTTTTCTCCCCACTAAAAGACACTGGGTCCACCTGAGAGAGACGTTGGCCTTCTGGTTTTCATGTTCCCAGTAGATCTTAAAAACCAACAATCTGCCTCAGTTCCAGTGACGCAGCAAATAATCCCCTAAAAGGTTTGATCTTACTCTTCGATAAAAGAAAAAGAAAAGAAAGAAAGATGTCGTTTCTGTAGCATCAGTTACTTTTGACCAAAAGAACTGGAAATGTTTTGTCACTATTTGTGTTTGCAGCTGTTCCATGTTGCACAACTTCCACCTTAAAAACACGAAGAAAAGCAAAGCAAACCAGTCTTCTTACTCTGTGTATCTAATGCTAGGGAAAAAAATAAATCTCACTACACCTTGGATTAATGCCGAGTGCCTCACGAATCGTCGTCACCTGTTGCTCGCACGCTTGACTGTGTTTCAACCGTAACCAATAACCACGATTTGGAAACAAGCCATAGAAATGTGGGGGCTATGGTCCTGGATATATTCTCTGCTTATAGGAGCAACACAGAGCGGAACCACTGTAATACCACAACAACCACGGAGGGCTTCACTACAATGCTCTCTGATCTCTGTGGACTTTTGAAGCCATGCAGAAAAGAATGATGTCATGGACTGGTTCGTCAACCAAATGCGACCGCTTGACTTGATGATGTTCCCTTGGAAACGTTGCACACAATTTTGCTGTTTGCGGCAGTTGGGAGGGAGGGGGAAAGGGACATGAGAGTGAATGTGACTTTATAAGCTTAAAAATTTTTTACCTTACACAGGGTTCATTTACAGCAGAAGGTCCAGGCACAGACTTTTGGTTATTTGGAGAAAAAAAAAGGACTGCATCATTAAAAGCGATAGAAGAAGAAGAAGGAAAAAAGTCTAACCTAACAAAGTTCTTTATTATGCAAAAAAAAGTTTTGTCATGAATGAAAATTGAGATTTTTGTTAATATGTAACCATGTTTCTAAGAAGTTATATGATGGCCACTAACTCGTGAAAAAAAAAGTGATTTATAATGAAAATGCAACCATTACATATATACACATAAGACTGGTTGTAATAAATTTATCTAATAATCTAATAATGTTGTTAAATGATGTTAAAATCAAACCTGACAAATCAGTTAAGGGGATCCTTAAAGTATTTGGGCAAGAACTGAAAGCACTGCAAATGGATTTATATGACACACTACTGCAACTGCTCACGAGTGTGTGTGTGTGCGTGTGTGTGTGCGTGGTAGTGTGCAAGAGTGGTGAAAGATACCTCACATGCTTGTCTGTCTCCCGATGAGGTGGCTCATCTGTTTAAATGATGTCAAGAGAAGACTTTGAGTGTACCAGTGATTGCTGATGCTGACTCTTTTAGTACAACAAATAAATAAATAAAAAGAAATTATCCCGGAAATGTTCTCAACCGCTCTTTGTAAGTTTTTTTTGTTCCCCCTTTCTCTTTTTAAAAGTGAATGTCTAGGAATCTCGCTGCACTATAGTAAGGCGCATTATTGATTTAAAAAAAATATCCCATGTAAGATTTGTCCATTTGTAAGATACCTCCTCATGTAATGTTAAATCGTGTACACGAGTGTGATATAAATCATTTGATCACAATTTGTGGGGTTTTTTTTTTTCATTCGTTAATTAGTTGATTACAAACACCTGTAGATCCTGTTTAGAAAAAGCAAACAAGAGTGGAGACACAGGCCTCTGTAAAAGGCTGGTAATTCACAGAATGCATGAGACATTAACATCAGGCTGTGGGATTGGTACATTTTCTGGTTCCCTTGAATACCGTGGATGGGGGATTATCGTATAAATACGCGCGTCTGAAGCAAACTCTCCATTGTGCTCTCTGATTGCACCGTGTGACCCTTAGTGAGAGGTGGACGGCGCTGCTGGGAAAGCTGCTGGTCGTTTTTACTCCGGCTGCTGCCTGAGATTGAAGCTTCTCAATAACCATGAGCCGTCCTCCGAGTCCGACTCCAGCACGATGGTTTAAGGCGCTGCGCAGGTAAAAAAAAGAAAAAGTGAAAAGACCTTTGTTTTGGCCTACTTGCGAGAAATTGAGACTTATTATTGCAAATGACCTTAGATTAGATACAGCTGTTCTGGGTGGCTCAGCTTAAGCGTCCAGCTTTGTTAGTTTTATGTGCATCACCTGACTGTCTGCACTGCAGTTATTCGGATTTTCAATATATGCCGGTGGGAGGCTCTTGCTGAGCGGGTGCACAAGCTTAATTTCACACTGGTTCATTCGGAAAGGCCAGCGGTAGCGATTTATTGACTGACACAGACAGACATGAGTCGAAAAGTAAAGGCGTGCTCTGCTTGTCAGAGACATGGGCGGCTAACATGCAGAAGGTGCAGTGATAAACGTGTGTGTGTGTGTGTGTGTGTGTGTACACTGATTGTGCGCATTCGCCTTGTGATGTTAAAACTAGCGTACTGTTACAGGACCAGGCTCGGGGACCCCTGTCTGAAGACGTATCCTCTGGAAAGCGTGGATCTCCTGAGGAGGGCTAGAGTCGCCTTTCAAGCTGGACGTACCCTGAAGGAGAACTTCAGACTGGCTCAGCTGGAGGCTGTGGTGCAGATGCTGGAGGAACACGAGTGTGACTTTGTGGATGCACTTGGAAGGGACCTCCATAAGGTCAGGGCGGAAGCGGTCTCCCTGCAGGGTTGTTGTTTTTAATAGTGAGAACTGATGGTAGAGTCAAATGTTTTTTCTTTGACTTCATATTAGTTTACTCTGTTTTTAACCAGCCTCGGTTTGAAACGGTTGTGTCTGAACTGATCCTGGTCAAGAATGAGGCTCTATATGCTATTAACAACTTACAGAAGTGGATGCAGCCACAGAAAGTGGAAAGAAACCTGGTAAGACTGTTGTTTAAATCATCTCGATAATGTTACTGGGATTAATCATGACCTTTTTCGAGAGAACATTCCACGTACTGCTACAAAGAAATGTATTGTGCTGAGCCCTGCAAAGCAGATTAAAACAGAAGTTGCATTGCCCCTTTCTAAAGGAATAAAATGAGCTCATGTGGTTTTTCTGTTTGTGTCATGATGAACCTTACCAGCTTTTTACTTGTGCTGTTTCACTTGTAATGTAATTTATTCGGTCTGTTTAGTCCACCACGCTGGACGACTGTCTGGTGATCAGTGAACCGCTGGGAGTGGTGCTTATCATTGGGACCTGGTGTAGTCCTGTACAAATGTGCCTTGTGCCACTGGTCGGGGCCATTGCAGCAGGTGCAGCCAGTATTATTTCATCATTTAGTTCTCCTGGACTCAGGCTAACTGACAGCAACTGATGTTTTATTTTCCATTTGTGTAGGAAACTGTGCAATCATCAGCCCCTCCGAGTCTACTGTGCACACAACAGAGCTTCTCCATCGTCTAATTCCCTCCTACTTGGATAATGTGAGTAAGCTAGCATAAAGGGACTGATTTTTCCCTGCAAGAACTTGCAGTATTTTTCTTAAAATATCAAAGGCAATACTCCCCCCCCCCCTTTTTTTTTTTTTTTTTTTTTTGGTTCTGAAGCTGATTAGACTGCACACTATGAATTTTTACTTCACTCGCTTTAACATAAGAATAACTGACTTTGGTTGCTACAGTGAGAGTGAAACACTTCATAGTTTTAGCTTCCAGAATAATTTGACTCCTTTGTAAGAATCTGTTTGAGCAGGTACCCTTTTATTGGCTTGTAATCAAATGAGCTTTCATTTGGTGAGATTACACTTTGAGATACTTAAATCTGGCATTTCAGAATTGAGCACTTTGTCATCCATGACTGAATATCTGACTCACCAGTGATATTGCTTTTTTTTTTTTATTTTATTTTTTTTTGTGTGTGCTTTTAGTTTAGTTGAATTATAAGAGATGCTTGTTTGAAGCGGGGGAACAAAAGGAATTCTCATACAAAACTCTTGTTTTCCTCAAGGAATGCTTCCATGCGGTTCTTGCAGGCTTGAGTGACTTGCCTGAAGTGATTGAGCTCAAATTTGATCATGTTTTCTTTACAGGTAATTTTTATTAGTCATCCTTTAATTAAAAAAAAAAGTGTTCTTTGAATTTGTTCACTGTTTAAGCTTGGCTGTCACTCTGCAGGTAACAAAGAGGACGGAAGCAAAATTGCTCTGGCTGCCGCCCGCACACTCACACCCGTCACCTTGATTCTGGGAGGGAAGAACCCATGTTACGTGGACCAGCACTGTGACATTTTCACCACTGTGCAGCGCATTGCTTGGGCACGTTTTCATAATGCTGGACAGAGTTTGGTGGCTCCTGACTACATTTTATGCCACACAGATGTCAAAGCTCGGCTGGTACAGGCCCTCAAGTGCTGCCTGATGGAGTTTTATGGCTCTAATCCCCAAGAGTCACATAGCTTTGGCCGGATAGTCAATCTAGAGATCTTTAACCGTACTAGAGGGATCTTATGGAGATCTGGCAAGGTGGCTGTGGGTGGACATGTGATAGAAGCAGAGAAATATATTGGTATGAAAAGCTAAATTCCTTGACACATATTGCACTTAATAGATTGCTTTAACATGGCTGTAATTTTATTTATTTTTTTTAAATCTGAAGCCCCAACAGTTTTGACAGATGTGGCTGAATCAGACCCCGTCATGCAAAAGGAGATCTTTGGTCCAGTTCTTCCTATTTTGACTGTAAACAATGTGGATGAGGCTATTAGTTTTATCAATAAGCAAGAAAAGCCCCTCTGTGTGTATGCATATTCCACCAACGGCAAGGTAGGTCTACGAGGCAAATTGAACAGGGGGGGAAACTGAAGCCAGAATTCATTGTAGGATTTATTCTGATCATGTGGTGGCTTTTCTGACACTGCAGGTAATTTCAAGACTCATGAGTGAGACCTGCAGTGGAAGCTTCTGCTCTAATGATTGCATCCTGCAGAGTGTGATGGTGGCTCTACCTTTTGGTGGAGTAGGTAAGTCTAAGCTGCAGTAGTAGTATGGATGGTGGGACAGTCTGTAAGTGATCTGCCAGTCTGACCAACTAACCCCCCCTCCCCTCTTTGAAGGTGCCAGTGGAATGGGTTCTTTCCATGGCCGCTACAGCTTTGATACATTTTCTCACAAGAAATCCTGTCTGCTACGAAGCGCACGGTTTGAATGTGTGACCTACCTGCGCTATCCACCCTTCGAGGACCGCAATCTGTCTCTAATGACATGGGCCAGCAGCCTTTCCCAGAAAAGCCAGGGCTGGTGCCAGATTATGTGACTGTGTGGGAGGGTAATGACAGCCATGCTGGAATTAAACAAACTGCCACTTTTGTTATGAGCAGGCCATGGAAGACAGAAGCGCATTATTATAGAATCAACAAGAATGGATTTCTATGGGCAAAATTGTTAACTGTATATTAACTTGTCTAAATGTATGTTTGAAACTTATAGGACACAAATATTTTGGATGTACACTGTTTATTGTGACCTGTGATTTTTTTTTTTTAACATTAAATGTGGGGAAAATGCATTAAAATAAAAATGTATTGTATTTATAGTTTGAATAAAGTATATGCATCTCAAAAGGTAATGCTTTTCATTTTAATCTTCACGTGAGACTGGTCATTCTGGCCTCATGTAGATTTTCTCTTCACTGCCCTCTTTCATAGATGCATATCTGGCGACTGTGAACAGGTAGTCACTTAACCTGAGTGGGAGGGAAAGGATATTTGTCAGTTACGTAGTAGAAATTTTTTTTTTTTTTTTTTTTTTTTTAAATAAAAAAGGTACAACACTGACCTGTTCAAGAACTTGGCAACATCTGGATCTGCCTCACCTGATCGCACAATTGGAGCAACGCTATGGGGAGGGGAACAGAACCAACTACAGATTACTTTGTCATTCAGGACGACCTTACATAGATCATACTAAAACTAACCTGCGCTCTGCTCGCCGACAGACTGTCCGAGCTAAGTGCAAAGCTGCGCTGCTCTTCCCACCAGACTGTGGCAAAAAAAACAACCCAGTATATATTAGTTCAACAGGGACACGCAAACATTTGTTAAAAACGTGCGCAGCTTACTGGTAAAATGAAGCTGGTTAAAGGAGGGAGTTCTTCTGTAAACTCATCAATCCAGGTCTCCAAGTCCACAATTGGCTGTGCAATAAATTTTGTTCTCTCTTGCAAAAAACAGAATAGAGTGTGATCACATGTGACACAATAAATAAAAACAGACTTGATTAGCCAAAGCTATCATACTTATATGGCTTTCTCTTGCAGATGATCGAGGGGTAGCAATGTTGGCGCCCACATCTTGTAAAACGCACTGGATCTGTGGTGACAAAAGCCAAATGATGACAAACCTCTCTGAATTTATGGTGTAGGAACTGAAAGAAGTTAAGAAATGCAGTATGACAAAATCAAACCTTGTCCAATTGATGAGTGAATGTATGACGTTTATCAAGGCAAAACTCTCTTGCCAGCCTGTAAAAGTTAATGTAACTTTAGACAAGGCATGTCATAAAAAAAATGCTAAAATGACATGCCATATTTGAATTGTAGAAATGTTACCCTATAGCTGATGACAGCTCGTCTGTATTCCCCAAGGCTTCAAAAATGTGATCTTCTTTTGGCCTTCTTTCTCCTGTAAATGTGCTTGAGAAACCTAAGAAGGAATCAAGACAAAGTTTTTTAAAATATTGCTTATTCCAAAAGTACAGTGCGGTAGTGTTGTCTGAGTTACAATGATAAATAACCTTTGTCTCCTGTTTTGGTGTATATTTTGGGCACCCTGTTGTCCTCACCAGTGGCATAACTGTTTTGAAAAAGAAGGATATTAAAGGAAAGGTGTTTAAGTATTTTTATATATTCACCAAACACTATATTAGGTACATCTTGCTTTAATCGGTTTGGTCCCCTCTCCTGTCTTCAGAACCTTAATTCTATGTGGCATAGATACAACAAGGTGCTGGAAACACTCCTCAGAGATTTTGATCTATATTAACATCACACAATGATGCAGATTTGTCAGCTGCCACCACAACCACATCTTAAAGGTGCTCTACTGGATTGAAATCTGGTGACTGCAGAGTGCATTTAAGTACAGTGAACTCATTGTTATGTTCAACAAACTAGTTTGAGATTATTTGAGTGTTATGGCACATCAACTTATCCTGCTGGAAGAGGATTGGTACACTTTGGTCATAAAGGGATGTCATTGTCAACAACAATACAGTACCTAACAAAGTGACCATTGAGTTTAATTCTGTTGTATTTTTAGGAACGATCTGTATGGCAGATGCCAACCAGCAGTTGCTAGTTACACAGACAGTTACACGAACAACACGAACAGAAGCACAACACTGTGCACACAAACGCTGACACAGGACTGTACAGTATAGCTACCTTCTGACTGAAAACAGGGTAAACAACGGTCTCTTTGCCCGATACTCGCTAATGAACCTGCATGTCCCTGGAGCGCCGCGAAGGAGAGAATGTCTGAAAACAAACGATGTCATTTTTAGCTACAACACAGTATCGACAGCAGCAAGGGTAAACGACAGAATTGCCCTTTTTGTCCATCCGTGGTGTCCGTAGTTCATAGGCGTTTCCATTTCATCGCATGATTGGCCAACTCACCCGGTGGTGGCAGAGTTCTGAATGCTGATTGGCCAGACGAAAATATGCTCGACCAGCTGAAGGGGAGTTGATTGGACACAGGAAATCCTCGCTCGTCCCTCGTCCCGTGTGTCAGGTCACGGTTTAACACTCTCAGATACTCGTGAAGAGAATGTAGTGTTGCTCCATGATTTTTTTTTTAATCACAAAATTAATTTGTAAAGTTATTAACAGTCATTAATGTTCGCGTAAAGGACGGTGCTGTGGAACTAAGCTGTCTACGGCTTCTTGCCTGTTCAGCGGATTAACATTAGCTAAGCTAGCTGTTATTAATGCTGTCAGTGAAAAGTTGAACTGAAGCAATTGAGTTACGTAGATTTGGGCATATTTTGTGCTCTGTTCTGGAAGCTTTTACAGAAATGCAAGTGACGGACCTTTACGTGTCAGCTCCTGGAAAGGCGATCCTACACGGAGAGCATGCAGTCGTTCACGGAAAGGTAAGCTCTGAAGTGATACCATAATGACATTTAATGCACCAGTCAGCATCTTAGCAAAAATATGACTAATTAAGATTTATCAAACAACCGGTCCAATTGCAAAAGTGTCATTTTATATTTTAATATTTACCCCGTTATCATAAAGCTACAGCATGTCTTTGATGAAAAGGTTAATAACCAAAAATAAAAAAAGAGGAGATTTTATTTATTTATCTCTTTAACATTTTGCTTGTTCTAATGTTGCTTCATGGCAGGTGGCTCTTGCTGTGAGCTTAAACTTGAGGACATATTTGCGATTGAAAGCCGATACTTTTGGCCAGGTTTGCATCAACCTGCCCAATATCGACACATTCCTCAGCTGGGACCTTTCACAACTGAAGCAGCTTGTTACTTATTTCCATGGTAAGGTGCATCAGAGGTGCTCCTGCAAATTCTGTTTTTATGATATTGCGTGCAGTTCAAGCATCCTACAGTGAAATTTTAGTACTGATACCAATTTTGGCCTAATGTTGGTGGTACAGCAGTATATCCACTGTAACACCAGTCTGTGTCTAAATGGGAGACAAAGGTGTTTAGTGTGGAAAAAGTAGGAAAAAAGTGCAACTCATTTACTGTATTTCCCATAATTATTTGAGAATCATTGACAGTACTATAAACTCACCACCATCCAAAGTGATTAAATTTACGAGCTTCTGGGTGAGAAATATTTATTGAGTTTTTTTGCAGCTGTAAATTTCCATTTACTGTCTTTTTATAATGTCAGCCTTTGGATGTGCCAACTAATGACAGTCTTAATTAACAGGTTTTTAAGTAATTTGCTAGATTAAACTATATGCTTTGGTTTTGTACAGTTATAGATCAAAGTGCATTGGTGTGATATACCTTGTAATTGATGTTATTAGGTAAGAGGGATGAGGTGCAATGCCTGGATGCTGAACTTGTGAGGAGACTGCGGGAATTTATTGGTGTAAGCAATGGAAGCTTGGATACTTGCAGCATGGCCACCTTATCCTTCCTTTACCTCTACCTGTCGCTGTTTGGATCAGGGTGAGAGAGGACTTCTTCTCATCATTTGCACATCTGTAGCCATTTTTGTCACAAAGGCATCAACAAATTGCAGGTGTATATATGAAAATGTTCTCTCTATGCACATAGGAAAGTAATAACTCGTGCCTTTTTAAAAACCTGTAGTCAATCACTCACTGAACTCTTTAAAAAATATCGGTACTTCATTCTGAGACAGAGCGTTACAGTGTAAAATTTAACATTATTTTAGAAGGAACATTTTGTGCTGAGTAACAGGAAATCTGTTATCATGACTCTTGTGTACTTTTCTAGGAGTAGTGGGGGTTAAAGGTCATTTGTCTAAAGCAGTCAAAGTCTTTGATGTTTAGTAAGTACAGGATAGTAATTATGTTATATTTCTGTTATAACATCTGAAAAAAGATGAAGTTTCATTTCTATATTAACTCACAGCTTACACAAGTGTTAAAGGCAAACTCTCAAAAGTAAACACTCAAAAGAGAAGTCCAGTAAAAATGATGAAAGACTGCAGCTGTAAACTCATTGCCCAGAGGTGGTGCAACTGAAAATGGCTGCAGCTATTACTTTCCCCACCTACTGGTGATTCAGACAGTGTGCAGACAAATAATGACAAATGACAAAATGACTCTGTCTTGTTTAAACTCTACAGTCTTTCTGTGTGTGTGCGTGCGTGTGTGTTTGTGAGTGTGTGCATGAGAGTGCGTCAGGGAGGGCTATTTATTGTGTGTACCATTGTATTCTGTGGCGTATAATAGTGGGGTTTCTTGCATTTCAGATTTTATTGTTTGCTCAGTGATAACTCTGTTTATATTTAGATGTCCCTATTAAAATGATATACACATTACAGTAGATTGTATTAGTTTTGGTTTTGTGCCCACTTGCAATAAATGTAGTTTTAAGTTCAATTTCCAAACATCTAAGTTACCAGTGAAGTAGATTAGGTTCAGGTAAAAGTTTCTCTTCTTTAAAATGAAGATGCTAAAGGTATTGGTTGGATGTTAGTATTAACTGCTTCGGCAGCTGTTAACAGAAAAGATGCTGAGGAGCATTAAGCTGCAGGTTGTTGGGAGGTTTAATCGCCGTTGACAAGGCGGTGGCATGTCTGAGAGAGGTGATGGGTTGTGACAGGATCCCCGCTAATGAGCGTCTGGCACTGAGCCAGTCTGTGCCCTAGTGCCTGTATGCATTTTCCTCTAAAGAGAAAGAAGAGCTGGACATTTAGTTTACAGTATTCACCTCTGCCCAAAAGCAGCGTCCCTGACAGGCATTGACAGAAGTGTCAAGTTTCTGTTGAATGTACTAGTGTACATGTGTGCTGTAAGAGTCACATGACTGTACAGAAGGCAATATCACATATTATGTACTTTACTTAATGAAGTATACTCTATATATTAAAAATGACTGATAGCTGATTGTAAATGAGAAGTAATCAGTAGGATTTTTAAATCTACAGTGATGCTCACAGGTTGTGTTCATTCTAATTTTGGGGATACAGTTGCAAATTTCTATTATCTGCAACTATTTTTTTACCGTTTCAGTGCATATGCAGTCAAAAGTCATACATATACACAATTTAAATTCTATAAAAGCAGTTTCTGTATTTGTTTTCTCAGTGAGCTGCCCAGTTTGACGCTGACTGTGTGGTCAGAGCTGCCTACTGGAGCAGGACTCGGGTCAAGTGCCGCCTACTCTGTGTGTTTAGCTGCAGCTCTGCTTTGCGCAAGTGGAGCCATCCCCCCTCCTCTCAAAGAGTGGGAACACACTGCCAGGTAATGTTCAGGCCTCCATCTCCATCACGAGCTCTGTATGCGGTTGCTGTCAGCTGCCGTTTTGTATAGGCGTCACGGCAGGGCTGCAAAAATGGGACAGCAAGCGTAAAATTTTAAATTACACATCACACAATGGAAATGGTGTCACACAGGCTTTTGGTTTGAAGTTGAAGGTGAGGCCTTAAATTATAACATTCAACTTGTTAAAAAGAAAAATTAATGGATGGGTTTGGTCAGCACCACAACACAACTTGTATTGCAGTTCACAATACAAAAGATATTGCATTTTACACCAGTACTTTTAACATTTTCTCGCTAAATTTCCAGATTTTATAACAACTGCCTCTTTTTTTTTTTTAAACTGTCTCGTATATGATCGTTTTAGGATTTTGACACTTCTTCCTTTTATTTTGGTATGACTGGTGTCAGGTGGTGTCAGGAGGAACTGGAGCTAATCAACAGTTGGGCTTTCCAAGGGGAGATGATCATCCACGGTAATCCTTCAGGAGTGGACAATGCTGTAGGAACGTGGGGTGAGGCATTAAAATGTGTAGCTTGTTACACCTTCCTTCATTTTTGTACCGCACTCTTTCATGTACTCATCAGAGTTTTGCACCATCATTGTTCATTGTTATCTGATTATTGTGATTTTAATGATTCATCTTTGGTTTACGTAGGCGGCATGCTCAGATTCTTGGCTGGAAAGATAATACCGCTGAGCAGGTACTAAAGAAGGATTATTAATTAGATTTTATTTAAAGGGTCAATTAACAAACTCATTGTCTGGACAAAATTAATACGTCAGTAAAGCACCAGAATAATACGTCTGAATGAACCCTCTGATCTGTCTGTTTTACTTCCAGGGTGCCGTTATTAAGAATCCTCCTCACTAACACCAAAGTACCACGAAGCACCAAGGTACTTGTTGCCGGGGTGAAGGACAAAATTAACAAGGTACTAAATGGTTTCTTCCTCCCCCGTGTGTTACTTGCCGACACTGTAATTAATATAATAGGCGGTGCTTTTGCTTGGCAGATACTCCTGCGTGTGGTGTTGAGTGCCTTCATAAAATATTAAAATTAAACTCTTAGCCGGCACCCCTGTGCGCTGTTGCCTTGGTGACACCAGCAGGTGTGCAGATTTCTGTCTGAGACAGAGAATTCGGCCTGAATGGTGTTGTGACAGTGTTGTGATCAAACTAGAGCACAAGTCAAACCTGCCATCCCAGAATCTGTATTTGTATGCAGCTTATCCATCAGAAAACAGCCATTAAAAAAATATGTGTGTACAGATGTTATTGTATTGCACGAGTGATGTTGGAAAAGTTAATCTCTTTGGGTTTTGTGTTCCCCTCCTGTAGTTTCCATCCATCATGGTACCTGTTCTTGACTCGGTTGATGCCATTTCCTGCACTTGTGAAAAGGTCCTCTCAGAGATGACCTGCGAGCCCATCACAGGAGAGCATTACAATATTCTAGAGGTACAAATATTAGTTGATTTTGTGAAGCAGTTTGCGTTATAAACATGTCATTAAATGTCAGTGTTACTTCTTTTTGAAAGTCTGCTGCATCTAAAATAAATAATGTAATAGATGTATTGTGGAGTACTGTACAAGTCTTGAGCCACCCCTCATTTCTTTATATTTGGTTTCCACTTTATTTATTTATTTATTTATTTATTTATTTATTTATTTATTTATTTATTTAAGCGGTCTCCAGCAATCTAAGGAGCTTGGAAAGAAAAGCGTCTGGACTTCTTTAAGTTTCTTGAAGACGTTTCACCTCTCATTCGGGAAGCTTCTTCAGTTCTGAGAGCAACTGGTGGAGAGTACCAGATTTTTAAGCCCTATTGGGAGCATCACTAAGAGGGTCATGGACCCCCTTGTGATCCTCTGCCTTATCACACGAGCCAAGGTGTGAAACATCTTCAAGAAACTTAAAGAAGTTCAGATGCTTTTCTTTCCAAGCTCCTTAGAGTATGATGACCTGGATGACTGACAAACTTCACAGACATACGGACTCCAGCAATATTTCCCCAGGCTTTCTGAAGTTCTTGAAATAAGTTTTTCTTTGGACATTGGCTGCTTTTTCAGTCATTTCAGTCCAGTCCCTGTACCTGATCATTTTCCCAGAAGTGTTTTTTGTTTGTTAAGCTACTTAACACTAACCTATGAATCATTTAAACATAAAAAGGCACCTAACTCAAGGGATAAACTAGTTTTGTCTACACATAATAGACAACTTAGCAAAGAAACAATTATAAATTATATCTTTAGGCACTTTGTTACTGGCAACTTCTCACAAAACATGTATTCCGATTTCTTTAGTTGAATTAGTACTGCAGACATAAAATAGTATTTTTGTACCAACAAAGTGTTTTCAAAAGAACTATTAGCTGAAAACTTGTCATATCTTGGGGCAGTGTGTGTGTCCTTAAAAATTTGAGGAAAGTTGGAGGGCAAAAGAAGGAAAAAAAAAAAAAGATCCACCATGCAATACCATCTGGAAAGCATCTGATTGGTAACAGCATCACAATGATCCCAAACACACTGCCAGTGCAGTAAAAGCATACCTGGAAAGAAAAACACATCAGTAGAGCATTATCAGTCATGGATTGGCCTCCTCAGTGCCCGGACCGCCAGGTTATTGAAGCAGTGTGGGAGCATTTTGGCAGGGAACAGAACAAAAGGCAGCCAACATCCAAAGAAGAGCTTTGAATGTCCTTCAAGAAGCCCCAAGAACTTTTTCTGAAGACTACTTATAGAAAAGACAAGAAAGCTTGCCTTAGAGAGTTTAGGCTGTGTTGAAGAATAAAGGTGGTTATACCAAGCATTGACTTTCAAGCTTGTTAGAATCATTCACTTTGTTTTGGTCTTAAATATTGTATTTTCATGTATGTTTGCACATTTCAGTAAATCTCTCCACCTATTTCTCAAAATGTTAAGAATGAGGGGCGACACGAGACTTTTGCACAGTACTGTATAATGTATAGTACCTAAGAAATATACTGTATACTTGAGACAAAGCTGACTTTGATCTTTGAGGTGATCAGAGAAGGGGTGCTAGTTGTGCAAAGTTATCACTTTGTTTTCCAAAATAACTTCCTGGCTAAAGTCAAGACCATGTTAGACCACATTAGCAGGTTAGCCGAATAGTATTTACACTCCGGCATGATACAGTTGCTAGCTACGCAAGTGTAGGCTAGCTGTCTAACCTAGCCTAGACAAAAGTTAGCTAGTGTTGTTAACTGTTGTAGCATAGTGCTGTTTTGAAAATGTCTAAACCACACAGCTGATTTTCTCCCTGTAGCATGTATGAATTAACCAACAGCTGTGTGATACCCTTTAAAGGAACTCATTGATATCAACCAGCACCATCTGAATGTGATGGGGGTGGGGCACCCTGCCCTGGACAGACTTTGCCAGGTCACACTGGCCAAAGGGCTCCACAGCAAGCTAACAGGTGCAGGGGGAGGAGGCTGTGGCATCACGCTTCTGAGACCAGGTGCTTTTTATTGTGCATTTTTAAATGATTATGTGAAGAGTAATTTATTTTAAAGGAATGTACTTTATCTGCTGTTATAAGTACCTTTGCAGTTTAGATGACTTGCATAATTCAAATTAATCATTCATTTTTTCCACATCCTTCAGCTGATTGGTCTTCAGTCTTGTAATGAATTAATTTTGATGAGGAATGTTTGAAGAGCTAAACTGTCAGGCTCCTGCTGACAGCAAGTTTGTTTTTGTTTTTTTTCCTCTCAAATTCTCCCTCACTCTCATATTAATGATTTGAGTGGCAGAAAATGATGAGCAGGCTGTGCAAGAAAACGTCTTTGGTATGCAAGTATTACTGTGCAATTGGTTCTAAGAAAACTTTGTATCATCCTCTCTTTGACAAAGCAAACAAGCAGAGAACCTGCAAGTTCAGCCTTTGTTTATGCCTGCAGCCTGTAACATACTGAATTTTAACAAGTCTTAACCACACCAAATAGATTTCCAAAGGCTTTTTTATTTGTTTTCTTAGCAAATGTTTCTGACTGAGGGAATTTCCAAGTGTTTCATATCTGTCTAGTCTACATGCTCTCAGAGGGTTTTATAGCGCAGCTCTTTAAGTTAAGGAAGCGAGGATTAAGTTATTTTATCTTTGTGTTTTAAAGCTGCTCTTGAATGTGAAGCTTTACATTTTCATCTGAGTCTGTGTGGTTACTGTGAGTATTACTATGCAGCTGCATCCTTACTGTTGAGATGATGTCAAGCCCTGTTTTGGACCATTTCCTTTGCAAAAAGCAGCAGATGTTTGGTACAGTCTCACAGAGCACACAAGTCTGCCTCAGCTTATTAACTGAAGTGACTTATTTTTATCCCTGTCTTGACCTTGTCTTATATTACCTGTTATAACTGGCTTGTTTTATAGAAACCGACTCCCTGATGGCCCAGAGTACAGTGCAGGAGTTGAAAGACTGTGGCTTTGACTGCTGGGAAACAAGCATTGGTGGGCCAGGTGTCCAGCAGCATTCGGCCATTTCTGTTAAGGAGGAAATTCTGGAGATTTTAAATTACTACTAAGACTCACCCGTGGCAGTGTCTGCGAAGGAGGACAGATGTAATAGTGGGCTTTTTATTATCTCAAGACCTGCGGTATACTGAACTAATAAAGGAGGCCGAATGGACCAAGGAGCATTTCAATCTGGGCAGGGTGGGGTGGGATGGGGCGGTCTAATCTCTCTTAAATCTGTGATGATTGAACTATGTTGTGTTTTGGGTAACACTTCTTATTCAGTGAAAATGTACTCACGGTTTACGAGCATGTGCACTGACATCTAAGTCCAGTAGGTGGCATCAGAGTTGCACAAATGCTTCTTTATGGAAGGAGAGTTGCAGAAGACGGCACTCATAAAATTGACTGACATGGAAGTGAAACACTGGCAGGATTAAGTTATATTTTCTTCCAAATGCTTAAAGCAGTAGGGGTCAGTATATTTTAGTACATTAAAAGATCACCAATCCTGAAATAATACTCCTCTAATACAATGTTGTTGTGATGACGATGAGACATTATTTAACAAGAACAAAGTCAAACTCAACAGATTTCACTCTCATGAAATATTTAAAAATGATGCAAATCATTTAAAAACCTCTGAATCCCATCATGCACTGCTGCATTGCTCTGAAATTTTGGTGTGCTAAAATGTATTCTAATTATGCTAAAACCAAAGAATTCGATGTGATTTCAGTTGTTTCCTTGTTGAGAGCGTCTATAATTTCTCCAGCACTTTGGTAAAATGTCACTATTTTATGCTCTGTTAGTTTTTGCAGTGAAAGGCTAACCGGCTGTGTTGTTTTGCTAATACAGAATGGGGAAAGAGGGAAAGCAGGAGTGTGTGACTTTCTCTGGAGCCTCTGGATTAGCGCTACTATAATGTGAATCAATGACGAGTGTCCTTCTGAGTCACGCGTTTGTGCTGACATGCAAACACACACACACACACACACACACACGCACACACACACACACACACACACACACACACACAAACCAGCTTTCCCAAATTCTTCTCCACCTAATCGCTCCCTTGAAAGCATTACAGAGTATTCTGCAAATGTCGCAGATGGAGAAGACGGATCTGTTTAGAATTTCACTGATTTGGGGAAAAGGTCATTGGGGGATTCAGTTGAGTTTGAATATCTATTTCATTTTCTGCTTTTTTTTGTAAATGTCACAAAGATTGAGTAGTACAAATCTGGCACCGTGCGTGAATATACGACATTTGTCACCCTCCCTCCTTTTTCTGCCTGGCGCCCCCTCTGTCCTCTTGAATTGTGTCATCTTTGTCAGGGCAGCCCCCCGTCAGCGTGCCGCACAGTTGCCCCTAACCCCTGCTGGAATTTAATTACCACTGCGCTTTTCAATTGAAATGGCATTGACGAGGAGGGGAGGGGGAAAAGAGCGAGACAACGGAGCCAGTTTTATTTGAAGCCCCTCTCTTTCTTTTCTGTCTCATTCTCTTTCGCTCCTTTTAGCCCTGCGAGGCACAGATGGTATTTTTTTTTTATATCAGTGTCAGCGCCTGCTTCTTTCTGCTCTGATGAATAGAATCTAAGGAGCAGGCCTAAGATGATTTCAGATAACAGAGGGAGTGAGGAAGGGGGTCAAGGATAGAGGGAGAATGTCAAAATTAGAGAGATACAGTGGAAAAAACGTGCGCTGTCCCCGCAGCGAGGAGCGAGATGTACAAACCATTTAACATTTAACATTTTGAGGGGTTTTAGGGAGTTTTGTCTGTGTGGATCAATGTGATACAATCTGGGATGAATAATTCATTCTGTCTAAGCAGGAGGAATAAAATGCTAAATGTGAATTTGCTGAGTGGTCATGCACACTGTGGCACATTCCCTCTGGTCCCCGGTCGACTGGTGAAATGCTTGTCAGGAGCCATTAAGTTTGAATACAGAATTAGACCTGACTGACAAGATATCATGTTGATGTCTACTGGTTTCGCCAATGGGGATCTAGTGTATGACTTCCCACAGCGAACGTCTGCATTTGCATCTATAGGCTTTTGGATCACAGTTTTTTTTGGGTTGTTATTATGGGAAACGTCTTGTACTGATTGAATTATATGTCTTCATATCTTTAAAAGAGGATGTGGAATTGGCACACAGCAGGAAATATCTGCGCAACCCTCCTCTGCCCAGCATTCAAATGAACACAATGACAGAGGCAGAATCAACATCATGATGATCCTTTCTGTCACGATGAGCTGCATGACCCTCCTGGGGGTGTTTGCCCTTTTACTAAGTCGAGGTCGGTGGCCGGTGTTCTCAGCAGGGGTCCGATTAAGGCAGCATGGTGCGGGAGGGCCGTCGAAGATCTCGAAGGATTCAGGTTTACATTCACCAATATGTCAAGAAGTGCTTTTAGTTCTTACTCTTTGATTAAATGATTAACTTTTTCAAAAAGCATGATGAACAACTAAGACAGTTTTTTCATTATTGATAAAGTAACCCAGTGCATAATTAAAAACACTTTGTTGCTACAGTGTTAATCGGTCTGCTATGCCTTAGTGTGAGTGTGCTCACTTTGAGTCTGGTCTGCTTGTGCTTTGTGACAGTTTTAGCATTTAATCATCATCCAGTGGTTGTGACTTGAGTAGACAAACCAGAGTTACTCATTTTTTTTAGGATTTGCAAATACTTCTGTCCTGTGAACGCTCGGTGGTGGAGGAAGTTTTGGTTTGTTTATTAAAATTATCTTCAGGGGTCTGAAGGATGGAAATTATTCTACTCAACCAAACAAAAAACAAATAAATGTGAGGCTAAAAATTTTTTTTTTTAATCCATACATGATTTAAGTGTAGTTTGGTTGCCTTCTCCTTCAAGGTTATCTCCTTGTGTAACACTGCTAGCTTTCTTATGTTTAGAGCACTCCCTGGAAATCCCATTGTGCCTTTTTGACTTCATCATGGGCTTCAAACGTGTGCAAAGAGCAAACATCCTTCTCATACCCAAGCTTCATGCCAAGGATAATCAGTGGTGACGAGAGCTTGTGGCTCTCAGCTATGACCCAGAGACCAAATAGCGGTTTTCAGAGGAACTGTCCAGTTTGCTAGCCTGAAGGTGGTATATCGGGTCAGGAGCATGCTTGTAATTTTCTTCAACCTTAACAGGGTTGTGCACCTTGAATTCATCACCCAGGGCCATACTGTCATCACTGAGTCCTACTGTAATGTCCCGAGGCTTCTGAGGGAGAACATTGAGCACAAAAGACCTAAACTGTGTTGTATGCCATCATGTGCCAGTCAGGCATTTATGCCCAAACCACCTTGCTTACTCGCCAGATTTGTCCTCCATCACAAAATAAAATTGGACACACAAGTGGTCAAGAAGCAGCGTAAATGGAGAAGGAGCAGTGCAGCATTTTATAAAAATGTTATGCCACCACCTTGAAGGTGGTGGCATAACATTTTTATATCAGGTAGTTTTTTTTTTGTTTTTATTTTGGTGCTACAGCTAAAACTTTTTAATCACACCCCATCTGCAGACCAGTGCTTTATGTTAGCATGCTAACACGGTCATGCTAATTCTAATGTTTACAATATTCACCGTCATAGTTTAGCATGCTAAAAAATGGTAGTCAGTGTTAATCGCAGCTAAAATTTCACTGAATGGAAAGTTAAAGTAAGTATCTGCTCTAAGGTATTGAAATTCAATATTTTTAACTGACACTAAAACTCTGGAAACCTTTAATATCTGTTAAAAATGTAAATTATTTATAGTTTTAACCTCCTGGACCTGGTGTCCACATATGTGGATATCACATTTTGGGTTGTCTAGACGAAAATACTAAATTTTGCTCTACAAGAGCTTGATATCCACTTACAAGGACATTATATTGCCACTGTTCTATCAAAATTTAAAACGAATGTCCTCATATGTGGATCTTATTTTTCTCAGAAATAAAAATCAGGTAAAAAAAACAAAATGAAACAAAACTGGTAATTCTTTGTTTTTACATTCATCCAGCCCAAATGGCAAAGAGAAATTAAAAATGCATGAAAAAGTTTGGGTCTTAGGAAGTTAAATTATACTACAGTCTGGAAGCCTTAATTTTGCTGCAACATTTGGATGGTAGGGTCAGAATTTGGGGTAAACAACATGAAAGCATGTGTCCATGATTTCATGGGATGTTGTCTTGGCACACCGTGTCCCCTTATTATCAGTAGTGCATCATTTAAACATCACAAACTACCTGCATGTTGTTGCTCTCTTAATGACCACAGTGTACCCATCTTCTGATGACTGCTTCCACCAGGATAACTCACTATGATGCAAAGCTCAGATCATCTCAAACTTTTTTTTTTTAACATGACAGTGAGTTCACTGTGCTCAAATGACCTCTACAGTCACCAGATCTCAATCCAATAGTGCACCTTTGGGATGTGGTGGATGTGGCAACCACTAAATTTGCAGCAACTCTGTGATGCTTTCATGCCTAATTATCAGTTCTGAAAGCAACAGGGGGTCCAACCTGGTGTTATTAAGGTATAACTAATCGGCTGTCTGAGGAGTAAATATTGCATTATGTTGAGATTTTAGCCTGTAATGGAAGAACTGTAGAGAGGAGGAACACTAAGTTAGCATATAGGCCTGTTTTGAAACAGAGTCAATATAAAGCTAAAGCTATGCATGTCACTGTAAATCCTACATGTGTTTGTGCAAATGAATCACATTAAAACAGTTTTTATAATAAAACAAATAGCAGTGTTTTCATCCACAGATTTCATTTTTGGGCATTTGGAATCCATAGTTACAAAATGCTATTTTTTAAAAATCTGGTGATATAATATATGTATATATCATGTGTATACACACACAGACGCACATATATTCCCCAACCTCCAGACTTGTAATCCCCTTTTAAACTGGCCTTAACACAGACAGTAATATTTCAAAAGAGGTTTCCACCTGGAGGATCTGTTTGGTCTAGAACGAGGCTTCTTTCATGCCTATGAAATGGCTCCACAGCTACAGACCAGCTTGAGCTGTTTTACTGTGAACATCTGAAGCACATGACGCAAAGCAGCTCCAGTCCACGTCTCAGTTTCCATCATGGAATTGTATCATGTTGTAGTATTGATCCTGTAATTGATCCTGTGAAGTCGAGGGCACCTGTACATACTCTGTCATCCCTCAGTGCCAGGAGCGCTCTTGTTTAATTGCAGGCTAAGGCGCTGGTTTTTCATGTTGCCTTTGAAAAGCCTCATTGATTTTTATACCACCCTTCATCCTTGCTGTGCTCCGTTTTAAGAGCAAATCCCTGGTGTTGAAGTTGCCGTGAATGTAAAAGTATGAAATCTGTCAGCGCTTTTCACAAGGCTTCCAGGTGTTATCCAGACACGTTAACACTCGTGTTTAAAAAAAGAGTTGGCTTTCTTTCTTTTTTCTTTTTCTTTTTTTACAATTTTAAACAGAAGAAGGAAGAATAGAAGCTGTGTTACATGCTACTCTGGCTCATATGGGGCCAGATGAATGTGAGACTTGTAAGGTCAAGGTTTGTAACTTTGCGCTTGTTTCTGTTGCTTGAATTAAAAGAAAAAAGTCACACCCAAGTGAAGATATGTTGAATTAGTTTAATTATTTTTACTTCTTTGATGAGAGTGCATGTAGGGCTGTTGCACCAGAAAAGCATTCTACTTTAAGAGTTCATTGCATTAATTCATGAAATAATCTGAATCCAATAATCCAAACAGGAATGGGTTTTTTGTCAGGCTTTTAACTGCGGCTTAGATACTGGCACAGAAATATATTTAGTACATGAGGGTCTATATAGAACAAAAACATCCTAAATGAAATTTGATTTGCATTAATTTGAGAAGCAGCTTATCTAACATTCATACTTTGAACTTGCTTTGAATTCGAAATAGGTTCTCATCATTTCCCTGGGATTGCAGCCAATTTATTGGATTCGGGTTTTTTTTTCCTCAGAGGCTCAGGGAGGCGGATGATCTCAAAATGTTATCACATGACACCATGTGATTGATGGACCATTAAAACGTCAGCCAGATGTACTTAAAACCACAGCTTTTAGGTTGATAAATCATGGCACAAATGGATACATAAAGCTGTTAGAAACAAATATTCCCATCTAGAGCTATCTGCAGTCAGATGGTAATGGATGTTCTATCTGATGGTTTGTCTGTCTCTCTGTATGTTTCTTTCTTCGCATTTTCCCTCTCGCCATGTATCTCTGGACTGCTGCAGTCATGTAATTACAATGGGCCAGGTAGGAGTGTTCATATTTCATCTGCTGCATTCACGATAACATCTAATAATCCGAAAGCGTTGCAAAATTGGTATCTCGTTGCTCATGCATTATGAATGAGTCACTGATTGCTTTTTTGCATAGATTAGCAATCATTTCACAGAAATCTTTCTTATAAAAATGTGCCAGGAGGGTTCTATCGCTTTTTCTGAAGAGTTGAGTTGCCACATCCCGCTCCTTTTTTAAGATCAGGTGATACCACTTCTCCCCCTTGCCCCACTGCTTCTTCTCTTGCTCTCTGATTTATTTCTCTATGCATATCATCATGGGGGGGATAAGTGTAATTTTCAGCCCACTTTGCAACTGATTGCTCACTTAGTGAATATATTCAGCATCTGCAGTGTCATTGTGTTTGGAGCCAAGTGGCTAAGTACCAATGAGATTCTTTGGCATCAAAGTAAACATTTGCAGACTCTAAGAAGTAAGAAGCAACTCTTCAGAGCTCAGATTGTGTGCCCTAAAAATGGATTTCTGTGACTTTTGGTTGTACTCACTTGTGACCACAAACTGGCATCGCACATTTTGGGTTGTAAGGTCTAGTGGTTAGGAAAATAGGCTGAGAACCACATCCCAGTGCAAAGTCCCAGGTAAGGTTTACATAGTACTTTTGTTTCCTGTCAGGCAAATAACCTGTTCCACAGTCACAATGATCTGCGTCATCCAGTGAAATGTCAAGTCATATTTATTTCACAGAGCACTTAAAGAGAGTGTTAGAACCAAGATGAAAAATGTCACACTTCTTAAAAAAAACTGCATGAAATTATTTCAATACATAAATGCAGTTTGAATTAAAACTGAATTTGTTCTTGTTGCAAACTGAATTACGACAAGAGTGCCAACAGTGTGAGTCTGTGGTGAGGTGTACCATGTATGGATGCCTGAGCTCATAACCTCTGGCCTTTGCCCCCTTCCCCCAGATGGGCAGACTCTCAGCCAAGGCCCTGTGGACATTGGTGCCCTCTGCTTGACAGCCCGTCACTGTGCTATAGTGGTGATTTTTTTTCTGCAGGAGATGGTGTCTGATTGGGAGCAGTGTGTGAATAGCCCTGTCACACTCGATAAGCCAGCAAGACGACCTGTGACGGGGACATATGGCATGTTTGACAGGGAGAGAGGGTGCGAATCGCACTGAATGATAAAATGGTGTTTTTCCCCCTTCGGCAATGTCATGCTTTCAGGCAAGCGTGTGGACCATCGCTCACTCAAGCGACTGACTCCAGCCTCCTTGTGACATTTCCTTCAAGGTCCTGAGTTTCTCTGCCTTGCGCCTGGCCAATTCTGACACTGCAAGCCTTTGCTGCTCGCAGCTGCTCGGTTAGCTTGTCGATGTGGGAAACATAATTGGATATCAGTTTAGTTTAGCGATGCACACTGGGAAATTCATCTTAAGAGCCTGTTCGTCAGTGCTCCTCTTAAAGCTCTCTGGCAGTGCAGCCCTTCATCTTGTCGCTTCTCAGCCTGTCACACGCCTCACACTGTTGATTAATACACACCGGTCTCATCAGACGACTCTAATTGATGGGTTCAGCCTCCTCAGGACCCTGATTTATTTAAAGGGCCATGAACACCGAAGAAAGAGAACGGAGGAAGGAGACAAGCAGGGTTGGATTTAAGCGTGTCGGGGAAATTATTGAGTTGAACTGCACGCCTCTCATCCTTACTGTCAGCCGGGTCTTGACTTCAGCTGTTGCAGCCTCAACTCCTATCCTGTCAAGTGTCACATTGTCAGTGTTTGTGGCCGTGACAGACAGCCCAGGTGTCACACTCAGGCTTCAGTGCACCATCAGGGACCTCTGCTCTGGTCCCCAGTGGCTCACAGTCAGAGAGACAGCACAGTCCAATAACCCCTCTCAAACCCAGCATGCCTTGCTCCCTGGGGAGTCCCCTGTGGAGTTTACTCTCTGTCCATTGGGCCAGAACTTAGAAATTCTGCCAATGGACACATAATCCTGCTTTCACTCTGAATGCTAATTATAACACTCCAACTGCTACAGTGCTACTTCTGCCTTTATAGTGACTTTTTCTTCTGCCTTTTTCCCTCTAAGAATTAGGGCACGTTCCTAACTTCATTGGCTGCTGCTGAACAGGGGACAGAAGGTTGGTATAAGCTGATCTTATCTTATAATGAGGATAATTTGGAAGAGAACTCTAATTGCGATTCAATCTCAGTGGGTGAACTTGTTTAAAGCCTTTACACAGATCAACATTTTACATTAACATATTGTGAACGCGGTAAGAACTGCAAAGAGCCCATAGAAAACATCACCACTGGTACTCTGCAAAACTTTGTAGCATCTTGTAGCCTTACAAGGGACACCTTGTTTTCTCACTTTAATCTGGTGCTGTTTTGACTCCAGTATCTAACAGTTTATTGACAAAATAGGATGTAAAGATTATGTAAATATGGGATTTATATTGCTTGGAGGACATAATTAGGACTCAAAATGAATGTTAATGTGACTGCGGGTCTAGTAAATGTGTAATTCTAACAAGTTCACTATATCGACTTGAGAGGTGATAATATGCCAGTGTTGTGCTCACAGCCCATTTCTATAAATATAAATGGTTGGTAGGTAATTGGTAGGTTCAGGCATTAAATTTGCCACAAGGTTTATTGAAAAGTACCTGATGCCAATTAGTGACATATTTTAAAAGACAAGCAACTTTTTAAAAAATATATATACAGTCAAAACTTTCATTTTGTAACTTGAGCTTTGATGAAAACCTGATTTCTGTCTTTAGGTATGCTGTGCTCTTGAATGGGAGCCTTTAGTTATTTGTTTTTCCAGCACATGCCGCAGATTGACTTGGGATTTAGAGAATTTGAAGGCCAATCAACATTTTTTTAAATCCCCAGAACAACTTCTGAACATTTTTATTTTATTTTTTTAACAGTTTGGCAGGATGCATTATTCTGCTGAAAGAGGACACTGCCTTCAGATGTGGTCTCCACCCAGTGTTTAGGTAGGCAGTATGTCAAAGTAATATGCATATAAATGCAGGGACTCAAGGTTTCTGAGTCAAACATTGCCAAGAGCTTGCCTTCTTTCCATAGTTTCTCCTGCTGCCATCTCCCTGAGCTAAATGACCCACATACACACATGGCTATAAAGAAAAAAAAGGTGATTCATCAGACCAAGCCAACTTCTATTACTCTGTGGTTTAGTTCTGATGCTAACTTGCCCATCATTTCCACTTTATGTGGCAGATAGTTGTCGTCATGGGCACTATTGTGGTTTGGAGATATGTAGCCCCATACTCAGTGGCTTAGTTCACTGTGTGCTCTGACACTTTCCCATCTTAGCCTGTGTTTTTCAGCTGGATAACATGATCAGCTGACTCCACAGTTCTAAAACATTTGATAGGTAACTTCTGGATATTGGGAAGACGTGACCTGCTGTTTTAGAGGTAATAACTCTGACATTGTCAAAGTTGCTCAAACCCTTTTGCTTCCCCACTTTAATTGATCTTTTTCTGCTTTCAGTTTATTGGCTTCAGGAACAAACTGTTTACTTGCTTACAAGGTAATCAATGTTATTTACTTCATGCTTCAGTGATTTTTATATTGGTTTCAATCAGAAGGTAAATGGCCCAGTTTATAAGGTAGTTTAAATTATTGCTTCCTCGGTGTGCTGCTGCAATAAAATGCTGCTTGCCCAGACTGGATCTTTGACCTTTTGTATAGAATTTTATGAATCATTTCATTCTGTTAAACATTTTGTGTGAAATTATGTTATAATTAATGCTTAAATTCTTCATTCTTCTTCTTCTTCTTCTTCTTCTTTTTATTGTTTTTGTGAGGTCACAGCGTCCATCAGTCACCGAAAAACAATACATTCATTATCCTATTCTTCAGCATGTTTTTCTCTCAGGTATGTTGTTACTGCATTGGCAGTGTGTTTGGGATCTTTGTCATGTTGAAAAATAAAGCTACTGCCAATCAGATGCTTTTCAGATTATATTGCATAGTGGATCAAAATCTGTCTGTACTTTTCTTCATTCATAATTCCTTAAATTATGACAAGATCAACACCGCTGACTGAAATGCAGCTCCAAACGTGACAGAGCCTCCACTGTGTTTTATAGACGCCTGCAGACACTCACTGTTACACCTCTCTCCTGACCTTCTCCATACACACTGACGACGAGTTGCAGTTTGAAATGCTTCAGCCTCTGTTTCCCTAACAGTAAATGGATCAACTGCAGGGCCAGCTTCATTAATGACATGACTTTTAGACACTGTTCACCTGGTGTAGATAGTTTTTTTTCTTCTTCTATTGTCCAGCCGAAATATGCCAAGCTCTTTGTTAACCTCATTTTACGTGCAAAAATATTATTTTATGTCTGTCAAACTGTGTTATCTTTGGCAGTTTTCATTGATTCAACTAAAGAAATGGAAACAAATTATATATTTTGAAATAGCCTGCTTGTAACAAAATATCTAAAGATACAATTCAAACTTAGTTCTTTGTTAAATTGTAACAAACACCAATTTTTCTCTTGAGTTAGGTGCCTTTTTAAAAATATATAATTTGAGGATTCACAGGTCAGATTTGGTGGCTTTACAAAAAACCCTTTCTGCAAAAATTGTCAGTTAGAAGGACTGGAGTAAAAATATGTGAAACAAACCTGGAGACCACAATTACCAGAAAGTCTGCCCCCTTGAAAGCAGAACATAAAGGAATGGTGGCCTTTGCGATTTACCGTATAAGAGAAAGCAGTCATGATTTTGGCCACGGATATCACTAGCTGTTGTTGCATCTTAATTTGAACTTTTTATTATTCAGTTAATTATTGCAATAATAATTTATTTTGTTTGCTACTTTGTTTTTTCAAATTAAATCAACATTTCTTTTATTTTAAGTAAGTAGTGAAACTCTGAAGTGAAACCACTCTGGCTCCCATTCCACATTTCACATGTTTATTGGTGTTGTATAAATCAGTCACAGTTTGGCTTTTGTTTCTTGCATAGCCATAAATTTTCTTGACAATTTTCCATTTCTCAGAATTGCTGTCCATGCCTGTGTTAACCCTGTGTGACAGTTTCTGTTCCACTGGACACAGTTTCAAGCTGAGCAGAGATAAGCCAGGACCTTCACTCATTGACCCTGCATCTAATTTTTTTGTTCTGGATTCCATCAATAAGGCTTGAGTGACAAGCTATCCTCTCGTTCAGCCACTATGCCGAATGCTAAATCGGACTTGGCCTTGCAGCAAGAGATGACCTCAGTGATATGATAGTCCTGCTGCACTGCCATCAGGAGACAAGAGGGGGTCTTTATCATACGCTTCACATTAGTAGTGTGCCATCTCTGTGTGGTGATTGTTTGTTAATCAGCAGTTAGGGCCCTTGGTAGTAAGAGAAACTTTTGTCAAGAAGCCATTTTAAGGATTTGGTCATAGATTTTTGTGCATTTCCCAAGAAGATTATAGGGATAGCTGGCACTACAACAATATTCATAAATATGCATCAGGCTTTGTGGAACACTAGAAACACAAAAGGGGCAATTTTGCATGATTGCATTCACTTACAGGAGGATAATATTGTGGGGGAAGCAATTTAAAGAAATGCGAAATAAATCAACTCTTAACATAGCCAACCAAATCTGGGACTGCTGTGAAAGGGAGGATTTCTCAAGGATAAGAAACCAACAAACAAGACACTTTTGATGCAGCAAATAAAGCAGTTTAACTCAACAAGGATGGTTATCAATGTGGAAGATGTTTCTTTTAGTCAGCATGATTAGCTTTACTTAGATGTTTTTGAATAATTTAATAATTTGAAAATTATTACTAGCGTGTTAGGGAATTTGCAGATTCCCATTTTGAGTGGAATTTTTCCCCCCAGCTTTTATGCAAGAAACTATAAATGTAGATTGTTTTGAGTGCTAGATGTCTACAGGAGAGTGTAATATAGTCACAAAACTGAACACATGTAAATATGGAGTCAAAACGATGAGTACTGAGAAAAAGGGCCCCAGAAATGAGCCCTCTGCTTTACGGCCCTGCCCAAATCTATTGTAAAATGCTATGGTGTTTGTATTTGAAGTATTTTTCTCTGGTGTATAAACATGTAACATTTTCAAAGATGGGTGTGGTATTCATTGGCACTGCAGTTCATGTCATCCTATCACAAGATAGTCTCGTGTAGTTGTTGTCTTTCTCATTAGATGTGTAATGGAAAGTAAAAAAGAGAGAGAGAAAAGAAAGAAAGAAAGAAATCGCTACCATTGAGGATGAACAGTGAAGTATTTAGACCTCATCTGTAGTCATGAGGGCATCAGCACTGATGAGCGTGGTCAGGGTCACAGCACTTAACTCTCCAAAGGAGGACCAGTGCTTGTAATCACATAATAACGTATGATCTCTCATTCAAGTGGAGTTGACATTCAGCAAATGCAAATTATTCCACAGACTGTGTAGCTCTGAGAGTTCTGGTCTTTGTATGCTTGTTATAAGGTACATTCGCATTATGCAAAGCATGCCAAACGTGGGCTGTTATGCTTAAGCTGGAAGAATAATTGATAATCTATTGACTATTATTTTTAGCACAGCATGTGGACTGTTATGCTGCAGTAAATGTTCAATTTGCATGTGTTCTGCAGCTAAGAAATTGAACCCTGGGGGATCATGCAGGAGCTGTAGCCCCTCTGTGTGCTGCCTCTCCCCCTCCGTAATTAAGAACAACATTTTGTGTTAGATTATAGGGAGACCCATCGTGCCATTGAACTGGGCTGCCTGATTAATAAAAGGCAGCTAATTTCAGTGGAGAAAGTCAGCACTCCAAAATGGCTCCTAATTACACATTAGGAGTGTGAAAGGCTCCTGCCGCTTCGGCCTCAATCCTCCACCCAACCCCGCAACCCCTCCCCAGCCGCAATGCATGTGCCTGCCTACCAGCACATTAACGCTGCTCCCAGGAGTGGCTAATTCCAGCCAACCCGTCGGCACAATCAGTGGCAGATGTCAGGAATCGAAGATGATGAATTATGAATATCCCGGAGATGTGGATAGGATACCAGCGTTAGGGGAGGGGAGGTAGGGGGGATCCTTTTTTTTTTTCTGTGCCTTTTTGGGCAGTCAAATAAGCAGGCAGATTCAGGAGGAGTGTGCAGTGGTTAGAGCGATTGATTTCTATTTGTCATTATAAATGAGGTCCGATTGAAATTGGATGTTTTAGTGAAGTCGTCAAGGACTTTATGAGTTGGAGGGGCTGTCTGGCAGTGTAGGGACTGTGCCTGACTGTGATAGCAGTAATGACTTCCTCTTCTCCCTCCCCTGGGTGGTCAGCTCAAGGGCTCAGGCAGCTGGGAATGATGTCCCAGAGAGGGCAACATGAACCTCTCAGCGCACAGCATTTGCATGGCTACATGATTACAGCTGAAATGGAGGAGGTGTGGTGAGGGTAGGGCTGGGGGCGGAAGGTGGTGACAGTAACAGCTGCAGAGAAGAGGACAGGAAATGGAGAGCGGTTGTTTTTGTTGCAACTGAGCCACATCCACAGAGGCATGATGGGAATGTTTTGATGAAAGGGAACTGATATCCTGTCACCAGCGCGTAATAAAACCATGCTCGCTTGCTTGTAATTACATTACCATAAAAATTGAGTTGAGTTGAGCTTAACTTTAATACATTTTTCCCCAATACCAGATCAAATGTGTTGTTTTTAAGCAGCAGGCGGTTTAAACTATGCTGACCTTTAAATATAGCCCTTTTATATGAATAGAGGAGACACAGTGGACACTATCTGCTGCATCCAGGGACCCTGGGACAGGCTGATGGAATCAACTTCCTTGTCAAAACAGATGTCAAACTGATGCCGTGGTTTATTACTGACTGACCAGCCGACTGATGAGCTGGCTGCGGATATATGAGCGTGCACCTGGACGTCTGTGGGGGGTGAGGTTCGAGCCTGGGGCAGGTTGCCAGGCCAGACTTCACCTTGCTACCTCCAATGAGGCCACAGTACATTTCCTCAGCCTTCCTGCCATTCATCACCACAGCATGATGGGCAAATTCATCTGAGCAGGAAAGAGGAGCTAATCCTCGATGTCTCAGACAGTGATTGACTTGCTCCTCCACAGGACTACAGCAGGACCAATGAAATTTAGTCTAAAACTGCTGTGGGGGTTCACAGGAAATTGGCCTTGCCAATCATAGGCAGCAACCCAGTGTTGTATCACTAGGCTCAAATTTAATGTCAATTTCAGCAGCATCTGTTCATTTACACTCCCCTATTTTCATAATGAATCCGTATCCATCTGTGACTTTCATTGCAAAGTTGTTGCTTTCTCAACACGAGTTAGAGATTAGTGCGAAAAATGTTTTGAATCCATAATTCTGGACACCAGAGGTAAACAGCAACCTTATGTCCATAGCAGAGGATCAAGTATATATTATTTTAGATCTCTCCAATGCTCTGTGTGGCTGTATTGATGTAATTTCAACCCATTTTCCTGATGAGTGCCTCAGTTCTGACGCCCACACAGCTTCTCATAATCGCAGCGGTCAGCATATAAGTGGGCTCTCCACTAGCAACTCAGCAATATTGAAAAGTGAAAATCTATTCATCAACATGTTTTTCCGTTAACTACATCTGAATGCAGAGTGGAATCCCCAATAGGGTTGAGTCATTACTTTCAGTAAAATAACTCCATTAAATAAGAGTGAACACAAAGCTGTCCCCCACACGCTGCCTCTTCTTTTCCCCGAGCTGCGGTCCCTCCTTCTGTCTCTCAGAGCTCTGTGTTCAGAAACACTAATGCTGTCTGCCAGTTCAGTTCTACATAGATTTGTGAGGAGACCAGGGGTGATCATTTCTTCCTCTCTTTTTTTTTCTCTCCCTCCCCTCAGGTGACACTCTGAAATATATTTTGTGTGCCCTTTCACTTCAGACGAGCTCAGTGTGGAGGAAGCCCAGAGGAGACTAATGAGAGAGTGCAGGGGTATGGCTCCGTCTGCCTCCATGCCTCATTTTTCTTGATTTCAGCCGCTCCAGTGTCGGCACGGGCTCCTGCTGGTCAGGTGATGGCGATGCCAGCTGGTGCATCCAGCTCGGACGGACAGCGATTCATTTCCCCCAGCTGGTGATTTATGGCACGGCAAAGCAGAGAGAAGCTGGTGCGCATGGCACCAGGCCGCCTGAGTTAGTGCACTGTCCGGCCCCGTCATGCTTTACCACACAGCGGGCTGGACTGCCTAATTTACGCTGGCAGACAGTCACATATATCACACCCCGTCTGGCCAATGAAGATTGGTGGTGTTTGAAAGGGTCTGTATACACAGTCGATTTTACCCGCGTTTTATTCCCTGCCCAACATTGCACCACGGAATATTGTTTTTCTTTTTCTCTCCTTCTTTGTCCATTTGCTCTTTTATGCTTCATTTCTGTGCCTCTTTTTTCTTCTCTCATTTCTATCTTTCTCTGTCGCCCCCTCTCTCAGTGTGTGGACTTAATGTGAAGTGACTGTGTTGGAGGGAGGCCCTCTCTCACTGTACCGGCTCCTGAGGACTGTGCCCTTCTGTTCAGGGAAGCTGGGGGAGGTCACAGTAGGTAGCTCCCCCGAGCCATGGCGTATTAATGCCTGGGCTGACCTCGGTGATAAGAAGGAAGCTTCGGGCACATGTTTGATTCATGAGTCCATCCTCAGTGGGCCCTGGGGGGCTTTTGCCACTGCTGTCCTTTTACTGGCAGGATGGAGGGTTGCTGCGGGGGAGATCAGTCCTGTCTGTCACAGAGAGGTTGGGGTACGATAAAGGCATTGGGTTGGGAGTGGGCCAGAGCACACAGATCGGCCCCAGTGTTGGACACATGCGATGACTTAATGGTGGGTGGTGATGTGACAGCCAAGTGTTGAGGGATATTAGAACGGATATCAGCGATGGGGCCTGACATCCCGAGCACCTCACCTGCCTGGAGGAGGGTTTGTTCGGGACTGGAGCGAGAAAGTGAGCTGAAGGACACTTCTCCACTTTTCTCAGCTTTTTCGTGTCCGTATTTTACATTTTCTATCATTTCAAAATATTGGACATGTCTGAGGGCTGGCAGAAAGGAGTTAGATGGCTCAGATGGGGTGGAAGATGGGGGTTTGTGGGAGTAAGCCGACACAGTTTCAGTTCCAGCACATATCTCCAAATTACATCCTCTGGAGTTTGGTTAGGGATTACTCCTGTCTAATCCTGACAAATGCTGCAGAGTGAGACACATCTCTGACAACAGAGCAACTACACAGCCTGCGATGACCATGGTGATCGGTTTGAATAAGCAGAGGGTACAGGGTGTACTCTCATGCTCCCACAACATAAAAGCTGAACGCGCCGTGATACAAAAATTAGACACCTTGAATTAAAACCACAAAGTTCCACTTTTGACACATTTGAAAGACTTTCTCGTTAAGTAGTCTCGGAAACATTTACAGTAGGTTGTGCTGTGAGTATTCAGGCCATGATTGCGTGCCTTTATAAAAAATCGTTTTCTAAAAGCGCAGATTTGGGTAATTACAGTGCAGACACAGGGAGAGAGGGAGAGGGAGAGGGTGGTGCATCCTTGAACAACAGATTCTTCAGAGCTCCTAATGCCAGCTGTTTGAATATGGCTATGTAATACATAATCCTGATTTGTGTTCCTTTCAGTCACCAAAAGATCTGTACATGCCTCAAAGAAACTTGTCAAGGCTTTTCAGCGCACATTGCCTTCTCACAATCAAGTCGATGCTTGTCAACCCTACTGCTATCAAAATAGTCACAGTAGGGAGGGGCAATCCACTTTTCACACATCCCCATTGCTGTCACCTCCTTGTGCCCATCACTAATCTTTAAAAGCTATTTGCAGTTTCAATATAGATCTCAAATCCCGTTTCCCTTTCTCTCCTACTCGCACACACACACACACACACACACGCACACACACTCGCACAGTCATTGTTCTTCTTTTGTGGTTTGCTGGAGATCTGGGTTTGGTGGGCAGAGCAAGCCTTCTCATTCCTCTATGCGTTCCCATGGTCTTGCTTTTGTTTTAGCTAAGCTGTTGCCCCCGGATTAAAGAGAAAATAATCCTTCTTTCATTGTTGTTTTTGTTTTGAGAACCTGCTGAAAAGCGATCTGTTGATTTTTCTCTCATCTTTCACAGATTAAGTTTAAATTGAACGATGAAAGGGGAATTTACTGATAATGTCTGCTTATGTTTGTGCACGCTAAAACGGGGGTTATGTTGCCACCAGTTTTTCTTTTTTCTGGTGGTAATTTTGTTTGAACACGGTTGAGCGAAGTAGCTCTTCAACCTTGTCCTGTTTTGGGTAATGCAAATTTGTTGTGAAATGTACTGTATGTTTAATTCATGCAATCTCTGATTCGTATCCACTTGAATTATTGTCTGATCCATCAGCCAAGCTACCCATTTGTGTCAGATGGCAGACTAATGGTGATATTAATGAAGTCATTGCTTTAGTCAGAAAATCAATAGTCACTCGAAACAGTCAATGCAACCGAGTGTGCTTGAATGGTGACCTAGTTCCCATGTAATGACGTCTCCTAACCCATTCTGCATTGTTGGTGCTCGCAACATCTGCTACCTTACTGTTGTACCATCATATTCATGCAACAAAACACAGTGGACTACAATGCACAGCAGTGCAGTGTTTATGAGGGGGAATTGGGGCAGCTGTAATTTCTTTGTTTGTATGTGACAATCAACACTGCGGTGCAAAAATGAATTTGCTGATACTTCACACGACTAGTAATAGCAATATTATTCCACTTCATTAGCTTTGAAAAATAGCTCCAAGAAACATCAACCCCAATCCTCCTTAAACCACAGAAGGCAGGGGCCAAGTGGGGCCAGGAGGTTAACCTGGGTTTGGTATTAAACAGCCCGGCTGTTATTGTGGGGTCTTCTGATTCTGTAAAAGGACCCCGCATTGTTAGCGTTGGAGTGAGGCCATGCAGAGGTCAGCAGAGGCCCATGAGGAGAAGGTGAAGGGGTCTGTATACAAACTCCGGCTCCTGCTTACACAAAGCCATCCTGCACCTCGCCGACATCAGTCAAAACTCACGACTGTGTTAGAGCAGCGTTCTGATGAGCACTCTGAGATGAATAGGCTCCGCATTCAGCCTAACAAAGAGTCTTGGCATGCATACAGGAGCAGGAAGTGGGAATTCTAATACTGCTTTATCGTGAGCAATAAAAGAAGACAATGCGAGCTGTCCCCTCTGAACTGGTTTAGTGAATACTCGTATCCCTGTCTTCTGTGGAGAGACACTCCCTGTAAGTCATTTTACAGAGAAAGCTTTTTTTTTTTTTTCCAAAATGCCTTTCAGTGAGTGAAAATGGGTTTCAGCACTGATGGCTTCATCAATGGCTGTAGCAGTGTCATGTGGTACCTTACCACAGTCACCTTTTCTTAACAAGCCAGTTATCTCTACATTCAGACACCAGTTGCTGTGCGGTAAATGGCTCTGCATGGGACTTTGTTTAATTTAAAAGGAGTTTCTTCATTAAGGCGGAACAGGATTTTAGGAATCTATGACGATACAGTACCCATAATAATTTACTGTGATGCCGTTCCATTCAAGTTTCCTTGTGAGCATGCAGATTTCCAGTGCTCTCAAAACAAGCACAAGTAAGTGGAATTTCCCCATTGTTATTTTTATTAATTGCACCTGAGCTTTTGAACTGAAGAGTCTCCTGTTTTAAACCCTTTGACAACTCCACTATCTACTAGTGAAGTGTAGTGATGTGTCGGTCGCGAACGAAACGGCTCTTAGAGCCGGATCTTTTTTTTGTGTGTGTGTGTCCCGTTTGGATCTTTGGCCATCAGAATTGTTGTCTTAAGGCCAAGAAAGATGCCAAGCGGATTTATTTTACCAAGTGGATCATCATGGCCTTGCCATATTGGTCCATTTGATTGACCTTTATTATAATTATGAATTTATTTTATTTTCGGTTGCTACAAACGGGACAGGCATGACTGGGGGATAGGACAGGGAGAAAGAATGAAAGAAAGAGAGGGAGAGAAAGAAAACCAAAGGGGAGAAGAGACAGTGAGAAGGGGGGGGGGAAGAAAGAAAAACAAAAACAAACAAAACACCTGGATCACCTGTATGGAGAAAAAAAACAGAAGAAAAAGCAAACAACAAAGAGCAACATAATAAAAAAAAAAACAAAAAAACAAGCACCATCACAATAACCTAGCTAGCAGTAGATAACAGTGGCCCAAAATAATAAATAATAAACGATATTGTGCAGCATGCAAGATAGATAGCGCACAATGTGCTTTGAGGCAGCAGCCAAGAAAGGTGTAGTCCGCGTCTGTGAACACCCGTGTGCACACCTGTGTGGATCAGCATGCTTGTATTCCAAAGGTTTCTCCATGTAACGATCTGCTAGGGAGTGTGGGGAGCCATAGCCCCGTCCACCAGGGTATGAAGCAGGTATGGAGGAGATCCAGGCCCCAGATATCCAGAGGCCCCAGAGTACAAGGACCTGAGGAGGACCACCAAAGGGGGGGTGTTGTGGTTTGCAGTGTTTTGTGTTGTTTCACTTTAAATTTGTTTAAAAGGAAAACGCTGAAAATGTAAATATTTAAAAGTTGAAATGTGAATAGTTGTTTTTTGTATTATATGATTCATTTATTGCATTTTATGTGAAGTGAATAACACGTAAAAACTCCAAAACATGTACAAAAGACAACAGAAGTGCTCCAGGATGCTAGGTGCAGTGTTGAGCTTTTGATACCTAGTGGCCACACAAACCAGCTAGTACCAAGTTTGTACGTGCTTTGTCTCAAGGGGCCATCGCATATATTTATATATAAACATATATAAATAAAACCACTTTTTCTTTTACATTAGTAATTCCTTTTGTGCATAATTTTATATTATTGTTAATAATAAATGAATTAAAGCAACAAAACAACCTGAAGAGCCGGTTCAGAGCCTCTTTTTGGGCGATCGTGGCTCAAGAGTTGGGAGTTCGCCTTGTAATCGGAAGGTTGCCGGTTCGAGCCCCCGGCTTGGACAGTCTCGGTCGTTGTGTCCTTGGGCAAGACACTTCACCCGTTGCCTACTGGTGGTGGTCAGAGGGCCCGGTGGCGCCAGTGTCCGGCAGCCTCGCCTCTGTCAGTGCGTGGCTACAATGTAGCTTGCCATCACCAGTGTGTGAATGTGTGTGTGAATGGGTGGATGACTGGATATGTAAAGCGCTTTGGGGTCCTTAGGGACTAGTAAGGCGCTATATAAATACAGGCCATTTACCATTTCTTTTTAGTGAGCCGAGCCGAAAGAGCCGGTTCTCTAAAAAGAGCCGGAAATCCCATCACTACTATCTACCTCAGACTGTAAAGGTCATAGAACAGGATTTGCATAATTTTCGAATTCTCACGCTTGTAAATGGCTACAGTTTTCATTATTTCACATATTTTAGTGTTTGTTATTTGGTGGGGGAGGAAATAGTTCATGTTTTTCAATTATTTTATCTGCTCTGTACATTTGAAATTATAAATGTAAGTAAGTATCTCTCACAGGTTTTCAGTGTGGCTGACTTTGGCAGCTGTGGTGGCTAAAGGACCTGTATTAGTAAAGAGGTAAGTCCTTTCATTTTTCTTCACTCAACAGTTGTTCAACTGCTCTTTAACACTTATATCTAATCAAACAATCACTTGGCAGCTATAGGAAACTGAGGCTACAAAGGCTCACCAAAATTGGAAAAATCTTGCCGGGCTTGATGAATCTTAACTTCTGCTGCTACATTTGGACGGTAAGGTAGCAACATGAGAGCATGGATGCATTCTTCCCTGTATTAATGGTTAAGGTTAGTTATAGTAGTGACAGATATTTTCTTGACACACTTTGGGCCACTTAGTATCAACTGAACTTTATGACTTCTATGCTGTCTTCCTTCTCTCACCCCAACCGGTCGCGGCAGATGGCCCCGCCCCTCCCTGAGCCTGGTTCTGTTGGAGGTTTCTTCCTTTTAAAAAGGGAGTTTTTCCTTCCCACTGTTGCCAACGTGCTTGTTCATAGGGCTCATATGATTGTTTGATTTTTCTCTGTGTGTATTATTGTAGGGTCTACCTTACAATATAAAGTACCTTGAGGCAACTGCTGTTGTGATTTGGTGCTGTATAAATAAAATTGAATTGAATTGAATTAAATACCACAGCCTACCCGAGTATTGTTGCTGACGATGTCCATCCCTTATTGACCATGTCAAAAAGCTCACATTATCTTAAACTGGTTTCTTGAACATCACAATGGGTTCCCTGTATTTAAATGCCTTTCACGGGTACCAGAGCTTAATCCAACAGAATACCTTAGGGATGTGGGGGGGATTCTCATCATGGATGAGCAGCCGACAAATCAACAGCAACTGTGTGATGCTTTCATGTCAATGTGGACCGAAATCTCAGCGGAACGTTTCCATCATCTGAATCTATGCCAAGAAGAACTAAAGCCAGAAAGGGTCCATCCTGGTGCTACCAAGGTGTACCTTATAAAGTGGCCAGTGAATGTAAATGCATTTAATTGACCTTACTGTATGTAGTGCTTCATGAACAAATATTCACACATTGCCAACAACAACTCACACACTTTCAGGATGATGCTACTAGCAAGTAAAGTCTTTTTTGTGCCATTTTGTCCATATAATTGTTCCACTTCAATTTTCTCATTCGGGTTGATTCTGCAAATATACAAAAATTCCATAAGGTAGGAAGGATGTGGACTTGTACATGACTTGAACAGGCACACTGAGAGAAGGACGCTGAACGTTGTTGCTCAAAACCAAAATGTGCTGTGCGAACACAGGCTTTAAAATCCAACGAGCTTATTTATAATGATTATTTGTGCACAAAGAGTCATAATATGTGTCTGTGGGGCTAACTCAAGAGCTGTGATGTATGTCTGCGTCTCTTCTGTGGGCTGTGGAGCAGATGCAACTAAAACGCTGTTACCAGAGACAGCTTGGTCCTCAGGCTCAGCTCAAATACCCAAATGCCAGCCCCCCATTCCCACCTCCTCTTCCTTTCAGCAAAATTTCCACATTTTAATCCAATAGTGTGCATAGAGCTCAGGGAAATGATATTTAGGAGACAATGTGTGCCCTGCAGAGAAAAAGAAGGGAGGGGGATTAGAGTGTGTCTCTGAAGTGGCTTTGACTCCCCTACTGATGGAGAGTAATTAAAGCAGCCTACTGTGTTGTCATTGTAGCTAAAGGGGGATAATAATGAAACATCACAGCTCATAGAGCTTTGGCCTATAGCACCATACTTTGGCCTTGAGCCGCGATTAGGAGGAAAGTCACTATGTAGGTTGTTTCTAGATTTAATGCACACCAACACTGCTGGCCTTCAAATGTTGGGTTTTGTTAGGTACATTCCCCATTTACAGGAGGTGCTATAGCTAACTCAAAGGCTAGTCCTACATTTTGATCAGATAACATGCAAACGTACAGACTCTCTGCCTCCGCTGGGCCGAGAGGACGTTAGTAAAAATGAACGTTAACTTGAGCAGTTATCTAAGGTCACTTTTTTCCTCACAGGCCAATTACACACAAAACCATGCAAAGTCCATGACTCATCCTGGTTGCCTGACTCTTCCCTAAATGCCACTGCTTGCATCTTGAAACATGTCAGTGTGCTCAACAAAGTGTACAGTGTGATACAGCATGGAATTAAAATGGATGACTGACTTACACATAGTGTCAAGGCTCCGAGCTCCAGTGTCGGCCAACACCTGGGGCGCATCAGCTGTGGGCCCTCCTCTGAAAATGTTCCTGAAACCCAAAGAAACGTTACAGCAGGCAGATAAATCCCTGCTGAAATGACCTCACATGACTGTATTACCACAGTGGCAATGTTTTGCTTTTTATGTTAAGGGACTAACTTTGGGTATCATAGTGTGCTGTGCATCATTAGGGTTGCAATTGTTTCTTAATAGTTACAATACTGTGGAAAAATCCTTGAACTATTCCTCATTGTTTTCATATTTTGCTTTCAAGCAGCCAGACTTTTAAAGCCAGACTAATTTTTTTAAAGCAAACCTAACCAATAGCAAAGAACCAATTTAAAATTGTATCTTGAGGCATTTTTTTTTACTTGCACCCTGTTGCAAGAATGCATCATTTGTTCCAATTTCTTTAGTTAAACCTACAAAAAAGGCCTAAAATAACAGTTATGACATAAAATTGTCAACTGTTCACCGAAGCCTCATCAGAAATAGTCTCAGTGGAAGGGTGGCTGTCAAGAAGCCATTCTTAAGGACAGGAAACAGGGAGAAAAGCCTGAAGTATGCCAAATTACACAAGAACTGGACTGAAAATCTCCAACAACAGGTCTAATAGAGTGAGGACTCCATAAGAATTTTACATTTTTGTTCAAATTACTCTCAATATGTACGAGGAGGTCAGGAGAGACGTAAAACGATGAGTGTGTGCCACCACCGATACTAATGTAGATTAGGAGAAAGAGTTAATAGATTTAATTGCTTCATTCTAAATAAATCCCAATAAATGATACATAGTTGTTACACTGTTAATGAAAAACAAAGGTGATACTGAAACAGAAAGAAGCTATACACATATCGTCTGTGGTATATTTCTCTTTAAATAAAATAAAGTACAGACTGATACATTTCCAAGCTCGAAACAGTTAATTTACAGTGAACTTACTATAAAAACACAGTTTCTTACAAGTTGGGGCTCAAAAGTTTCTAAGCTGTTGACCTTGTGATCTACACTTACAGTTTATTCTTGTATTTTGAAAATGTAGCTCTGTAGAGCATTATTCATAAAGATGAACAGGATCACTCATCTGCCATAATTCAGATTCTTGTTTTTAATGAAATGTGGTAGAAGCTTTTGTCCCACCCTTGTAGTCAGCACTGAAAATTAAATAAATAAATAGCGTGGAGATAAATGCCGGCCAGCACAGATCAACAGTCAAAGTGTGGCAATACTAAAAAATAATAAACTTGTGATTTGAATTCTTTAGCTTCTCTGTGACTTGATGCAACGTGATGTTGTAATGGCAGGACAGAGTGCGACTCGAGAGTGACAAACTGTACTGTACCATAAAGTTTTACAGTGGCTTGCTGTTAAATGAGCTCAGCTGCATTTAATTTAATTAGAGTTGAGCACAGCATTAGGTTTGCAAGTCTGGAATCCACATAAAATCTATTTCATAATTCAAATGTATTAAGCCTTAGTGCTTTTTTGTGTTTTGGCCAGTCCCAAAGACAAAATCCTTATATTCCATATTCATCAGGATCAAATGCTGATCAAGTCTGTGCTTTTGTGTGCTTTGTTTTTCACAAAGTAAATAAATAAACCAAAAACAAAGGACTCCCTTGTCTGCTCTTGCTACCAAATGGAACATATAAAGACAGTAAAGACAATAAAAACATATTTGACTGAGACTCATTTCTCATTACTGAGGTTCAAGGTTAAACACAGCACCTGAGGAGAAGGACAGGACTTGTTTTCCTACTTAAAGGATGATAACACACTTTATTGCGTTCCTTAGAGGGATCTACCCTGGGTATTATGACTTGATTTTATTGTCTGGGGCAGATTTGGCCAGACTTTACAGAGAGCACCCTGGTTTGCAGGTGGTTAACCAAGAATGGAAAAAGAACTTTAGGTGATAGAAAACTACATATGGTCATTTCCTGTCAAAATCAACCTTCTGATTACCAGTTCTTTTCTTTGGAGAGCATATTATAGTGGAAATTACAGCTACAGAGAGAAACAGCAGCGATGGAGCTCACTCTGCCCAGAAACATGTGGATAATGGATCATTTTCATTCCATCTCCCATGCGTTTACCCAAGTTAAGGGCCATAGAGCAAGGGTGGAGACATCAGTAGATGTTAAATTAAGCATGGCGTGAACACATAAGGAGTTATTAAAGCAGGAAAACATGTCCTAAATATTGTGCTATTTTACACACAGATCCATAATGGTCAAAGCACTTTCACTCGAAGCCACAGTCGCTACGGTAACCCTGGCAGGGGATGGGATATGGGGAGGTTTGATTTTTGAGGAGGGCAATTCTCGTGCTTTCTGAATTTTGGATTTCAGCATTTAGGTCAAACTTTACCCCGGGTCTTGCAGCCATCTGCTCCTGGGATGCAGGCCAAGACCACAGGGCAGTTCTGGATCCATCAAGATCTATAAAGAGGCCTTCTAAAGCTCAGTTTATCCCTGTGATGTGCCTTCTTCATACCCTGTGTTTCAGGTGTTTTCCCTTTTTAGCTGCATCCTCCAGGGAGCCAGCTTTAAAATGGATGATTGCCTGCGACCGTCGCATTAAAAGCATTAATCCCGCTCTTATCAAGCAGAGAATGATGAATTAGGAGCGTCAGCTCTGGGCTCACCTTTGTTGTCATTTGAACAGAATCAAAGCTTTAAATCACAGGGCTGCACCTGGTAATAGGAGGGAGGGGGACGTTCTAATACTATGTGTGACAGAGCTGCACTGCTTCCAGCTGATTTAATAACTCCAGAAGGAGGGGGTGGTGCTGGGATAAATGAAAATTTGAGCAAGGTTTTAAAATATGATTGCAAGATGAAATGGCAGTTGCCCTCGTTTCTTTTTGGTTAGTGTCCCTTTTGCATGCTGTGTAGGACACAGTCCGGCTGAAAGTGAGCTGTTATTAAGTCACCATCAGGCCAGTTTTTCAGATTTTAGCTTCACATTTGTAACAATTCGGCACTTTATTTGCTTGCTGTACTTGCTTTGCCTTTTGTAACTAAAGTCAAAAAGAATCTTGGGTTCTTTTTGGCACAGCAGACTTTATCTACTACATTTGATTTGTTTGTAGATTTAACATGTGTCATTAGATGAGTAGAAGACATTGTCTGCAGGGGTAGGACTTCACTCTCAGTAGTGCTGAGCTGCTACAAATACAACTTTAAACTCACAACAATAGCAGGTCACACTGTTCTCATGACACAGACTACTGATCTGATACAAAATGTTCATATGGCGTAAATTCTACTAGCTTCATGCTGAGCGCTAGTTTAATTTAATCCTTTGCAGTCTTTTCATATCATTTTGATACTGAGGTGGGGGAGCGCACCAATTGAACATGACAAAACAAATCTACCCAGCTTTTATGTGTTTTTAATTAAATTGAATTGTTTATGCGCTAGATTTAACCAGTTAGCCTCTTTTCTTTTTTTATGGACCGCCGCTGTGTATTTATGATAAAAAAAAAAAGCAGAATTAAGCAAGTATTTAATGAAAACTGACAATGTACCTCTGTTATTAAAATTATTTTCCTGTGTTCATTTCAGTAAATTCCCACATCAAAGCAGCTCATTACATTTTGTTAATTAGACCCAGAATAATTGACCCTTCCTTCTAAATGTAGGAATATGAAAGTAGGCTTCTGTTGTTCATTGAAATATGGGTTGGACTTGAATAGTCTAGCCTCTCTGGAACATCTGAGGCAGCTAAAGGTGATTTTTCACTTTCTAAATTATATTATTATTCCCTAGTCCCCATCTTCTATACTCTTCCTGTTCTTCCTTTTTTCATCTCTGGCTTTGTCATTTCTTTTCTAACCACCCACAAGGTCTGTAAAGCACTCAGCCTGTCACGGGTAATGGGGGAAATACAGACTCAGTCGCGGAGCTCTGGATGCGAAGCAAACAGTGCGTTTATTTACAGTGCTCAGAACAGTCACAAAGCGAAATACAAAAATCCACGGTGATCCTCTCCAATCTCCCAGGGGTGTGCAGGTGAGTCTCCCAAGTGATTATCTGAGTGTGTTTCTCCTCCGAGGGCTTAGTCCAGCGGACTCCTTCTCTCCAACCTTCTGCTCCGTATTGCTTCCTCCTGTAAACAAGTGACGACAGCTACAGGTGAGAAGGGTGCCCGGCTAAGGCTATGTTAAGGAAATAAGAAAACACTCTTCACTACCGAGCCTCCAGTACAATCCAGCGTCGACTGCCATCCAGACACATAGTTAAGTACCTCAGT
>NW_005187407.1:4791737-4807612 GCF_000239375.1 Pundamilia nyererei | reverse complement strand
GGAGGAGGAGAGAGAGAGAAGCACACACATACACACACACACAGGTCGCTCCGGGAAGGACCGTCCGACCATGACACAGCCAGCTCTATCCATACCCTTCAAGTAGCATGGAGTCTACCCTTCTTTGAGTCTGTAAATGCTGCAGAAAAATATGTGGAAAGACAGTTGCGTTGCAGTGAATATTAATGGCTCTTTGAGTGCTTACTCCGTGGTAAACAGAAGGATTGAGTTGACATGTACCCAAAGACATAATTTGAATCTGGGGAGGTCACAGGAAACATTAGCAAATTATCTACCCAATGCCTTCCAAGATCTCCCAGCAGATAATGGAAAAGCCAATCTATTTGGCTGATCGGTATCTTATCGGAATAGGCTGAGAAAAGCTCACAGTAATTTCACTTGATATGATAGAAGATTTCCCTTCACTTTGAGATTAGGTTTGCCTCAGGGGTCTTTGCTATAATTGTAAACCTCTAACAAGGTGAAACATTTGTGGAATTTACAACTATATTTTTCATGACACATGCAAAGAGAGGCTGGCACTGAGTGAATTGTGTATGTGGGGATAAACCTACATACCCTGTGGTTAATGCTGAAGCAGTAGATTATTAGCAATACATAACTGTTGTTTTATAACCTTTAATTTTAAATGCTCATAGTCTAGGTTATGTACATCCTTGCTAATTCTTTTGTCATTGTAGTTTCATTACTCTAAAAACTACATCCAAGGCATTAGTGCAACTAATGCAGTGGGTATTACACTTTTTGACTTGAATGGTTCATATTAATGGCTCATAATGGCACTTGTTGGCTCGGGTATGAGCCAAAAAAGGCTGCAAAAAATGACTAAGAATATACAGCCATGCTACCAGCTTAGCTTTGCATGCTCTTAGTCATTGGGTCTTTGGGCTAAGTCCTCAGCCCATTATACATCATCATGTCACCATATCACTTAGTGCAGGGGTCGGCAATCCTAGGCACGTGTGCAGAAGGGTTAACTGATGGCGCGACCATAGCTGGCCATCGGGCATACTGGGCACTTTGTGCCAGAAAGAGGAAACCGCCGGATGTCGCGCTAAACAACAGCAGCATGTTTAAGCTTGATAAGTTGTTGTTAGAATTTATTTAATATTAATTTCTAGTATCAGCTGATGTTTGCTGGAGCCACAGCTGTAAAGCTGCTGGTCATGATATCGGTTTGGTTATCTGGTGAGAGGGAAACATGAGGATGAAACCAGGAGATGTCCTTACTGGATCATCAGAGCTGAACAGGTGATGGAGAAACAGGTTTACCTTTAGGTGACATGAATGAGTTGAAGTTATGAACTGTTTCTGAGAGACAAATAACACCAGGATCCTTTTCTATGTAGCTGACAGCTGGTAACTGTGCAGGGGCGGGTCTAGCAAAGTTTTGCCAGGGGGGCATGTAGGGCATTAACAGGGAGAGGGGGGCACAAAGAAATACTTTCTTATTCTCATTTAAAATGTCTGGCTGTTATTAAATAATTATCTGAAGCTTAAAACCAAAGTTTTTATCTGACGTAAAATGTATAGAAATCATACATATACCAACAAGACTGTACATCACTGTCACAACAGCGTTTGTTTTCATTCAAAGTATTTATGGCTTTAATACCTGGTGGGCCGGTCTCTAGTCAAAATGTCCGGGCCGATTTTTTGTCCCAGTCCAGCCCTGGGCACGACACGCAGTGAATTAATCTGAGGTGCATTAAAAAATAAATGGACGGGCCAGCGGTGCACATCGTAAATTAGCTCTGATAGACAGATTAGTTGTGCCTCTTCTTAATGACGGTATCTTAACTAACAACCCCAACTAACCAGATTCAACTTGTAATTGGCTAAAAATAACTTAATGAGAGGGATGTTGTTAGCTTTCCACATTCCGACACTTCAAATGCTTCAGGAGCTGTCCGCTCAGTGCAGCATTAGCACCACGGAAATACACGGATACATCCGTAGACTCGAGACAGAATTCACAATGTGTTTTTAGGACTTTCAGGTGTTTGGACCAATGTTTTCTTTTCTGATCAAACCAGAAATCTTTAATGAGCAGCTGGATTTGTCTCGCATTAACCGGCCGAGTTAATGCCAGTTAATGCAACATCGAAGCAGCTGGAATCCATAGCTGTGCGTGTTCATGGAGCTTGCATTTTCACCTGCTGGACATCACTACCTGACAAGTTTAATTGTCTTCAGAACATTGCAGAGGCCTTATTGACAGTATTTGGTTCTACATATCTGTGTGAGCAGATTTTCTCTCACATGACTGTCCTCAGGTAGCCGTCTGAATGCTGGACCCTCGGAGACCTGTGTCTGTGAGTGGGAGACCAGAGATCACATTAACATGTATATTAACAAACATGCCATATTGGCCCAGTTTATTTTTCTTACCATTGTTGTGAGGAGACCATAAATAGCATTTGTATTTTCTGTTGTACAGTTCATTTGCTGTTATGGAGTTCTTGTTATTGATAAAAAGTGTCTTTTGTTTTGTTTCAAAATAGCTGATAACTATTTGCTGATCGCTGCAAACAAATATAAAGTGGTTCTATATAGTGTGTAACTGTTAATATAGAGCATTATTAAATTTATTGCTAATGCAATCATATGGCACACTGACGGCACTCGGCATCAGAAAGGTTGCCGACCCCTGACTTAGTGTATTGAATTATAGTGAATACAAGGTTGAAATAGCAATGTAAAGCTAAAGTTGATGGAATTTGGTGTTTTTTGCTGGTATTTGTATTTAAAAAATATTAACGAATGAATTCTGTTCTGGTGTTGATGCCCCACTTGTGATTTCAGAAGAAAACGCAGGGAATCCCCCAAGTCATAGGCCTCGTCCTCTGGAAACCATGAAATTTGATTGCAGGCCCTCTAAAAGCTGTTGATGTACTTTGGCAGATGGATGGAGCAACAGACTAAACTTTCCTGTCCAGAGCACAAAGAAATAAAAAAAAGAGTAAAGAGTTGCAATGCAAAATGTACCACATGGACAAAGGTACTGGGCCACCAATACATTATACCTAAAGAAGCTGCTCAACTCTGGAAAAGCATACCACGAAGCTCCCGGTGCACAGTTTCTGTGCTGTTGTTAATGCCAGAGGAGGTTTGGAGATCTAAAGCTGCCGTTGGCAACTTGTACGCACTTTGTGCCTCAACACTCGGCGACCCTGCTCTCTGATTGTGGAATATCTGGGAGGGGAAAAATTTCACAAACTGTCTTGTTGCGGTGGTGGGATCCTATTACAACACCACACTCAACCTCAGTGAGCCCTGTAGAATGACCCATTCTTTAACAAATGTTTGTAAAGGCAGACTGTGAGTTTAGGGGCTTGAGTTTAGACACCTGTGACAATGGGACTGAAAACTCCTGAATTCAAAGATTAAGTGCGACCCAACATTTTTTGTCCATATTATGTAGCTGGCTGCATAGATAGATGCTTGTATGATGGCAGAATTAGTTTGTTTAATTTGTGTAATTATACTGACCCCTGTGTGCCCAAACTGTCATTCCAAATAGTTTTACTACCACAATGTAATTGTTCAAGGTGAAAAATATTTCCACGATGTTGGTAAATCACTGTGTCTGTGACCTCAAAAATCAGGAAATGAGCCATCATTAAACTTGAAGCCATCTGTTGCGCATCTGTAGATTGAAGATCTGTTTACTTCCAAGAGTAAAGCTGGAGAAGGAGGGAGACAGACAGGCAAAGAAAGACTGAGGACAATTTTGCCTTAATCTTCTCTCTATCCAGTCAGATTCCATCAGACTGCTTTCTGTTCATATTACTCTTCCCTCTAAGGTTTTGTTTTAGTTAAACCCAGCAGAGCTACCTTCAGAAACGGTCATCCACCTTGAAAGAAATGAGCTCTGACAGCTGTGACTACAAAGTGGAAACAGATCTGTGTCTCTGTGTATGGTCTCTGGAATTCCACAACTCTCTGGGGCCAAATCAGCTGTCCTCTACACCGATCAATCGGAGACAATTGATTCTCCCACCGATTTAATTTTCTTCTCGGTGTCTGATTAGCAATGATTTACAGAGCCCTTTGTTCTCTATGCAAAAACCTTTAAGTGATCCTTTAGATAAATTGCCAGATTTCCTTCTGTGCAAGAACTTTCAAATTCACGGGTTATGACCCCACCCAGCAGAGAGGAGCATGTTGTGCCCTCTGGTGATCAGTGGAAATTGGAGGAGCTTATTTTCACCTCACCACAGTAAATCTAGTAATAGAGGTCATCAACTCGAGGGACACTCATGAAAACGCGAGCAGGCAGGTTTCTGCGATCTGGACTTTAATTAGATTATTGAGGTTTCTGTGAAGATGTGTGTTAACCATCTCATCATAAAACTGATAATGAAGTAAGTTGTCAGTCAGCTGTGGTAGGTTGCTAAAAGTGTTCTGAAAGCATGATAGCAACAGCAGTTGCTAAAAAATGTGGTGCAAAGCATTTATCAGATGAATTTAACAGATGAATGCTATTAGCAGTGTAATTTGTAATTGACTCTTTTAGAAAGAAGAAATTAAATGTATAGTGCAGAGTTAACCTTTTTTTCATCATAACTAAACTAAACTAGCAACATATTTAGTAGTCACAAAGAAGCACATGTATTGCTTTGAGGTTGGGTCCACCTGAATTTGTGCCCCCTATTCATGCAACTTTAAAAATATATAGTACACTGTACAAATTTGGAATGCTAAACCACTTTTTCTTTATACACACCGGGAAAATGTTTCTCTGGACATCCCAAAAAGCTTTTAATGGAAATGCAAGCCCAAAAACTGTGATATGGAAGAGTTCAATAATTTCAACCTAATCGGTCTCAGCAACATCAGAGGAATATCAAGAGTGTACGAACAAAAATAGCCTACTTTACAGAGACCAACCCTACATGCCATGCTCTCCACTGTGTAACCTCCTCCCACTGTGGTGCATAAAGAGCTCTGAGGTCACAGCTGCAGCATGCGGGGGATGTCAGGCCAGGCAGGGTGAAAACCTGGGCCTGAAAGGAGAGTTTTTATTGAGGGAAAGATTTAGAGACTCTGACTTGCTGTCAAGATGAAGGGCCGGAAGTGAAACTTGTACAAACACAACCTTGTAAGCAGAGGCTCCCTGCCATGACCCAGTGACTTCTGCTGCAGGTTTCTGTGGTTTTTGCAGTCCAGTGATAAAACACGAGAATGCTTTGGATAGGAACTTTGTAGTTGTAAAAATAAGCATTTGGCAACATCTCTGTGGAGACCTTTAAAAAATAAACAAACAGTGGAAAAAAAATCCATCCATCTTCTTCCACTTATCCACTTCAGGGTCACAGCTGGATAGGCTGGAGCCCATCCCAGCTGACATGGCAAGCGTCAGAGTACACCCTGGACTGGTTGCCAGTCCGTCACAGGGCTAACACAGTCAACCACTCACACCTATAGGCAATTTCAAGTGACCAATTAATGTAACTCCACTAACTGCATATATTTGGACTGTGGGAGAAAGCCGGTGTACCCGGAGAGAACCCGCGCCAACACTAGGAGAACAGACAAACTCCATACATATGGTGGAGTCAAACTCAGGACCTTCTTGCTGTTAGGAGTGCCGCTGTGCTGCTCTATATGATATGGTAAATGGTAAATGGCCTGTATTTATATAGCGCTTTACTAGTCCCTAAGGACCCCAAAGCGCTTTACATATCCAGTCATCCACCCATTCACGCACACATTCACACACTGAATGTGTACGTGATATATTACAATGATATATGTAATATCTAAAATTATGATACATATATCCTATATATCCTACTTATTTAGCTTAAGTTGTATTTTCAAAATATATAAGTAGTACCTAAAGTACGTGTACTTTTCAGAATGATATATGTATTATTGGATCATAATTGCTGATGTATTCAAGCGAGAATCTCTTTCATTTTAAAGTGGCAACTTTAATGTTGCAGTTTTTGATGATTGTCAGTCTAGGTGGTGCTTGGTACCATAATCTATAATGATGTAGTTTATCAGCAAAATAATGAATAATTAAATTGTATGGAATACAAAGTACAAAGATTATATCCAAAATATAGTGTAACAAAAGCAGAAAGTAGCATAACATGGTAATATTTAAATAATGTGCAGGTACATTAGACTTCAGTAAAATACTTGGGTAAATCTAGTATTGACAGTATTTCAGTCCAATTCCTTTGGTGTGGGAGCAGCAGGGAGGGCCAATCGTATTACAGGAGGGCTAGTGCCACCCCATGCCCCCCTCTGGATGTACACCAGCTCAATTTTAAAAAAAATATCAAACAAAAAGCAGTAATGTTGATATTTTAGAAAATATGTTTCATGAAATTCTCTAGTGGAGATTTGCTAACTATAAAGACCAGATGCAGTGGAAAACAAAAGGTGTGTCTGCAGGTGAAAAAAAACACAAACACTTTTGGACAAATTGTTTAAACCCGACAAAAAAACCTCACTTAAACAGTAATTTAACAACAAAGAACCAAGAAAGATTGTCCTCCTGTGTGTGCTTTTTTATATTCATATATTTCAGTTTTTGTACGTAATAAATAAGACTTAGTGCTTTGTCAGCTTTAGTGTTACTTGTAACTACATTCTTTTTACCTTTGACCTTGGAGCCAGCCTCATAATTTCACTGTGTTTCCAAATCTGGCGATAAGCTATCCATAGCTGCTGGCTCAAGTATTATTATAATTTCTACAGTTCATTATGGGACTTGCCTCCACTGCCATCATATAACCATAGTTGCTAATTCACTACAGTAATATTTGGTTATTATTATTCATTTAAACTGATATATACTATAAACACAGCCTTGAAAGCCAGTTAATATAATCTGATTAAAGGGAATACCTGGATTTCTTTTGTGATTATTGTGATAATATATGATTGTGATCACCAACACCTTTTATAAAACAGTGTTGACAGTACTTTAACTACCAGTATGTAGGAGTCAAATTTCCATATTTCCAGGCTTTTGCTGATGGGAAATAAAGGTAAGGCACGTAACCTCTGGTGTGTAAATGTGAATGTTTCCCCCAAGTCATTTGCTTGTCAACAGACATGAAGACTCGGGGGAAATGAGGTGTGACACACGGGCCCACACACGCCAGGTTGTGGCAGTTGCTGCTTTGATGATTCTGTGAGCTTATGGGTCTCCAGGTGAAACGCAAGTCGCCGTCCCAGACGTTGACTGTAAATAACCTACTGTTGTCTACACCGTTCAAGTAAGGGTTTGACTTTCCTTTCACGTCCTTTCATGTTATTTCACCTTATGTGTTATTCACAGTCTTTCTTTGCAGATTTGTCGCAGTGCAAAGCAACAGCTCATTAGATTTTTATCCTTTCTTTTGTGTGCTCTGGACTTTCCGCATGGAACAATGCGTGGAGATCATCTCTGATTCTGTTGAGACAGCTGATAATTGATTGCGATGTTTGAGCAGCAGGCTGGTAGATTACAACTCTGCTGAGCATCCAGCTTCACGATAACCCCAAACCTGCCCCGATGGAGAGATAGTTAAAAAAAATAAGAGCCTTGGTTATCTCAAGATACCCCTGCAAAAAAGAAGAAGCCAGTAGAATAGTTAGGGACAACAAACTTGTTTCAGATAAAAGAGGCATGTGCACCAAAAACAAAACAAAAGCCACCTTTGCCTCTTGATATGTAAGTTCATGTGAGGTGACATTAATAATAATACCAATTTGTTTGCGATCATAAAAAGCATGTTGTGCCGAGCTTCCCCGGTGTACTCAGAAGCAGGCCCTGATTATTTTTCCACCCTTGCCTTCAAAGTAAGCTTCAATAACACTGCTTCACTTGCAGGTGTCAAAAGTACAAGGCCTCCAAATACACACTGTCAGATTCTCTTTCTCTGTCAAATTATTCCTCTCTGTCTTTGCACTTTGTTTGCCATCAAAAACATCAAGCAGGGCCCCTGTGTTGTTTCCAGGCTTCTGTTTGTTTGTATATGTGACTGTCTGAGCGCATGGGTTTTATGCGCACAGTGGGTGCACACAAACACATAGTAAAGCTGATGATGGGCCGATTGATTTCTGACAAAAATAAAGCAGGCTGCACTGAGACAGCGGGTGGAGAAATCTGCTAATGGCAGAGCGTCCCAGATTGAGCCCGTCGGGACACCTGGAGTGAGTTTAACGCTCTTAAGGTCAGGAAAAAATGTGTTTGTGAGTGTGTGTGTTGTGCTTTGACGAGCTGAGTTACCAGAAAACAGCACAGTGTTTGATACTGTATACGTGTCTTTATTGATATTATAATTTTAAAAGATCAATCAAATAAAATCAATAAAAAATCACTGACAATTTGCTGAACTTGTGCTACTGTCCAATAATTATGATGTTGCACAAGAAAGAAAAAAGAACATTACCGACTATGTGTCTGCGTGTAATCACAGCCTAAATCATGTCTGATTATACCATAAGCTCATAAATAATATTTTATGAGCATAGACTGAAAATCAATCAGTCATATAACTAAACAGTCTTGTCAAACACGTCCCCAGTAAAAAAATTAACAAAAATTTTGAGCACTCAATCCACCATTTTTAACTCCAGCAGAAGTTTCGTCAGGTATATAGCAGCTCTAAGAGGCGTGGCTTAGTTATTTAAAAACCCTTTATGTCCTGTCTGGTTCATGTGTAACTGCTTCCTGCCTCCACCCACAGTTTTCTCATCTTTATTCCTTTTTCCTCTCTTTTGGAGGAGGTGGTGGTGATGGTGGCTGGGTGTCCTCTCGCCTCTCCTCCCCAGAGGGCCCTCTCCCTTATTCACTTCCCCCTTATCTGACACATCAAAGGATCTCATTACGAGCTGTGACACCAGCCCCACCCTGAGCCAACCTGTTCCTACCATCACATTTAAATAGCATCACATTGTATTCATAATAAGTAATGTCATGCACTGTGGTCTCTGATGTCTCACAGATGCCCTATTCCTTTCCTTTCCTTTCCTCTTCTCCCTATTTCAACTACACATGCCCGACAGACACCCCTCTATAAAATTCTCTTTTATTTATAGCTTGTTTGCTTTTTATAAGGCAGCTGTGTAGACCAAAGTCGCTCGTCTTGTTTGATGTGCACATCTCATCTGTGATTACTAAGTGAATCTTAAAAAAAGGACAGGCTGTTAAATGAAACGACTGGAGTGGAGCCTTCTTACTGGAGATTATTCTGCGCGCATTTTATTTGCCTCCTCTCCATTGACAGCACATAATTTGTGTCTGAGATCCTGCATTCGCCACAGCAGCAGACAGGAGGGCCTAGTTTGACAATCCCACCTGGAAACCTTAGTATCCCAGACCCTATCTGTTAGCTCAGGAGTCCCAGAGCTGCAGCCAAGGCCATAATTAACAAGAGCGGGGGTCCCACTCTTGCCATCCCCATTTACTGACTTAATTTATTTACTAAACAGAGCAGTGCCACTGGCTCAGCTCTGCACATGTTCCTGGTAACTCTCTGCACACTGAAAGGCTGTTAAAGAACAGAGCACTGCTTTTCTTGTGTGTTGTAGATAATCTCTCTGGCAGACTTCACTGGGGCCAGTGAGCACAGCCAGAGATGAATTTGATTGTAATAGCGGATGGGGAGTATCTGTAAGCCGCATTTATCATGACCAACGCGAAGACAATAGCATCCGAATGATGGATTTTTAACTTTGTCTCCTCTTTTTGTTCACTAGTTTGACAGACATCGCTCATTCCCCTGCCTAAAGACAGTCAATAAAATCAGTATCAAGTCCACCTTAGATGCTCTCGGTTGACCGACCCAGCCGTGGTACATAGCCGAGTGTGTTCGTGCGTATGCTGCGTGAGTTTCATATTTGTGGAGGGGGACGGGGAGAAGGCACATGCAGAGTTTAGGCAGAGAAAGCACAACTGCAAGGACAACTTCTCCATCTCTTCCAGACATTTATCTGACACTTGAGAGTAATAGATGAAGGTTGCAGCATTTTCGGATGGGGATGCTAGAGTTTTATTTCACAGGATGTTTTGTTTTTCCCGTAGAGGATTTATTTTGGCAGGGCTGTTACTCAGAAGTGCTGCTCTTTCCTCCCTCCCCTCTTTCTCTCCATCTATCTCTGTCCTCTCTACATCTCCATCCTTTATTTCTCTCTGAGGTGCAGTCTCTTTCTCACAGCCTCACCTCCGTTTGATAAACTTTTGAGATTTTGTATAACAAAGCACACAAGAAACAGCATCCATGAGGAAGGGGGGGGGGGGGGGGGCACAATCACACTGTCAAGGTGCTTTGAAGAGCAGAGCACTGCAGCAGCAGATTAATGTTCTCATAAAGCGAGGGAGCTGATTTTGATGGAGGACTTTATAGATTTTGTAGGTGGACCACCTCCTTTGGGTAATATTTCTTTTCTCTTTTGTTCTACATACTTGAAGAAAGAGAGAGGAAAGGTGGTGAAATTTAGGAGTGGGAGCGTGCACGGGGGCTGATGGTGACAGTGACAATAACCAGATCAGCAACGCAGTCAGTCATGTATATGGAAATCTCTGCCTTGTGGGAGATTGCCATACTGTTTCGATGATTATTACCTCTCGGGAACAATAGACAGCATGTGTCGCCCTTAGCCTTATCCTCCCATACAGGCAAACGCAGAGTTTTCAACCAGCCGTAAGCTGCGACTGATTTTTCACCATTAATTGGAGCTTTTGAGACAATTGTCCAAGAGTGATTGGCTCCTTAAAAACAACGAGTCAATAGTTACTATGGAAATGGAGTCAAAAAGAAAACAGCAGTGGCTATTGACGTGGGCAGGTAATGAAATGATAATACCTCGCAGATGGAACAGTTGTCAAGGAGTCATTGACCTTGATTCACACCAGAGTTCCTTTCTGTTCCTTCTGCTCAGGGTTGATAAGAGCAAACTAGAATGTGCATGTTTAAAAGATCTGTCAGATCAATGCCTTTGTCTCACTACACATTTAAAGTGTAACACAATTTAAAAGTATTTCATGGTTTTATCCATTCCATGCAGTATGTGTCAGTGCTTGACGATGACAAACAGAAAGCGAGGGTATATCTTCTACTAGTGAGTAAAGCCTACTGGAGTGATAAATCAGATGGTGTTTGCTTTTTATAAAATCAAAAGCAAACAGCAGCCCTTCCTGAACATTGACTATATGTGATTGCATATTTGCCTGCAGGGCAAATGGAGAGTCTGTGGAATACAAAAGCCATATGCTATATATCTTTCTTTTTTGTTGAGACCTTTTGGTGAAATTCAATTTAATGGCTCAAACAGAAGTAAAAGGAGAGGCTTGATGGAGGGGAGTTGAGCCTGAGCCATGCAAGCCAGGGTAAGGAGACCTCCCCCTGGGCCTGGCAGCCCAATCCAGTTTATTGATTTTCTGTCCTCTCCTTCAATATGTGGAATGCACCATACCCAATAGATTATGACAAACGTGCCCGCCAGAGACCACCGATCCTCTAATTGATCTTGATGGAGTACAGCTGAGGATCAAAGGTTGGGAAAATTCGGTGACATAGCAGGTTTCTCTACTCGTCCCACAGACACTCCTTCAAAGTCTATAAAACAGTCTGGTGTCTTGAGGGAAAAGGGTGTCTTCCCTTCTTTCCATCTAGCCATCTCTCATGTCTTGTCTTCTCTATGGCTGTGGACAGCAAGACTTTCACCGCACTGCTGAGCACAATGGAGTCAGTGCTTTACAATAACAACCTCCTGCCAAAAGCACAAAAAAACAAGGCAAGAGAAAAGCTCAGTGCTCTATTTTGATGAAAGTAACAAGCACAGCTTGTTGTAAATAGGCTTTCTGAAGCCTGAGGCAGCTTTTCTCCCCAGGGGACGTGCTTTCTGCATCTCTCCCAGGGTTGCTGTCGCCAAAAGGTTCTCTCTGTAAGGGAAAAGGGAGGCACAAACAAGAAGTTGCTTCAGCTCTTCTGGCAAAAGGAAATCATTCCTCAGTAGAGCACACTAGCCGGGATTTACCATCCATTCAGATTAGGAATAAGACATTTGGGTTACAATGCAGGATTGTGTTTGGACCTTTTTTTCCGCTCTATTGTTAGGTTTACAGTCCAGGTGCACACAGAGACCTATTGTTAACTGAGTTTGTTGAGGTGTTGAGCTACTGAGCACAGAAATTGCGCCCTGTCTGTCTTTGAGCTCCTCTTCCTGATCCGTGATAACTCGAATGTGTGCTTATTCAAATGAGTTCTGCTCCGGGCACCCTCTTGCAAATCAGGTGCCATCCACACTGGCATTGTCACACAAATTAGAAACGGATGTTTTGGGCAGAGCAGAGGTGCAGAGACATAGTTAGCCCTGGTTTCTTTGACGAGTTTATGTGCCTTCCACATCTTCACTGGAAGCTCAACCGCAAGACAGAATCCGTCTCACCTCTCTCTGCCTCAAAGAGGGAAAAGGGACGTAAAAGATGATTGTTTCCAACCTGCCACCCACATTTGAGAAAGTAGAGTTTTTTTTCTTTTAATAAATCTCCTCAAACCTCTCTCTTCAGTTACCTTTCTCCTCAATGCCTATAAGCCCCTCTGATCCTTTCCAATAATAATGGCATTGCCAGCCAATCTCTCTGAAAATGGGTTCAGCGCATACCTAATCCCATTTAATTACTTAGACACACAGGGCTCAGGACACACTCCTCAGGCAGCGCCCCCCACCCCTCTGTAAGCATGCCCTGTTTGCACCCCATCCACCTCTTCTCATGAATTATGGATCCCTGGCTGCAAGGCGAGGGGTGATCATTCTGCCTGCTCTGTCATAAGGCTCAGGGAGAGCCTTAGCTCAGTGTAAATATGGTGCCTGTCTGGGGTTGAGGTGCCCTATTGTGCATGGTATTAAAAGCTCACCACTCTCCCACTCAGTCCCTCCACCGCTGCAGTGCTCGCAGCAGGGGGCCAGGGGTAATCGCACAGGCCTTCCAGCACTCTGCTCTGCTGCAGCCGGGCTCATGCTGACCGGCATTATGGCTGACAGTCATCATACCTGTGAGGAGGGGAGAAATGAAAAAGAGATGGAAGCTGAAAAGTGGAGAAGTGGGCTGAATCAAGTCGGTTTTACTGTTGATTTTGTCACACAAATGCTGGTTTACCCAGTGAGAAAACAGCAACACTTTCATTGTGATCAGATGTCAAAGTCCACCCGACTCTGTTCTGGGTGATGTAACGGCGATATGACTTGGACAGAGAGTGTCTGAACGAAAACCAGGCAGTGGCTTTTTGCTGGTTTAACAGAGATATATTTATGCCACCTGTACACCGAGTTGTGGCTGTGGATTCCAGTCACTTCATAGCATTAGCAGATGTGCAGCACACTGGATAAATCATGCTGTCCACTCCTTATGTGCTCAGTTGACAGGATCAGACCTCTCCTTTCTAGCTGCTAACAGGTGCTTCAGCTGCACACACTTCAAGGCATGATACACTGTTCTCTTGCATCACTTGCTGGCTGGAAACATGATGACATGTTTATTGAGAAGAAAACCTGACAAAAGCCTTCAACCAGATTTTATACATTCACAGAAACACTACAAGACGGCCATCTAAGGACTCTATAATTGGCAATGTCACAGTTCTCCCCTTGCCCTAGGAAAAGAAAGGGAAGATGATGTCTGTGTCAGCTCTGAGATGGTTCGATGCTGTCTGTCAGGGCCCTGAGCACATTTCCCTGAGCTTGATACAGACAGGGCTTGTCTCGCTGCCCTCAGCAGCAGACAGACGTCTCATCTTTATCTCTCCAGATTTTTACCTAATCTGTTTCTCTCCCCTTGGCCTCTCTTCATGAATCTATCATAAATCATTTTTGGATTCTGGCCCCGTTTGCACAGACGGTTTCATAAAGGCAGAGGAATGGGGATCAGATATCCAGACTAAATAGCGATCAAATTACATGGGATATGAAATGCTGTAGTTTGGAATCCATTATACTACTCAATAAGAGTCTCCGCACTTTAATATGTCAGCTCTGGCCCTGAAGGGACAAAAGCACAGATGGTACTGTATATGTGCAATATGCATATGACTGAACAGTCTAATAACTATAGCTGACAGCTGAGTGAGCAACATACAAGCTTAGTACATACAACTTGTTCATCATGCAAACCATCTTTAGTGCTGGTCCCACCATGTATCCATCAAAGTTTGTGTGATTGCAGCTAATTTTGAAAATATGATATAAAAAAAAGAGAAAAAGATCAGATACACAGCGAAACATTTAGGGGCTTTGAAAATTAGCTTCAAACCACCCACACCAGGTGCTCTTATGCACAGATGAGGGCTCCTCTTTTGCTTGGTCTTCTTTACTAGCTGCATTGATCCCAGAGGTTAATTACAATGTTTTTTTTCTCCATTTCAGGTTTACATGAAAACAACTAATTACATTCAATAACAAACTAAAGTGACGAAGGCACTAAATGGACTGCACCTATCTGCCGACATCTGTTAAAACCACTGTCTTTTTTTTTTTTTAAGGGCTCTTCATTTCCACAAGTATCATTGAAAAAATTCAGTCGCCATGGCAACGGCAGACTCATTACATTTAATCCACTAATTGCTAACTAGCTCCACAATTGGCTGTAATTGCTTTGGGGACACAGTTAACCCCTTGGTTGGTATGCAGAGCAAGGCTACTTCTGCAGGCATCGGACAAAGGCCAGAAATGAAAGATGCTGCTGTGGAAACCCCACCCACGACTTCCAACCCACCCTCCCCATCCTATAGACAAAATATAAATAAATCTGCACACACTCTCTGTCCTCGCCATCCAATCATTCCTAAATCTCCAAGTGCAATATTAATTAATGGGGATGGTTGCCATGGTGATTGATCACCATATTCTCTGTCAGCAGTATTTAGTCAAATGGGCCCTAATGTTTGTTTGTTAATGGTGCCGTAAACAATACTGCTGGAGGTCTTTTATTACCTCCTCAGCAGCTCAGCTAGCACCTGGGCCATTCAACAGCACACTACGCAAACATCAAATGAAAGAGAGGAAATCTGCTCTGCATTTCTTCTTCTCATAGATGTAAGATTAGGAAATAGAGACGGATAGCCATCTAATGCAACAATATTCTAATAAAAATATATATTACCAAAACAGAATTATAATAATAATAATAATAATAATAATACGGTCGCCGTTAAAATGTTTTACACTCACTCACTTCTCCTTAATGTCTGTTTAGGGGATTTGTCATAGAGAGCTATACTGAGCTTATTGGCAAAATGAAAAACACCTCTGGACAGTACACAGTTCATTTTCTTTGTACTGTTAATTATGCTCTTGCTATTGCATAATTTAAACACAACAGATTAACTTTGGTTTAATAAATAAATTCCACCGTGCAATTCTGTGATACATTTTTTCCCTGTCTGCCATTTTTCCTTTAGTGCAGTGCATGATGTTATACGGCGCTTGAGTAATGACAACTGATTCTACGCTGCCTTTTGCAAGGCTTTGTAGGATATTTTGAGTGCACTACATGGGGTATAGCAATATTCACTATACATTTGGACAGCACTTAAAAATGACAAACCCACCACAGAGTCCACTATACATTGAGGAGCAAGTGATTTAGAACACAGCCTGCATTGTAAAGGGCATCAGAGTGTCCTGAATACATGCCTGCCAGACCAAACAAAGGGCTCTTTTAGAAAAAATTCAACTAATTATTTAGGCAGCATTTTTGATGGTATCATGTCATCATTAAAATGACTCACAGAAATTACTTTGTGATGATAAAACATATAGGATGACCAATTTGAGAAGTGCTTTTAGTTTTTCTGTGTGTGTGTGTGTGTGTGTGTGTGTGTGTGTGTGTGTGTGTGTGTGTGTGT
>NW_005187407.1:4784932-4791716 GCF_000239375.1 Pundamilia nyererei | reverse complement strand
ACTGAACAAACCCAAACCCCTTTGAAGAGTGAAAGGCTCAAAGGATGGAGAGGCAATCCGAGAACTTCACTGGCGCAGAGGGGAAATTGCCTTGAACCTTGAGGTGTATGAAAGTGCAATTTGTGTCCCATCTGTTCTGCTTCCCTTCCATTAGGAGGAAGGGTGCTCTAAGGCCACCGAGGAGAAAATGCCCCTGTGAGGGTCTCAAGGTACACAGAGGCTCTCGTAGATTTAATTTACCAGACTAGTCATTCCCTTTTCCTGTCTGTATTATCGCAGCTTTTAATGCTATTACCTTGGTCCTCTGTGTATGTGTGTCTTTTTTTTTTTTTTAAATAAAAGAACAATGCGTTTGGGGATCGTTATTTTATTTTATTTATTTATTTTTTATTCGAAATTTACCTTAAAATGTGGGGGGTTATGTGTCTATTGTGTCTGTGTGAGTTAATAAGTCCTTTGACTATTTTCACACTATTTCCACAAGAGATGGGAACATTGGTGGAGAGAGAATGAAATGGGAGTGAGACAAGCCTGCAGCTCTATTGAGAAAGGAGTCTCCCCACTTTCACTGAATCCTGTCTCTGTCATACCACTTTGCAAAGTGGCTGGATGGGCTTCCTTAACTTTTTGCCCTTTCTTCAGAGGGATTTGCATGACAGAAGCAAGGAGAGAAGTTTGTTGCCCGGGAAACGGATTGCCTCCATTTGCAGTTGGAGTAGAGGTGTTGGAAACCATGGCATCAGAGATTAGATGGGCCCAAAGGATACATGTTTGTCAGGGCTAAGCTAGTAGAGTGCATTACTGGCACCAGAAAGAGCCCCTATCATTCACATTTTAAATGTAGCATTGTAGCAGGGAATCTTTGAGGCTTTACTGGTGCATTAAGTCAACTGTTGAACGTTTTATCAGGGAGGGATCAGCACAGACATTTTCGTTTAGAAAGGTATGTTGACACTTTTCAATTTAAATGTTATAGTTTGACTTCCTCTAGAAAAATCAGTTGCATAAAAGTTTAAATTTGTTTCTAATTAGTTGTTGCAATTACTAGCTATGATTTAAGATTTTATATATACCAAATCAGGAAACTCTAATGGTTCTCCATTGCCAGTGCATTGGCAGACTGCAGGGAGATAATGACTGCCCTTCTACCTGCCCCTAATGTTGACAAAGATCTTTTGCTACTGGTACAACTGGTCCGTGAGCAGTCCGAGGAATGAAGATGCACACATTCCACCTGTTGGTGGATCAGCAAGTACCAGAGAAGAGCAAAGTTGAGAGCAGAACTGAAACTGACTGAAGCTGACACTGAAACGTGTCTGCTGCAGCCTCTGCCTGTGCTTTTCATGCTGTGTTTTGGTGTTTAATATATTTATTATTTTTCACAATGAAATACAAAAATACAAAGCGTCAAATAAAAGTAAAAGAGGGGAGAAAAATTAAAATAAAAACCCACCCTAACAAACAACACCCCTGTTCGCTGTCAAGTAATCAAAAGTTTAAAAGGAAAAACTTTCAATCAGTGCAAAATAACACCAGCCAAGGTATACAGAATAAGAAGGAAGAAAAAATAAGCAATAAGCAAACAAATATAATTAAAAATAAATAAATAAATAAATAAATGAAGGTCACTCCTGAACCTGTGTAGATGGTTGGTCAAAAAATATCAAAAAGGGTTTCCAGACTTTATTAAATGTATTTACAGAGCCTCTCAAAACGAACCTAATTTTCTCTAATTTAAGATAAAATAATAAATCATTAACCCAATGCGAAACCGTGGGCGAGGCTGCGTCCTTCCACTTCAAAAGTATTCATGCTGTGTTTTGTTGATCTTTGATGTTTTATCATGCTTCTTCCCTTCCTTACGAATTCCTGAATGGAAGAAACGAAGCTCTCTTCCCTCTCCTCGCCCACTTGCCAACCAATCAGCATTCGACCCACACACAGCTGAGCTACGTCTTGTTAGGTTTCTAAAGGACTGCATAGGATGTAGTGAGGGTTGAAAACCCCTCTCTGTAGGCTCTCCGTAGATCACACAAATGGTCAGAACATTGGTACAAAAAAAACAAGCATAGCACCATCTCACCGTCTCATTTGCTGTGATACAGATGCAACAACTTGATGATGAGCTGACCAAACTAACTTAAGACCTGTTGTTCTACACAGAAGACAACAATACAAGAACTCTCATGCAGTGGTTCTCAATCATTTTTCTGGCATATCCTACTTTGGAAGCCAAAACGTTTTTCTACATCGTTTTCCATTCCAATAATTAACAATATGAATTTATACAAGTTAAATGTTAGAATAATAAAACTCATCACAGCAGCATTGCCAAATTTTTGTTTGTTTGCTTTATTAATTTCCTACAAAAATTATTACTTTGTTACTTTCACTCCATATTTATTTCTTGGTCATCCAAAATAAATAAATAAATTAAAATAACAGGGTTTACACCAAGTACTCTTACTTGTCAGTTGGAACGGATTTCAGACACAGCATCAGAGTAGGAATGTGTGCATCTTCATTCCTCGGACTGCACTCTTCTGGACAGAGGCCACTGATGTTGGAATCAGCTGGACCCATTCTTAGAGTTTTGGGGTTACAGCTCCTAAGGCTCCTATTACCACTCTGGAATTTACCTTCCATATCTGCTTCCATTGTCCCTTCAGCCCTTGGTACCTCTCTATTTTCTTGTGTGCCTTCTGGGATTGCTACACTTATCACAATTGCAGTCTTCTGCTCCTTGTCAACCACCACTATCCAGCAGCTGCTTGTCTGTCTGGAACTTGAAGTCCCATAGGACCTTAGCCCTGTCATTCTCAACCACCTTTGGTGGTCTTTCCCGTTGGGAACTGGGGACTTCTAGTCCATATGCGGCACAGATGTTCCTGTACACTATCCCAGCCATTTGGTTGTTCCTCTCAGTGTATGCTGTCCCAGTTTACATCTTACATCCTGCTACTATGTGCTGGATTGTCTCTGGGGTAACTTTGCAGTCTTTAACTTGGGTCCTGTTGACTGTGGCCCTGCCTCTCTGGTGCTTAGGGCCTGTTCTCCTGCTCCCATGATCAGAGGCTCTGTGTCATTATAGCAGCTGGACAGCAACTTTACCGTATCTAGAACAGTTGGTCGGGGTTTGAAACCTGGTGAAGGCATGCAATCAGAAATGGTACCAGATAAATACATCAGAATTTATTTATTCAATATTTGGATTTTTTTTCAATTATAGTAATTTAAAACAATGAATGCCAACAATAATAGACATATATTGCATTATAGAGGGCGATAGTATTTGGTATGAAAGATTTCCTGTTTCTGTCCTTGTGGCAGTGGAGCTGTATCAGTCTCTTAGAGTAAGTTGTGCTGAGGGTGGTCAGGATAATCCATGGTGGATAAAAGTTTGTTTGGTGACCTTCTCTCCAACACAGCTTTAAAGGTGTCCAGTTTGCAGCCAATCACAGAGCCAGCCTTCCTGATCAGCTTATCCAATGCTGGTGTCACCAGCTCCAGTGTTGCTCCTTTAGCAGACCACTGCAACGTAAACTCAACACAACACTCAACACAACCGACTGATGGAAAAACATTTTCCTGTACATTTTGAAGGATCTCAGAAAAAGAGCCTACTCATCCCCTTCTTGTAAATAGCCTCTGTGTTGGTTTTCCAGTTCAGCCGGTCGTTAAGTGATGACGTGACTTCCGGGTCTAAAGTAGTCTGCGTTTAATATGGCTTTTGTGTTGTTAACATGTTTAAGTTTTGTATTTTCTTCTATTTAATCTCAAAAAGCTCCTAAAACAGTCAGTGATCACTGTTGACCTCCCTCGGCTTTTATTACCGCTAATCATTTATTTAAGCTCAGTTTATAAAACCTTAGGATGTAACTACAGCCCAGCCCATGCAGCAGTATATGAATGACTAACCTCGTATTGTGGATGGATTATCTCAGTTGTTCTCCTGGCTGAAGTTTGGTCCTTTTACAGCATCCTGCCATGCGATTACATTTGTTCCTGACTACTGAGAACCCTCACGTTAACTTTTATCGAGTGGAAAAAAAGTTAGCTTGTGGACCTGCAGCGGAGTTTAGGCCCAGACACGGCTAGTGACGTCAGACTTAACGACCGGATTGTTGATGCGGATACTCAGCTACCTGTATTCGTCCAATACACCAACATCCTGTTCCAGGTTAGACATGGGTCATGTAGTCTTCCTCTTCCTTCTGAAGTCAATCACTGTATTTCTGGTGTTGATCCAATCCAACATTCACAGAATGTGCCAGAACAAGCCAGAACCATGGAGGGTAAGCCCAACAATCAATACGACCCAAAGCCAGACACACCAAAACCCAGGTCCTGTGTTCCTGTCCTGTAATACAATGGACATCTGCACAACATTATCCAATGATGTAGCAGCTAAAGTGTTATGTGTAAATGATATTACTCTTTTGGTCCCGTAGTTGATTTTCATATCTGCAGAGAGAATAAGTTTTACTTTGTGTGTAATCTCTTATATTTCTTTTAAAATCCTGTGTCAACTGATCTTTCTGTTTGTCCTGATAAAAACTTTTTAAGGTGTGTTCCCTCAATAACAACCTATTTAAATGGAGTAAGGTCAAGGGTGCAGACACGTCAACCCCTTCCCTGCTCATAATAGTGAATCTTGATGGCACCTTTGAGTGAAACGCTCGTCTCGACAAACTGATTTCCATGTGTGAAAGTGAGACTTGTCCCCTGAGACAACAGCTCCTAAAACATTCTTCACACATATATACTGCTAATTCAGAGGAATGGACAGAAAATGAATGTGAAATAGAAAAGAGGCTGCATTGCTTAAGAATATTCAGAGTTAAAGGGGGTGGGTTCAGCCGGCGATTAGAACCACAGTTTATACAGAGGAGAGTGCACACAGTCCCTATTGCCAACTGTGAAACAAATGGCATCTAAATTGAATAATTCAGTCTGGGGGAGAAAGATGTGGGATTTGCACACAAAGACTGACTGACAGATAGAGTGAGAGGAGAGGCAGCCAACCTTTAACAGAGCTGGAGAGAAAAGACAGTAAATGGCAAGTTAGATTAATAGATTGGCAAGGTCTCACAGAAGATGGGATAATAATTCACCAAGCAAAAGAAAGGCAGCTTTTCTGAGGTTAGAGTTGAGTGAGGAGGAATGATGTAGATGGAAATATGAATATTGAATAATGCAGTCAAGATCCTTCCTTGAAACAAAAAAGGGATTAAGAGTGGTAGGAAGAGTCAAAGGTTAGAAGCAGTTGAGAAAGAGAAATGAATCAGGTGGGTGTTGAAGGAAAATCTGTGAAGAAACTGAAGTGAGGAAACTAGAACAGTTGAAGAAAGAAGAGTGCAGTGCTAGACAGAGGTCAAGGTGTTATTATGATCTGCATCGAGCAATGACTGTGTAGTTTAAGCATTCACCACTGTCGGTGCACCTTTTAACCATCATCTGACATGCAGACACGAGGTAGCAAACGGACATGTAAATGAACACCTGGATTCCTGAGAGCTTCTTTGGATCCAGTTTCTTTTGGAGTGATTTTAGCCGAACAAATATAAATCACCCTGAAAGTCAATTACGTCGTGGTGAAATGGGAAATGGACTATTTAATTTTTACAAAGCATCCTCTAAGTCCAGCTAATTGCATGCCGCTTATATCAGCTAGTTTTTCTTCCCATGTGAAGTGGATGTTTCTATCTTGCTCCAGCTTTCCGCTCTGAAGACTCCAGTTTGAGATTTCGCTCTGATCTTGTTCATACTTTGTGCTTTGACTTAAGATGTCCTGCTGGGAGACTTAACCTGCTTTCAACACAGACTTTCAACCTGCTCTCTCATTTCTGCCTAAATATTTTGATAGTTTATTCAGCTTATTTTTAAAGGGTAAATCTTTATGTCTGTGAAGCAGCCCCTCATCGCAATAGCACAGTGAAATGTTCAGCTTTAAAGTGTCTATAATCAACAGCCTTTTTTACTACATATTGTCATAGAACAATAGCTAACGCTACAGTCATACATACAGTGGTTGGATCACCAAAATAACTGCGGACGTTTGGAATGAGCCTGTGATCTCGTTGGTTGAAAATGGTTCAGTGATGGGAACCATGTCTGCTACTACTTCCAGTCAGTTGCCGTCTTCCAAGTGATTTTGGTGCATCAAGATGGTGATAAAACAGCAACAAGATGGACAGTCTTCTATCAGGTCATGATTAAATGGATTGGCATTTACATGCAATTTGCTTGCGAGAATATGTTAATAACCAAAATCTGTGGCTGTCTATGTAAATTTCCTAATAGTATAGACTCTGTATGGAACTTCACCAAACCTTTTGAGACTTGAGTTTGTCATTATTTAAGTTACATGTTTTTTCATCATGAAGTGACCATGTATGGAAGAGAGCGTAGAGTGCTATATTTTCAGCTAACACTGTCCAGCTGTAGCTAATGTTAGCTAGTCTGAATAGCAATATTGCTATGCAAGGAATTTTTTTTTTGATAACTTTTTAATTTTACTTCCTACATTTTGATACAAACATCTATAATTTCTACTCCTTGGATTTTCAAAACAGGCTCCTTACTTTATGTTCAACTGTATCATTTATAGTGTTTTATTCAAGGATTAAATTAAGTGAGTTAGATTAAGTACCGGTGTCCATAAGTGGTGGCCTTTGTACTTTAGCATTTACAGGGAGTGCAGAATTATTAGGCAAATGAGTATTTTGTCCACATCATCCTCTTCATGCATGTTGTCTTACTCCAAGCTGTATAGGCTCGAAAG
>NW_005187407.1:4748937-4783629 GCF_000239375.1 Pundamilia nyererei | reverse complement strand
TTGATATTAATGAGTTTTTTGGGTTCATTGAGAACATGGTTGTTGTTCAATAATAAAATTATTCCTCAAAAATACAACTTGCCTAATAATTCTGCACTCCCTGTAGCTAGCAATACGGAAGAGGAGCAAGCATAAAGCAAGAAAAGTTTTTTTTTAACTGTCAGATAATTTCAAATGCAATATTTCTAACAGCTTAAATATTTAAGGTAAACATTGCCATGTTATTGCAATGAGTAGACAGATTTGGTAAATTATAGTATATAGTATTTATGCTACTGTCACTATTGTCTTATGTGGCTTACATAATTTTCTTAAGCTGAATGTCAACGCGACATTGATGTGCATATTTTAAAGTTGATATGGCTAACTTTTTTGAAAGCTATAACCTCTGTGGCTGAAAAAGAAACAACATGAAGTGCCAAAAATGGTTTTAGTCTTTATAGCTTGTATTTCTCCAGTGAAAACTGCACAGGGCATAAAATGTTATATACTAACTCGGACTTCTTTTTATTAACATTTCGTATTTCGAGGGGTGATGCCAACATATGCAAGCTACCAGAGGTGGCATAATTACAGACATTTTTTACTTAAGTAGAAGTACAGATACCTGTGTTAAAGAAAATACTCAGTATACAGTACAGTAAAAGTTAAAGTACTGAATCAGTTTCTTTCCTCAGGTAAAAGTGAAAAGTACAGGCTCTGAAATGTACATGAGGTAAGAACTCCTTGAAGAACAATTCTATTTATTTTTATGCAAAGTTAGCTGAAATTAATATATATTAATATGAAAATACAATTATATTAATCCATAAGAATATAAATGTGATTAAAATCTAAATTCTACTTTAAATGAATGTTCTCATCTGGAATCTGTTATGTAGGAGAAGAATTTTGAAAAAATAACATTTCTGCTGCCTACATTGTAGAGGGGGAGTTTGCCTCCACACTTAAGAAGGAAAATAAGTGCAGTGAGGAGTTAAAGTGAGATTTGGCAAGTGGGAGAACCCTGAGATCGGTGGTAATGGCTCAGCGTGGGGAAAAGAATCACAACTCACACAAATTTCTATTGTGAGCTCCAGTCGACTTTTACATCTTTCTTCATTTCTGAGTATCTCACACTCGTTTTGCTCCCTTTTAAATACAGCAACTGAACCTTTAGCTAGCAACACAATGTGCAACAGACTGTACACAGTTTGTGTGGTTGCTGATGTTTGTTAAGAATGTGGTATTAAGTACAGATTTCTGTTTATTGTAAAGCTGTTATAGTGAAAAATTATCATATAAACTATGTAAATACGAACAATTAACTTAAACATAGTATTTCAATGATGATCATTATCATTATCACTGTATAGCAGCTAAAGCTCCTGTAGTGTCAGAGAAATGCAGTCATCAGAGCTCACATTCCAGTTGCATCAAGGACAATTTGTATGGAGTTAAGTAATTGAACCAAGAATCTGATGAGACAGTTTCAGCGTGGTGATTGCTTCCAGGAGACAGCAGTGCCCCAGTGTTGTTGAGAGGTTGTCTTTAATGTGATTAGCTGTCTGTTTCAAATTAAACACAAGCCAATAATGAAACTAGGGACAAAGTATCCCATTGTCCTCAACATCACTACAGATATCCTCAGTTCTCTGTTTCTTTCTATGCTTTGACAGCTTTTGTTTCGCCTTTCATTTTCAGCCGTCATCCTTTTAAGACACAGACAGTAGAGAAAAATGTGTGTGCGCTTGCGTGTGTGTTTTTTGGGGTGCAGGGTGGGTGAAAGGAGGGAGCACTCAAATCCCAGTGGCTCTGGGGAGCTGTCAGAACTGATAGTGCTCTATCACTTGCAAACGGAGGTGCAAAATTGGGCAGAGCTGAGCACTGCGCAAAGCAGAGGATGATGGTCCCTCTGTCCACTGGAGCCTGACTGACTGAGATGGAGAGACGCAGAAAGTGTTCTGCCAGCTACCTCACAACTTGAATTGAACAAGCCAGGGAAATTCTAAAATTGACACAAAAAATTCAGAATATGGCAACTGGCAAACGGGATTACAAAATCATGTGAATCTATTAATACAAATAACTGAGCGCAGCCAAGACTAATATTAACAGACAGACAACTTTGCTACTTTACAAGACCTTACAATGAAGTCACGATATGATTAATTTCTTGCAGAGCTAGGTGAACAGTTCAATGTCAGTCCCATATTTGTACGTTAATCCTTCAGCTTCAGCTGGGAAATGGCTAATTTTGCTTAAAAGAAAAACAGTCTTCACAACACACAACTCCGCCTACTTGGATTGTTCTTTGTAACTGTTGTACATTTAACATGACACAATATTTAATGAACTCAATATGTGCTGTCACAATAAGACAGACAGAATGGCTATTTTCAGTATCTGTTTACAGCTTACTTCTCACTCCAGCTTCATGAGCAGAAAAACAGCGTTGGCAAGAAGATAGCACTAATAGACTTATTACACAACATGTTTAAATATGGCTTTAAAATGTTAAGTTAAAAAGAATTTGGTCCCCTTTGCAGTGCATGGGCTACAAGCATTTTGACATTATTCAACAACCCCAATTCTAAACAAAGTTGGGATGCTGTGTTAAATGTAAATAAAAAGAGATACAAGTACAATGATCTGCATAACTCACAAACCCAGATTTGATTTACTGTAGAACACACAAAGCATATCAGATGCTTAAACCTGAGACATTTTATTATTTAATGAATAATATTTTGGCTCATTTTGACTTTGATTGCAGCAAGATGTCTCAAAAAGGTTTGGACAGGGGCAACAAAAAAGCTGAAAAGTTGCACAAAAAGAAACACCTGGAGGAACAACAGGACAGAGGTTCACTAATAAATACCCACATCTACAAATTGCAGAACAATTTGAGAATAAGGATCATCAACATAAAATTGTGAAAACTCATCATGTCATCATCTACAGGGCGTATTATCATCAAAAGATTGTGGAAAATCTTGAGAAATCTCTGTGTGCAGCACTGGATGCCCGAAATCTTTGGCCTTCATGCAGGACTGCATTAAAAACAGGCACGAGTTTGTCATGGAAATCACTGAATGGGCTCAAGAACACTTGCTGTGCCATCAACAAATGCAGGTAAAAGATCTATCATACAATAAAGTAGTCCAGAATCCCTGGCATCTTCTCTGGTCAAAGCTCATTAAAATGGATTTGGGAAACTATTATGTGGTCAGTTGAATCCAAAGTTAAAATGCTTTTTGAAAAACATGGACGCTGCATCCTCTGGACTAAAGAGAGAGGGACCATCCAGCTTGTTATCAGCACTGGGTTCAAAAGTCTGCATCTCTGATGGTATGGGGCTATTGCCAATGGAGTTGGCAGCTCGCACATCTGTAAGATGTATACAGGTTTTAAAGCACCATATGCTCCCATCCAGATGTAGTCTTTTTCCTGCGTATTTCAATAGGACAACGCTAAACGGCATACTGCAGCAGCAGGATTTGATGGTAGAAGAATCAGGCTGCTGAACTGGCCTGCCTGCATTTCAAACCTTTCACCAACTCAAAACAATACAACAAAGAAGACCCAGGACTGTTGAGCAGCTAGAATCCTGTTTTAGACAAAAATGGGACACCATTCCTCCTAAAAGCCCCAAAACTGGTCTCCTCAGTTCCCACATGTTTATAAACTGTTGGTAAAAGAACATGTTTTGAATTTGCCACTATCAAATTCAAAACATGCTAACATTTTTCTTTAAATGGTACATTTTGTCAATTCAAACATTTGATTTATTTTCTATGTTAAAAATAAAAAATTGGGTTATGATTCTTGCAAATGACTGCATTCTGATTTTATTTACGTTTAACATGGCATTGCTGCTGTTTTGGAATTGTGGTTGTACTTGCTGTGTTCATAAAACGAAGTACTCTTTGGAAATAATGACTGTAGAAAGCAACTGCTGAGCCTGGATGTCAAGAGATTCATCTAAAGGTTGCTGAAGAACATGATTGAAAATGCCCCAAAATGCAAAATCTGTGTTGGCAACAGCTGTGAGCGGAGCAGTTATGTTTTTGGTATGTCAGTCAATCGGATTCTTCTGAATGCAATGTCTCAGAAACACCTGGAGGAAATTTCATTACATCTGCCAAAGAGGTCAACCTGGACTAAAGAATGAACTTATTAGGGTGTAGTGGGCAAAGGTCAAAGGTCACTGTGACCTTACAAAGCACATTTTAGCCATAGGCCAAGGATCCATAGGCTAATTATGATGGCACTTCGCACAAATGTCTAATAGCATAAATTGATGGGTTAGTGATGAGGTTAAAGGTCATGCCTCGGCAGACATGGAGAATTGCAACTCAATTGAATAGCAGAAGCACATAATTCAAATTCTTTTTCGAGATGCTCCTGCAGCTTTCACTGTTTTTCATGACTGCGAGAACCTCCTGCAGTTGTATTAAATTAAATTTGTATTGCAAATTATACATACAGAACCACACTCAAAAGGAAAATTCAGCATATGTACACACGCTCATTTTGAGTCCACCTCAGTGAACACACTGCATACTTGAAATGCTATTAGAATGAGTCAAATCTAATCAAAATCATTTTAATACAGAATTAACTTTTTAGTGCAAACACCATCAGAAAGTGTTGCTTATGAATGTACACACAGATGAAATTGAGTAAATGTACTGGACCAACTGAAAATGATACTTAGAGATATAATGCTTGACTATGGAAACCCATCCCATGAAGCTCCTGGCATGCAGTTTTTGTGCTGATATTAATGCCAAAGCTCTGCAGTTATCGAGTCAGCAGTGCGCTGGGGACTTGTGCACACTATGCACTCAGTGACCTCGCTCTGTAACCTCTGTGGTTTATGGTGGAATATCTAGGACAGAACAAATTTCACACACTGACTTGTTGCAATGGTGGCATTTGAGCGTGGCAGTACCACACTCAAATTCAGCGAGCTCTTTAGAGCAAAGAGTTCTTTCACAAATGTTTGTAAAGAGTACATGACTCTGTGCTTGATTTTATGCACCTGTGGCACTGGGACTGAAAACACCTGAAATCAAAGATTAAGAGGTATTTTTGTACATTCAATTCATCTGTAATTGATGTTTCTGTATTATATGTCATGCAAAGTGGTTTCATGGTGTTGATTTTATGTGGAGTTAGGAATGAATAACAATGCACAAGTTGCCACCTACATGAGTAAATGATAGTGCTACATAGAGATCTTGTAAGATTAATATGTAAAATGGAGGAAATTGTAATTTACAACTTTTTTAATGTATTTTTCTGATTTTTTTTTTCAAACATATTAACAATGAATCTTTATGTTTCTTATTGCTGTTCCTAGGCCACTTTCTCTAAAGCAGTCCTTTACTTAGGTTACATTCAGTGGCCCCTTGGCTGCTACATACAGTGGTGCTGCTGTGACATTGCATTGTATGAGGGGAGAGGTGATACAGCATGTGCAGCTGTCAAACAACAGGAAGAATAGCTGTGTTCTCGGCAGACCTGCCTTAACCAGATGCTGTGGGGAGGAAAACACTGTAAACGTGTGATTTCAAGAGTGCCTCTTATTAGACAAGAGTGTGAGGTAAGTTGCTAATATTTTGTACTTCCAGTTTTGTAAGATTCTGATATTTCTATATGATCCTGAAAAGCTTTAAGTAGATGTAAAATATTTAAATCCACCACATTTAGATTAACGAATAAAAGAATATAGTTAAATTTGTCGTTTTTTGATATCCTGCTAGGTAGTGCAGCTACTATAAAGATGCTGACAGACCCCGTGGAGGTGGTAAAAGTTGTTTTATTTTCTTACTGCAGTGACAGCTACAAGGAACAACTTCTGCTTCAAAGCCTTCCAATTACTGGAATCTGGTTTCCTACCTTAGGTGTAGCAAATTCAAACAGTTTGGGCGTCTGCTTCCCCGTGTTTTTTGTTTTTATGAGGAGGACGAGATGCTGTGAGATTTTACAGGGTGTGACAGGGGGTCACGCTGTGAATGATCTTCCCACACTCAAGAGCTTTTATGAGTCCCTTTAATGAAGATGTGCAAGGATCTGGCTACGTGAAACAAACATCATATTTCATCTCTGATCATCTGTGGGTATCTGTTTCATACTCAACATTGTTATTTCTCATTTACAGCACAGTTTCTGCTTTTCACACCCTTATGTGGTAACAGTACCGGTAATTGGATTTTACTTTTGTTTTTTTTAGAAAAATCAACCTTGGTCGCATGAATAATAACAGTCATCACGCACAGCACAGTTGCACCAAACACAGGGCATGCATTAGATAACCTTAACTCAGCCTCCCTGCAAACGGCTTCCTGTGTGTGTGCGGAGGCACTGGGGGGGGTTTCTCGTGAAGATATCACTGGTTGGTCACACACAGGAAACCAAGATGCTTTCCAGGGTTGAACCAAAACGCCGCTGAAAAAAAACCAAACAGACTTCTAAGTCAAACAAGTGTCATCTTGACTTAAACTGCACTTTGCAAAAAGGGAAAAAAATAAAATAGACTCGCTCTTAGCTAAAGCTGCTCAGGAACCACTTGAAGCCACGCTATGATTACACGACTCCTTTTAAAACACAAATAGGTGTCGGGCTTCTGGTCGAACAGCTACATTTTTACTACACCCTGAACACAGACGCACAGACTTTGGGAAAGTAAAACAAAATATTTAAAAATGCTGCCACAATGGCAATGAAAAGAAACTATGTCTGCTTTTCTAAAATACCCCTAAACATACAATTAACATCAAACAACAGAAAATAATAGTTCTCTTTTAGCGTCGGCATAAACAGGAGACTGCCAGCAGTCACAGCAGAGGAAAAGGGATGTTGTAAAGATACCAAAGTTGAGCAATAATGCTTCTCTGCCTGTGTAGCTGCTCTGGCCTCTGATCTCTGTCCTGGCTTCCCCTCTTCTCAACAACATATGGCTGTCAGTATTAGTCTCTGAGGAGGCATCTATTTGCCAATAGTTGAGACTTAAAATATTGCAAAAGTTGCTTTTCTTGTCAAGCACTTGCAACAGCGGGATTTGATAAATGCTTACACACAGTGTTATTGTAACAACCTTTTACTTCTCACTGACTAAACTGTTGTTGCCCCGCTGCCTCAGCTGCTTATAATACTATGAAATATTCGAGTCTGATGTGTTATTTTAATCTCAGATGTTTTTTATTATCAAACGGATAGAGCAGAGTGGATTTAAACAGGTGTCATGGCGGTGGTTTTAACTTGAGGTCCTTCGGGTCACTCGGTATTCTGCTTTCAAGTTGATCTCTCCTCGCTCCTGTCAGACATTTTAACACAACGCTATGGAGACTGGGGCCCACATGGTAGTGGTGTCATCCTTGCAACTTTATCCCCTCTTATCAAGCCTTTCTTCTTCCGCCTTCTTTCTGTTTGATACTTCATGCCCTTGCTCCCACTCCAGTCTACTCTTCCTCCCCAGCCACCGCTCGCTGCGCCCGATCTCATCCTCCACCTCTGTGTCCTCCAACCACTTGACACCTTTTCAAATTCATCCCCATCAGTTGGCAGACAGCGTGCATTTCAACCGCAGGGCACAATGCAGCGATCCTCGTGAATCAATGGCAGATAAATCAATGCTATCTCTTTTTTCCATGCCTCTGCCGCCATCGATTTTTTTTTCCTGTTACTTTGCTGTTTGCGGAGTCTTGAACTTTGCTCAATTAAACTGAGTTGACTTTCAGGAACAAATTGTAACAGCGTAAGGCTTTCAGCTCTGAGACAGACATTAATGTTAGCTCCGGATGGGGAGTATAAGAGCTTTATTTATGAGATGCCCCATTCAAAGAGATGCTGCAGTGATTTCTACTGAAGCAGAACCTGGATTTACTGGTATTGTGAACCCTCTTTCAGATGTGGCATGCAAAAGGCTTGCCTTGATTCTAGGTCTTTCATTTTGAACCAGAGCTAATACCTAAAACAGAGACAAAGCAAATATCCTTTGATCATATTTACTAAGAAAGAGGGAGGCCCAATTAGCATGTGAATAACCCTTGCTTTGGTGTTTTAGATAAACGCTCATAGATTTCTTGGCAGGGGAAATATCTAATATGATTTCATGTCCAATCTCCAGGCTCTAGATCCTGTCACTGGGAGGGAATGATTTCTGGGAAATGCACAGACTCAGGCATATCATTTTGAAAACTACATTTAATATAGCCCACAGAAAATTATCCACTGTGATATTTCACTAGTCTCCCCCATAAATAATTCATTGTTTTTATGTGCCCTCATGCTGCCTTGGGGATTGGAACAGCTGAGTGTTTTCACAACGTATTTGTGTCCAATCTTCTGCGTATTGGACGTACTCTAATCAAACCACAGTAAACATGCCTTGAATGTTTGTTGAGTCATCTGCTTATCAGCTAATCAAATGGCTTATTTGCCTGCCTGCCTGCCTGCCTGCCCGACTGCCTCACTGGAGCACAGCACAGGCCTGCTTGAGTATTTTTCAATTAATTGTTCTTCTGTTTGATTGACTGCGCAGCCACACAGTATGTGTGATATGAATGAACTCCACAAGTTTTAAATGTATGCTTTTTAGGTCCACTGCAGCAATAAGCAGGAGATCTGATTGAGACTGAGTAAGTCAGGCAATCCATTGTTCTGGAAAGTCTACATTGCTTTCTCTCTCACACACACATTGCTTTATTATTTGACATGTAGGTGTAAGATCACATAAAAGATCCTGTGTGTACATACAGTATGTGTCTGTTTTTCTGTGAAAGAACTAGCACAAAAGTGCAAGTCATAGAGAAAATTTCAAAGGCAGAAGCCAGGACAGCGACATGGAGCTGCCAGGGATTGGTGAGCAATCAGATAGGGCAGAATTGATGACCTGGCTCACGATGGATTTCTTGGAGCGGGCTGCCAGACCGAGGTAATACTTTCAGGCTCTTATCAGCACTGGCATAAGCTGAGTGCTGCATCACCCACTTCCCAGCGTCAGCTTATTATGAGAGTCCATGATGTGTGATTGCTTGTACTGCCTTTGTGTGTCCCAGGGTCTGTGTGCACCGGACACAGTTGGCAAGAAGAGGAAAAATACTAAGGGCTTCTGTCAGAGTAAACAGTCCACTTCCCCACTGTTGTAGTGACATTTTTTTTCTTTTTCTCTTCCCCCTTTTTTTCTTTTGGCAAAAATAGGTGTTTTGTGAGGTTTCCAGTGACTCATAAGCTTCTGGTGTCAGTGATGGAATTCTGCAAAGTTAAGCAGACAGTCACAGACATGTCATACTTTTTAAAAGATGTTCTTGCTGAAATGTGGGTAATTTAAAACGGGAAGCAACTGGAAATATGGGAATTTTGGTAGGAAAAAAGTGTTGTCTTAATATATCATGTAGAAAACAGCAAGCTCCATGCTTCCCGGGCTGTTGACGATCAGAAAAGAAGAGAACTTTGGATGTTTAAAATGAATTTTAAAAGATGTAACAGCTGTTCTATTAGATTTACAAAGCAATTTACAAAGCAATGGAGTTAAATAGCACTTGAAACGTTTACGTTTATGAACAGTGTAGTAATTTTAGCACACTGATCACACTTAATTTTATTCAAGCTGCATAACAATACTTAATTTCAGCTACAGGGGGGCCTTCCTGCAGCTTGAGGTCATTGTTGCTCAAGGGCACTTTAGAGATGCCTTCGGGTTTGAGCCCAGGTTTTCCAATAAAGCTGTTAACCTTTGACTGCTGGGGGGAATGGATGAAACCCTACAATGGATAAAAGAGTAATTACGATATTAATATGAATTCTGCTATGTTAAATTTATAATTACGTTTTCTTTATTATTATTATTTTTCTGCGTATAAACAACGTGGTTTCAGACGCCTAGACGCCGAGGATCTCTATGGTAACAGTCCTCAATTACCAATGATTGGCTAACCCGTGGGAATGTTTCTATTCCCTCAGTGCGGTGATTGGTCGGTGGGCGGTCTGTGCAGCCTGACAGTCTGCAGCGTTCCGGGTTATTGTCAGTCTCGGCAGCTCGGCAGAAGGGCAGGACCGCATCCCGGAGCTGCCAGAAGTAGCTAGCTCTTTATCCAGTCGTAACCTTTTCCTGTTTGGTTAATATTACCAAAGAGAGCCTTTCGGGGCTTTGCCGTCAAGGTTACTCCACAGCCTCACCTGGAAATTTAAGTCTGAATCGAGAGGCAACACATCTCAGAGCGTCTGCCGACACCTCGGATAAAGTGACGGACGGAGCAGAGCCTGCTCTCCGGGATTTTACATCGCATCGCATCAGTTTAGGATATTCAGGCAGCTACTTTGGCCCAGCCTTGATCTCTTTCAGGGTACCTTCACACAATATTGCCTAGATGAAAACATTTGAATGATACATTTCTCATAAGGTCGTCAAAATTGAGCAGGCGGACCACGAAACCCATGCGTAACAGCGGGGGGATTTTTTTGGAATACTGCGTAGCCGCTAAACCTACCCAGTGTGTCGGTTAAGAGTTCTGCTATTTGGAGATATCTTCAAGCGAGAGGAAGATCAACCGGGACCCTGTACCTACTTTGATTCGGAGGCTAAACGGTGAAAACCCGAAGCACACTTGGTGCGCAATCCTTCTGAGGACGCTCTTGAAATTGCCGACCTGCGCTTTTGCCCTCGACAAAAATTGGCAGCCGAATCGAGAAAAAAAGGCAAAGCTTATTAACTTTGCATGCTAGAGGCTAGAGTGTGGAATCTAATTTGCAGGGTTACCGCTACATTTGCATACCGTCGGAAGACGAGGATAAACTTAATCAACATTTGACATCGACAAAGCAGCATCTGGATTTTGGGGCAACAGAATGAATCCGTTTTAATTTGGACCGCAGAAGTATGAGGCAGATTGCTCAGTGAATGCTACGATCTGCATGGAGTTCTAGTGTACACTACGGAGCAATTTATGGTAAATATATTTTGCATGTCTGTCTCTCCCAGTCGTGTAGATTCTGAATGGTACAGGTCATTTATTTGTAACCATCATGGTAGTTTGTGTCAGAGCTTCGCTTCAATGTTTGGGGAGGATTGTCGCCGAAACAGAGAAACGCCTGAAAATAATGAATGTTTATAAAATGCCCCCCTCCTTTCCCCCCAGGATGCTGCCCACACGGTTGATGATGTCTCGGATTTAAACCCTTTGTTTGACCCATAGGAAGACTTGTTAGAGAGCCGCTGCCGAATTGCTCGAGGAGCTGCCTTGATGTGTAATATTGGTCTTTTCAAGTATGGGTATCAATTAAGTATATTGTCGAGGCCAGTGCACTGCAGGCAGGCATCACAGACACGGGGATGTGTGGCACTGGAAGAGTTGCGGCTCAGAGCAAAAGGTGCGAATTTCTCATCTGTACGCCCCCGTGCGTCACCGCGCACGGGTAGGGTAACTACAGTGCCTGCTGCAATTAGAGATTTTCACCCTGGTGTGTTAATGATACACAATCTCTGTCTTTTTTATTTTATTTTATTGTGTGCCTGTATGGTGTGACAGGCTTTCATAGAGAGACTCATAAAATTCACGAGCATGTGTGCCTAGCGCTGTAAAAGTTTTCACTTTATGCTCGGTGATATGGATGATCCTCAGTGCTGCACTAAGGTCGGGAGACAATTTGTCATTGTCCCGTGAATTCCACAGCTCACGTGCCCTCTGCGGCCCCAGCCTCTGGTGCAGCCAGAGGAAGTCTGAAAATTTGACTCGACTGTGAATTAGCTGATAAAGTTTGGATTGTTTCCCGTGAACTTTGAGCCTCGCTGGTTGCTGAGGTTGCTTTGCAATATTTAGTTCCATTGCTCGCATTGCACGTAAATGAGCCTCCACATTATGCTGACTGTGCAGTGAAAAAGCCACACACTGTATGTTTTATCGTTAGACTACAAGCATCCTCAAATTCTTATCTTCCAGTCGTTCTCTCTCCAGCAGCCTTGCAGATAGGCAGCTTGCAGAATGTAATATGGGCCCCTACAGCAGGGCAGGCGCCCCCACAGTCAGGGCACCTGACATAGAGCCTTCCTGGCTGTATTGAATAAAACATCCAGTGATGTATGAGGCAGGAGCTGCACCCGAGGGGGCAGAACTGCCTCATTTACTTCCTCCACTCTGCGTCTATGACCTGCTGAGCAAATTGTGCTCATATTAGCTCTGCGGCTGCTCCTCACCTAAACAAATAGTCTCCCCAGCATAATGCTTGCCTTAACTCAACATGATGGTTGGACAAGGCAGGGGAGAGTGGAATGGCAGGGAAGCTTTAATATTTAGGTCACTGAATTACCTTTTTGAGATTGTAGTTGTTGTTCTGACTGCTTTTTTTGGCTTGCTTTTCGATTTTTCTTTTTTTGTAACACTGGAGCTTCAAGGGTCCCGCTGCCAGCTCAAGACTTGATCCACATTTCATTCCTCTCGCTTTCACCATGTTTGCTTTTGCTCTGCTTTCTCTGCGTTGGTAGCTGACAAAAGGATATCGGTGCTTTGTGGGCTCAAAGTTAATTTCACGTGTTTTCCACATTATTTTTTACTTGATCATAAAATGAAACGGGCGTAAGTCGCCAACTTGAGTAAAATGTAATCTCTTGTACTTAATTGAGCTGCCAACAGCTGGAAGGTAGTGAACATATTTGAGCAATGAGTTAACAGAAACACGCCAAAATAACCCTGAAATTTTATAAGTTTGGAACTCAAATAGCGTATCAGCTTGATTGATTGATTGCATTTGGGCTCCTTGCTGTATTCTTTGCTTATTAAAGTGCCTGCCTGGAGTGAATAAGTGAGCTCCACTCATGAATATCGTTAAAGTCGCTGAAGTTTAATTTCCTGTGCTGTGTATTAATCTTTTTTAATCCCTGCATGGTTTGATTGTCTCAACACCTACCCAGAGGCACCAAAACTCATTTTGACAGTTAAGATGACTAAAATAGTGTGTGTGTGTGTGTGTGTGTGTGTGTGTGTGTGTGTGTGTGTGTGTGTGTGTGTGTGTGTGTGTGTGTGTGCCTTACTCAAGATCTACTGACCCCTCAAGTGTCTAAGCTTATGTCCATTCTTGTGTGGACTTCATTACTGAAAGTGCAAATTAAATCTTTTTTTTTAAATAGCTTTTTCCCACCGAGTCCAATTATAGAATAATACACTTTAGATGAAAACAAACATTAAATTCATCTTCTTTTCCTGCCAAAGAAAAGAAAAGACAACAACTCTTACGTTAACTGATATCACAGGAAAGCACAAAGCTTCTTACCTGGAAACATCATCGGACCCTCAAAGCCACGTCAACAGCAGCTCATTAGGTACCTGATCAAAGTGTTTCATATCAGTGAAAGTCTATAACAGTTCTTGTTTTAACGCTTTTTCATGTTAAGCCAAACAACAGAAATTTTGCCCTTTCTTGTTCTTTGCAGTTTTACTTGTTTTGATATAAACTCTATTGTCCCTGTACAGAGATTTGTTTTGCACATCAGTACCTGGAACAGTAGTGACAGAACATGAAACGGGAAACAGAAAACAAAAAGCATTACGTGGAAGTGGCGCTAGAGAAACAGAGACACCTTTCAGCCACTCGGTGTGAACAAATACAGGTGAAAAGTGATGTCCAGTTTCCAGCAGACTTGGTGGCGTTGGTGGGACTTTGCAGGCAGGATTAATAAGAGTCCTTCTACTTAGCTATTTAGCACATTTGTGTGCAGGTAGCACCCCCATACACTGCTAGCTGTTAATGCTATCTAATCTATATCGCCCTTTTTTGTGACCATTATTATGACTATTTCAGCGCTTAAAGATTAACCTTCATGGTTATATTAGCTGTACTGAGGAAGTCAAATGAAATGAGTATTCTTCCCAGTGTGTCCACACTGTCATGGTTATAAATGCTGAACTACAGTAATCAAAAAATGAGAACAAGAAGAAGAAGAAATACTCATTTTATCAACCATATACTCCATAATACAGTATATGGTAGGAGAAAAACCTCTTCATGCTGCTAGCCTTGTAAAAACGAATGAAATCACAGCACTTTATACCTAATGACATCAACACTTGTGCGAAATGTGATGCCAGAGTGAGATTCCATTTATACATCATAAAGCATTAAGTGAGACGTGGTAGTAAATTTTAAATACAGTGCAAGCTTCTTGGTTTTATAAACAGGCGCTCTAGCGTTTACATGAAAGTTGATTTTGTGTGATGCAGAAGAACTACTCTAACATAAGTTACAGCAGTGTGATTGCGTGCACTCTTTCTGTGTTTCTGGTAAGGGTGTCGGTTCTCTGCCCACTGATCATTTTCACTTATTTTTGTGAGTTGTACCTGCTCACTACTCTGCTCATGAGACCTTGGCAGCTCCTCATCAGGGTTATCTGCAACCACTTAGCGCATGACGGACAGCAATGATCCTCCGACCTCCTCTCTCTTTTCCCCTCTCGCCCCTCCGTCAGGCAGAATGGAAGTCACGTCTCAGCAGGGCTCGAGGTTAATGTCTAGTCTTTCATTTCTAAAGGTTAGGGACACCCAGCCCATTTTATTTATTTCTTTTTTTGGCGCTTGTGCAATATCGTGAGCGGGAACTGTGCTGTTCAAACGTGGTTAATGAGTACAGTCATATGGCGAGCCAGAGTACTGTGCAGTTTATAGTTTGTTCCACAGCACAGGCAGTAAAGTGAGGGGTGGCATGCTCCTTGCAAAGACTTCTTGGGGGGAAGAAGGAGAATAAAGCAAATCTGACAAGCTCTCCAACAGCGAATTTGCTCTCCTTAAAAACAATGCCGCTCTTGCCTTCCTCATGGTCACATTGATTTGTTCTGGGTGACAGTGCAGGCTGCTGTGAAATCACCCCAGCGCCATTGATCTCAAGGAGAAGAGGAGGAGAGGGAATGAAAGGCTGGCGACAGAGAGCAACATGGGAAAATCCACAGCGTGCCCTCCTCAACCTTAAACAGTAATAAAATGAAGGCCTTGGTTACTATCAGATCAGCCCCTGCTGTACTTCTTCAGCCACTGTATCGCAGTCTAGTCGGCGCTTTGATTTGTTTTGGAGGCCCCTACATGCTGTTTGATTTGCTATTGTGCCTCGCCATGTTTCATATTATCAGCTGAACTCTTTATTGCCACTGTTTTCCATGCCAGAAGCAAGGCTGTTTTTATCTCATGCAGGCCTCTGATTAATCTCTGCCTCTCTGCTGGTGTACTTTAATCTTGAATGGGAGATATCTGATTTTCCTCGGCTATTGAGGAAGATCAAACTTTAATGGAACAAGGAACTGCACATCATCCTAATCTCCATCTCTCCCTGCATTTTGGTTGACTGCTCTCCCTTGGGCTTTGTAGCTTTCTGCAGAAGCAGGAAATACATCAGACAGATAAGATGTTTTCTCTTCATGCTTTGGTAATTTATTCCCTGTTGACAATGGCCACCACTTTACATCTCTGCTGTTTGATTAGCTGGTTGAAGAAGCCGCGGGTAAAAACGTGGGGGAATTGATTGACGCTTACAAATGGTTGTCCTGAATGACCTAAATGTGTGAAACTTTTCTAGAGGCTTTAATTGGGGTTTCTTCACAGTTCAGTCCATCCACAGCCAAATGTGCTAGTCCTCTCTCTATTTATTGACACGCCAGAGAAGGGGGGCATGCGTAGCCTGAGGAGAGATATGTCAGCTGCATGGATGTATCCAGGTTCAATGCTTTTGATTACGCCACAGTCATTTCAGGAATTAGCTATTGACCGCCTTCCTTTTTCTTTTTTCTTTTTTTGTTTGGTCCGTTCTCTTCCTCCACCGTATCACTGAATAACGCTGTACATTATGCTGACCAGCATCCGGACTGCGACTGGCTCGGTGCATATTGTTGCAAATGGATAACACTTAAGGGGGTGTCACACCTCCCGCAGACGGCTTACGTCTGTGACAAAAAGAGGCTATTACCCAATTCTAAGGCGGTTGCTGTAAGGTAATGAAATTTCCACTGACTGGAGAAAACAATGTTGTCTGGTCTGCACTGTAATTGCAGAAGCCACCTCGCCATTTTCCCCGAGTTCAGCGTGAATGCAACACGATTTAATAAAACTCTGGAGATTTTTATCATTTATTGCCAGGCCTGGCAGCCGCATCAGGGAGAGTGAGCCGAGGCTTGCACAGATAAAACTCATTCAATTTACTTGTTGAATTTTAACCATGCGAGGCAGAGACCATTTGCAAAAGAGCCGCCATATGACCCGTAGGAGAATGTTTTTATAGGGATCATGCAGGTCAGCTATACTGTTAATATAAAACCACCATTCCTTTAATGTAAATGGCAGAGCACCCTGGAATTTCTGTCATTTTCTCTCCCGGTATTATTTGTGTCAAGAAAGGGTTGAAAATCCTTGGGATATTAGGCCCTGGGGCCAAAGAGCTTCTGTGTGCCTGCTTCCATTCACATACAAAAACACAGGAACATTGACATGAGGACATGTATGGACACACGCACACATACACACACTCCTAGCCCTGTTTTATTACCTCCTGCCTGCTGCTGGAATTGCTTTCCTCCCTCGAGTGAGCCAGGCAAAGCCGGCTTTATTGTGTTAACCTATTTGTGTGTCAAGAGCGATTGCAGCGTTCTTTATCTCTGTTTGTATTCGGACGGGGAGACGGCAGAGAGAGAGTGAGGGAGCAAGGAAGAGGGAGAGCCAGAGAGGGTGAGTGGCGGAGGAAAGAAGGGGAAGAGAAGGTGTTTGTGGTGTGGGCGAGGGGGGGTACACAGGAGCCAGGCAAGCCACCGGAGTTAGATGGATGGCCGGTCACCTCGCTCTCTACTCTGGAGGATAATGACTGGTTGCTTAGCAATGACCCACCCCCACCCACTTCCAGACTTGCATCCACAGTAATCACTTTTTTCCTCTAAAAGATTTCATATATAATTATAATGGGGCTTTTCATTTATTTAGCACAGTAGGGTGGAGGGTGTGAGCTGGAATTGGGGATTTTTGCGTGGTGGTGCTTATCGACTCCCGGCTTTTGTGCAATGCAAAATTGCACTTGCATTCATGTGTGTTTGTAGGAAAGTGTTTGTATGTGCTTTTGCTGTTGGAGTTTGGCCTGGATTACGACTAGGCCAAAGCTATATTTCCTGCCGCTGTACGACCTTTGACCGACATAATGCCACACTGGTGACGGTGCAGATGCACAAATACACAGACACACACTTTCATGTTTTTTGATGAGCGACCAGAAGCTATCAAGGGCTGCTTCATGTGAGCTCTTAGTTTTATTAACATTTTTTATTGAGTTGAACAAATTGCTGACCTTTTATGGTATAATGAAAAGTCTGGCCCGCTAAGGACAAATTCGAGCTTTGGCAGTGGTGACTGGCACCCGTCCCAGCTATTTAACTCGTGATTTACAGCGTGTTTATTCAGCAGGTGACAACATTTAATACAGCGGAGTGTTTCCCAACATTTCAGCTCTTTTTTTTCATCTGTTCTGTTTTTTCAGATCTTAGTCTGAAGCAGTTCTGTTGTAATAGATACAGTCTACTCGCACTGTTCTCTTGCAGGTTTGAATTTAGGTTACTGGATTTTTAAGTGGCAGAATAAAGGTGTAATATCTGAACATGACCCCCAATTTAAGCTGCCTTTCATCACCAGCAGCCTCGCTGTTGGCACAAATTCCAGAGTCCTTTAAATTATCTGCCAGTTATTCTCTCTGTTTCTGTTTCTTTCTTCTTTTTTTAATCTTCCCAATTTTTTTTTTCTTTCCTTTCCTCTTTCATGAGATTTGAATCATTTGAACACGCCTGTGAAGTTCATATTAAACTTTTACTTGTTTATGATGATAAAAAGTCACGGCTGCTTAAACAGACCTTGTGGATCAAATTAAATGCTTTGTCTTGCGCTCGCGTAGCCAGTTGGTGGTGTATTTGTTCATTTCTGGATTGACGTATTATATCTGCACTTAAAAAAAAATCTGTTTTGTTATTGGAGCTTCTTTATAGATCGTCAGCCGCGTCTGATATTTGCCCATCTGTGCTCTTTCTCCATATCCTCTTCGGTGCCATCTTTTCTTATCCGGGCTCATGCACCAATGCTAAAATTGACAGCTTCGTATGTCCTGGGAACTTCATACAGATAAACTAAACATACATCCCTATCCTCCCCCTCAATCTCAGTGCCATGCTTCTGTAGCTGCATCTATAGAACAGCTGTCCAGCTGTCACGGCAGCCCACCAGTCAGCCGCTCTCCAAGGCAACATCTGTAGAGACTGAACACACAAGGGCAGCCTGCCGTTCCCTGCTTGTCCCCGAAGACCGTGGAAGTGTGTCAGGCCTTTTGGCTACACATTACCGCTGACCACATCAACCGTATCACTGGGTTTTGATTGAATGTCATCTGCTTCTGTGCCACTTAAATGAGCTCTGCGAGGCTTCAGACTGTTGTATTATTTTTTTCTTTGTCAGTGACTTACAGTGATCTGCCGCTGAAGCTTCCTGTTGTCACAACAGTAGTTAAAAACAAAACACGTGACTGTGCAGCCCAAAAAAAACTGAAAAGCGACTCTGCATTATTGTATCCATTAATAGTCATCTGCCTCCGCATGTATGTGTGTGTGAGTTCTTGTGCACACGTGTGCGTGCGTGTGTGTGTAAACAAAATCCCAGCGAACAAGGTGCAATGGCCTGGAACTGACGAGAACCCACTGGGAGAGTCTCTCCTTGATGTAGACCCCCCCCACTCCCGCTTCCCCTCCTCATTCTCTACCATCTTTCCCTCTTGGCATCAGAGCACGATGGCGAGGCAGGCGGGGGTGGGGGGGGACGCACAGAGCCATGTGAGTGGGGAGATGAACAGATCTGCGGTCCCCTCTGTCAGCCACAAACTAGGATCAGGGAGATCGTGTGGAACTCTCTCCTGGGATGAGCAAAGGGAAGAAGGGAGAAAACAGCTGTTAAGTGTTTTTCTCTCACTTCTTCACCAGCTCACTTGTGTTTTTCCCTACTCTGTCATTTCCTCTAAGGCTGTCATTAGCTTCTGTTACACGGGTTTTAAATAACTTTTTGAACAGTTAGGGGCATTTGATAACAGAGGTTCTGTGTATCTCTGTGTGTCTATGTGTGGTTATAGATGTGCCTTGTACGTTGTGTGATATGACCTCCAAGTATTGTTTTTTTTTTTGTTTTTGTTTTTTTTATTTAATTTTTTTTAACGGGTTTGTTGCACAGAATGTAAATAAAAGATGGACATAGTCTCTGGGTCTGAAAAGTGAGGCCAATGCAGAGTTGCTCTAACTCTACGTTCTTTCTAATGGCCAGCAGGGGGCGACTTCTTGGGGTGGAAAAAGAAGTCTGTTTGTATAAAGTCTGTGGGTAAACAAACCGACTTCTCACTTGATCTGTGACCATGATTAGCAGTTTTCCAGCTGTTTTTTGGTGTCAGTCGCTGGTTTCAAATCTTATTTATACAAGAAGATGTGAATTTTATACGTTACGGCTCCGTTATACTTAGCGTGCTTTAACGTCAAGTTTATGCTTTATGGTGGCCAGCAGTGTCCCTGGATTTTTCAGTCAGATCCACACCTTATATGTAATATCTGATTTCAAAAAAATGATATGATCAGCATTTAGGGAGTGCACAAACCAGTGGCCTTGTTCATCTTTTTTATACAGTCTATGCTTATCGTCAGAGGTCGAAAATCCTCGAGACACACAGACAATGCAAATGTACCGGTACACATTTTGAAAGTGTGCTAATTGTTCCTATAGCTCTTCTGGAGTGTTTTAGGAACTATTAAGGATTTGATTTCTTTATCATCACTCTTGGTAGCTGGGGGCCTCTCAGGCATACTGTGCCTCTCCCCACAGACAGCTGCGGAGTCATACAGTCTGTGGGCGAAGTTTGATAGATCCTGTTTACTGGAGCTGAGAGAATGCCGGGGTATCTCAAATTAAGTGTCACTTAAAGCTTGTCATTTAGTCAGCTTTCCATTTTGTTCCCCCATCTCTAGTGGCAGCACTGTGCTGCCAATTGTAACAGGGATTGAGAGGAAGACATTTGGTGATTACACATTCTGTCATGATTGAGGGGTGAAGCCAGCAACTCGATGCAAAACCAAATTCCATATGGCTGCAGTGAAATCTCTGCACCCATAGTGAGTTACTCTGAAGCAGCCCCCGTCCTGATGACAGCGAAATCGCCTGCTCATGACTTATCGTTTTATCATTTAAATTTACCCCATTGATGCTCGCTGCTGTGATTGACAGCTGGGCTTGAAAGCCACAGCTATCTCAATTGAGCTCCAGCAGCCAGTTGGTAACCGTGACAATGGTCTCTCCTCTTTCCCTTGTTTTCACACATTTTCTGCTGTCACAGAAACCTCACTGATTGCTTCTCTGCCAAGACAGCATCCTATTAATCTTTTAAATAAGGGCCGCAGCCCAGCAGTATTGTTTGTAGAAAACCAAGAGGACCTTGTGAGACCACACTGAAAAGGGAAAGGGGGCAACAGTGCTGAATCTGTCTCACTGTGGCAGGAAAGCAGAGCCTCCTTAAAACCTACAATATTAGAACTCTAATAGGTGCTGCGGAGATAGATGATCCCGAGGTCTGAATATAGATAACGCTCTCTGGACCCACCTGATAACTCTGTGGGCTCTGTTGTCTTCTGCCTCTTTCAGCTTCGCTCTCCAGGTGCATTCTGTGCTTTCATCTACATTGTGGCACTCTGAATAAAAGCCTCTGTGTTTATGGCCATTTTCTTTTTCTATGCGCTTATTGATCCTTTTCAGCATGGTTGGAATAGTCTTTATTTTTTTCAATTCTGGGCTCAAATAGCATAACAGCAGCATATTCTGAAATGGCAAACCATTGATGTATTGTGACCTAGCGAAGGTAGAATAACAGTTCAGCCCTTTGTCCCAGTGTACTTAGCTGACAATTTGTTTGAAGGAGACGCAAACATGAACGAAATTGTGGCCTCCTTGCGATGTATGTTTCTTGCCACCAAGAAAACGCTCTCTCTCACCTCTGTCTTCAAATGGCTTTCTGCACTCTGATTTCATGGACTTAGGCTTTTGTGTTTAATTAGGTGCGATTTGTGAACATCCCGAGTGATAGGAAGTCTTCTTTTTTTTTTTTTTTTTTGCACTTTCTTGTCAAGTGGATGTTAATGGAGAATTGCTGCAATGCTCTTGACACCCTCTGCTTTATAATGAGTTCCTTCCTGTGCAAAATGGCCCCATAAACCAAACCTTTCAAGGATGAGGAGCATGTGGCAGCAGTATTTTGGCTTCTCTCTCCCTCAGAAATGTTCATGCCATATGAAAGAGACTGGAATTGTGGGATCACTGTATACCTTGATTGTGTCTTTGTCTCTGCTCCAGTCATAGAAATCCAGCGAGGCAGTGCAACCTAGCTGACTAATTGACTTCCAGGTCAGAGCAACATAATAGCCAGAGTTCTGGTCAATGAAAATGGATATACTTTCCCCTGTAAAGCAAGCCACGAGTGCTTTGTTATGATCTGTGTGGTCATGCACCTGTGCATGCACGCACACATGAGCAATTCAGCATGTAGCTATTCATAGTTTTCCTCTGTGGTTCACACAGTTAACTCGGTACATCTGAAAAGCACACACACACAAAACATTAATAAATTCAGAGCACTTTAGTGTCACTATTTATATAAGCTTTAGTCTGGAACTTTGATCTTATGTGATGCTTCTGTGAGAAAATTGAGAGCTTGAACAATAAGGAATAGTTGAATAGAAGTGTTTGCTTTTTAATTGTGTGCTTTCAAAACTAGAAAGCTCTCTGACCCACTTTTGTAATACTTGACACGAACTTTAAAAGTATACACATTAGTATTTTATGGAAAAAAATGTCTTCGGGGCACTTCAATCGTTTTCTCGCCTTTCTGTCTATAAAGCATCATTGCACTGAGGTTTTTTTTTCCTGTATTTCCTTTTCTTTTTTGATCAAAAATGAGGTCTGCTTTTCTTTACGTGTGGCTGTGTTTGCACCGGGATGAGCGAGTATAAGTGCGAGTCCTTGGAATGTGTGTTAAACTGTAAGTCTGTGTTTTCTTCTGAACAGGCAAATGTGTGTGCATAGGGATGTCTTTTTGTTCTTGTTTGCAGGTTAAACACAAACACTGCTGTCCCAGATTCACACGCAATCCTCCTCCACCTGAGCCTGATCCCCGGGAACTTGGCGACTTGCACGTAGCCGCGAGCCTCCTCTCCTCTGTCCGTTACCCCAAAAGATTCTCAGTTCCTCCGGTTTCAAAGCGCTCGCATAGCTCAACTGTGTCGAAGCACGCCCCTCCTCCCTGACCCCTCCTCCTGGAGACGGCACTCTTGACCTGCTGCCCCATTGTTTCCAGCGGGGATGGATGGGGAGCCGCCTCTGCTGCCGCGATCCTTCACTCAATAGCAGCTCCATCTGTTGACTGCGTGACTCTGGGTTACAAGCGGGGATTTTGCTCCGTCTGTGAAGGGTGTGAAAAGAGCTATCTCAGGGGGGCTTCCTGAATGGAGTTTTAAAACTGCAGACGAAGGGTGTTGCGATGCCTCTCACAACCCCACCCTTCTCCCCTTCACCTCTCCACCCATCGTCAGCCCAACACAGCCAGCTGGGTGTGTGCAGGATGAGAGGCCTTCATTGTGCCTGTTCACAGGCCCCAAGGCAACAGGGTCACCTTGTCCCCAAACAAATGCTGCCCTCAGTGGGATTATTGGCACTGTTTGTCTGTGTTTCCGTGTGTGTGTGTGTGTGTGTGTGCTTGCATGTAAAGGGGGAGTAGGTATTTGAGTAAAAGAACGCGTCATCGGGAAGAGGGCAAAGGCCTTGGCTATGAGCACATTTATCTAACATCTCTGCCTTTCACATCAAGACCTATTCAGTGCAACCCGTCTGCATCAGGTTTTCAAAGGACATCACCGATAAAGAAACACTCTGGGCTGCTTTGCTGCTCTCAGTGCACTCCGTAAGCATTTAGACCAACAAAGCTGCTCATGTAATGTTCTGTTTCTCTTGTATATTCAGCTTAGAGAGACAGAATCTATTTTTTTTAAAAAAGGTTTGGAAACATGAAATGGTGCAAGAGTACTGCTTTGGGCTTTCGGGCATGGTCTGTTCTGCAGTTCATCCTCTTTAACGGAGGGTATTTGTGAACAAAAACGAAATGTGTGGCTGTTTTGACAGCTGGTTCACCTTCGGTAATTAATGGTAAAATTGCATTCTGCCAGACGTTTGTGCTGAGGTCTTCTGTCTTTCTGTGTGGGAGTTGTTATTTGGCATTTCCACTTAAGTGAAAGAGGAAATGCCCGGTGGGATCCTCTTCTTTCTCCTGAAGAAGATTCTCATTAACTTAAAAAAAAATCCTTCTGGATGTGTTTTTCTTTTTAAGTCTTTTATTACAATACAGGTCCAATCATAGTATTTGTCACATCTATGCATTCTGTAAGGTTCTTTTCTGTTGACTTGCAGTTTGGTTCAGTTAACTCTTTCTTTTGCCTCTATCACACAGGGACAAAAAAAAAAAAGTACTGAAGTACTCAAAAAGTTCTGAAGAGGCACAGCCAAGCATCTTCCCCCCTAGTCTCCTGTTCTTTCCCCTGTCACAGAGCCACAGATCAGCTTCATCACCTAGAGCCCTCAGGTAACACAGCATGTCCTTAACACACCTTTACTTCAGTTAAGATGATTAAAGCAGCACAGTCCCTCTCCTCGTGCCTTCTACGCATGTGTTACACTCCCAGACTTCCCCTCGCAGAAGACAAAGTGAGCAACAGTATCAGACTGAGAAGCGCGCGGGTGGTTCGGGCATGGAGCCCCCTCAACCAGAAGAGACGGAACTAAAGGAGGGGGGGTAGTCGAGTGGAATGAGTGGAGGTGGAAAAGTGCAGTGACAGCAGAACGAATAAATTGAAAAATTCTCTCATTGTAAATTGTCTATTGCTCGTGACAAACGATCTGATAGGCGAGCGGCCCGGGTTTCCGACGCATCCGTCCCAATAGAGCTGTGAATAACTGGTCTATCTCCACACTGCTTAGCACTGGCCCCTCACTTAATAATTCATACAGTGTGAAATATTTTCCCCAGTACAGATATGCCAAAGAGCTGCCGCTAGCATGCGGGGGCGGTGAGGAGGGTGTCCCTGTGGTGCTAATTTGGGGACTGGTGACGTGCATAGATTTCTAAGGGGGCTTTAGTTTGGAGGCGATGTCTCAGACACATTTGCTCTCCTGTATGCTCTGTCTGCTATTGGAAGGAGCCGAGCTAGAGATGTAGAGAGTGAGAGAGCGCAGATGACATTTAACTTGTGGCTGATCTGCCTGCGACGAGGAACAGAGAGGGGAAATACATTTCCATTTACGCTGACTGAACACAGTTATCAGTGACTGTGGGGACAAAGGGAGGTTGTAAACCTGCTAAGTAGTTTTTGCTGTTTGCCCTGGTGAGTGTTGTGGTCACATCTTTGGCAGCAGGTGTCTGTGGACACCTGGTTCATGTCTCCAGTTTCCTTCAAGTGACTCCCCCTGCCTCAGGCTGCTTCAGGAGCTCAGCAGCCAAGAGTATCTCTCGTGGTCCCTGACCTTATTGTGCCCTTCCCTCAGAGGTCGCGCCATCGTATTCACAGCGACAGTGAAACCAAAGCTGTAAAAGCCTCGCTCACATGCACGCTGAGATGTGTGTGCAGATGTGTGCTTGCATGCAATAGTGTCATATAGCCATGCACTTTTTGTGCAACAGTGTTTTGTGCTTTCGTCTAACTCGTTCTGCAGCTTAGCCCTGTACAAACTGGGTTTTTATGGTCCGCATTCAGGCCCTGATACCAATTATGCAAACTATTAAAAATTTAAGGAGGACAGTCTTTTATAATTTAATCCTAAAGTAATAGATTCTATTAAAAATGCATGAGAGGAGCTTTATAGATGGAGCTAGAATTAGTGTCTATCAAAGACTCCAGTCAAGGATGCAGGGGGAATGGGCAGCAGGAGTGGTGGTATTGCCTCATTATTCAAATAGGATATGATTACCATAGAGCAGGAGTCCCTCAGAGCTGAAGCAGAGCTCTCTGGCTACTGTGATCACTAACAGGAGGAGTCCAGCTCCTCGATGGAGGTCTCTGCTTTTCTGGCTAAATGAAAGCGGTTTTAGATTTCCTGTTTTAACTTTCACAAATGAAATTTGAGCTTGTTAACTCGAGCGTACTGCCACCGAAATACTTTTCATCTTACTAGGTGTCTTCACCCTGTTGATTCACTTCAGATTGTTTCTTGTCTGTACTGAAAGCATACAAAAGGTATTCAAGCATAAAAACAAGAAAGCTACAGGGTTGTAGCTCTTCTTCACTAGAGACAATGAAATCTTATGCAATGCAGTTCAGCAGCTCCACCCTTAAGTCTACTTTTACACTTTTTTGATGTAGCCCAACACCTGAGCTAGACTACATTTTAAAGTGTTCCTTATATGCTTTCAGCCCGGTTAATGTGAGGGGTGCAACATAATAGAGTCTCCAGACAAATTTATGGTAGAGCTGTTGCATTAGATTTCACAGGTGTACCTAATAAAGTTTCTGCTGAGTGTAATAAAGCTTTTATTGTTGCTTATACTCCTTTGTTTACCCTGCAGAGCCTCCTAAACAGCAAACTAAAGAAGTATCCGTTTGTGTTTTGTTTCCTTTTCTGTTTTTTTGTTACGTTTTTAAAAGAAGGAAGCCACATTTGCGGCGTTGAATTTTTCAGGGCTAAATTCCCCCTTGTTTTATAATGCGCCTCGTACTACCCCGGCAGTGCAGCGAGCTCAATCGTTTTCCTGCATCATCAGGTTTATGGAGTACAGATAGCGGTTGAATTTCACTCTGTTGTCATTGTGATTTGCTTCGATAATTACAGCCGGAGAACTGCTGCGGTTCGGATACGGTAACAGCCTCCCGAAAAAGCTCAGTGGTTATTAATGTTCTCCAAGACGTGGATTGAAAAAGCCAATAAAAATTGGAATCCTCGTGAAGCTTATATGGATTTTAAGTTCTGCCTCGGAGGTAAATTCCTCGCCTTTCTGATGTAATGGTTGCCTGTTTATGGAATAAATCCAACTGGCTTAATCGATCATCTCCGTGGAAAGGTCAAGTGGAGAAGCTGTGGTGTTTGAAGTGCTTATATCCCATGGAGGAGTGCCAGAAATGTGACACCTCCTTATGAGTGGGTGGTGCCGTGCAGATTAGTGACGGACAGGGTGGCCCAGGGGGATGATTTAGGGAGATTCAGCTCTAAATACTCTGTGTATATCAGAGAGAGAAACTATAAGCTGCCTTTCCCACAATCCCCATTTTCAACAGAAAAGCATATTATTAGATTAAAAGAGAAATTTTGAAAAAGACTAGACTGAGAGAGAGAGACACAGAGAGAGAAAAGGAAACAAGGTGGCCACAGCTGGTGCTGAAAGGTGAACAAAAGTTTGGTTTTAACCTCCTGTCCACGCTTTTTGTTTAATGCTGCTTGAAGTTACCAGTTGGTTTCATCCCTCCACAGTCTAATCTAATCTGGAGTGGGTGGCTGTGGGCAGCATCTGTGCTCCAAGTTGAAATAGGGCTTTCTCACTGCCTAATCCTCTATCCAGGGATCACTCAGTAGGGTGAAGACAATTACCAGCCTGCTTTCTCATGCTAATGGAATCTCTAACTAGATCTTACGGAAAGACGGGAAAAAATAGACGGAGGAAGAAGAGAAGCGGGGACAATGGCGCAGAAAGATGACCTAACTAAAATGGGTTTTTAGATTACCATTTAATTATTGATAGAGACCCAGTTGTAAGGCCTAAGGTCAGGATTTGGAAAGCCTTTTCCAAGAAAGGAGACAGATTGGGACTCTATTCCGGTTTGTGTTAGGTCACAAAGTTGCTGAGACGGTACTGATGTCAGCGACATATCCGCAGCTCTGTGCCATAGTCTGGCTTTCACCCTTTTTATCACATGCCTCCAGCAAGGTGTCTGGAGTGGTTTTAAATTGCATTAATATGCAGGAATTTATAGATTGCCTCCCTTGGCATTTCTGCAGGGAGGGGAAGAGAGTATTACAGTCTCCATCTGCACTAATTACTGGGTCTTGGCAGTGTTACCTGTCTCTTGTGAAGGACAAACCACGGCACCAAGCAGTAACACAGAGAGCAGAAGGAGCTCATCTGCTGGGGAGTCTTCAAGAAGAGGGATGTCTCTGGGGCCTTTTTACTCTGATATGTTTGATGTGTTGGGAGCCTTGACTACCATAAAATAAAAAAAAATCTCTGCCAGCAACATCAATAAACTAAATGACTTCGTCTAACTTCCTTCATCCAGAGCTGAGAGAGAAGAGCTAACAGGCTTTACACCTGATTGGAGCGATAGCTGCATGCTTGTGCAAACTGTTGTAGTTAAATATATCGCCTGTTAATCCTAGTGAAAACTTAAATGGGCTCTCTCCAGCGTGTCAGGAGAAGTCATGGCAGCTCAGGGAGAAATCTTAACAGATGTACTACAGTCGTGTTCTCGTTGAAGTGCAGTCCTAAAACCTGAAACAGAATGCAAGTGTTTGGTCTGCTAAATAAAATCACAGAGGAAGAAGAAGTCAGCCTGCATGAGTGCTGCTAACTCTGCCATCGGCTCATAGCACAGTACGTTATTAGGCTACTCTTGTTGAGCAAAGAGTCTAAATTTTTAAATCATTACAATCTGCAATCAGCATCTTGCCTGTGAAAACAGCACAGGGATCAGTGCTTGGCACCTCAGGTTGCTCACTTACTCCCAGGTTGCCAACTTTCTGCATCAAACCTGCTTGCAGTGCTTCCTCAGCTTCCTGTGGGTTTCTCAGGTTTCTGTATTTGTTTGTCAGCCTGTCAGAAAGACTTCTTGGATCGCTGCTGCATGAACATCTTGCTGATGTTTGTGCCATCTGTGCCTTTAGCCAGCAGGTGATTACCAACCGCAGACTCACCTCCCACTCTGTCCAATTGGATTCCCTTTGCTGGCATGGTCGGGGCCAGCTTCGAGAGGGAAAAAGATGACAACAGCTGGATGGCACACATTATGGAGTAAAAGAGAGACTGCTGAGCCTCAGCGATATAAACTGCAATACGGAGAAAATATGTGGCAAAAACTGCCTGTTTCCGTTTCCAAACTAGCTGTGAGCACTCGTGTCATCCTCTCTTTTAAAGTCTTTAATATCCAGCAGAGCAAAAATGGCTTTGTCACACTTGAGATATATCAAATGAGATCAGTGTCAACATTTCAACGGTGCACTATTTGATTGCCTTGTGGGCTTCAAAACACGCTAATGTTATGCATGACTTAGTATTGGATCTGTGACACCCTCCAGTGAAAGACAGCGGAGTTGTCCTTTGGACCATGGGAATTGGGGTCACCTTAGGCCCTGCAGAGAGAGTGATATTTGGAGTCGGAGAAGAAATCACACTGTTTGAATTTAATTATATTCCATTGATTTATTGAACACCCATTAATAAGCATACATTCTGAGGCAGGGCCGTTTTGCATGAAGGTTCTCTCTCTCGCTCGTTCCCTCTCCGTCTTGCCTCTCGCCTGCTCACTCCATTTCATCATAAATTGACATAAGCCTTTCTTTGAAGTTCAGGAGCCAAGCTGAGGAATGACAGCACAACAAACAATGAACAAAACGCAGAAAAGACAATGAACATTTGAATATTCAAGTGAGCCACTATAGGATGGTTAGAAAGGGGGGGAAAAAGAGCCCTTGTTTTATTGTTGTTGTGTTAAGCCATGAATGGACCTGTCTGGGACAATAAAGGATTGTGTCACATTGGGATAAGAAATTTTGCAACATCAACAATGCTTTACAAACAGTGTGTAATAAGGTTTATGGAGGAAAACAGAAATCCCAGCATTAAAACCAAAGAAATCGTTGTTTTTTTTCACATATTGCTGAAGTTAGCAGGGAGGGAGCTGGTTTATATTTGGACATGCTTCCTGGGTTTTGCATGGAGAAGCATTCTGTTTGTTTGTTTTGGATTGATATGCAGTTTGAATGTGTGATTAAACTTTAGTTAATTAAAGATCATCCATTTCAGTTGCCCTGTGTTTTTCAGGATCAACTTTACAGTCGGCCTCTACATTGTTCGATAATCATTTAGCTGGGTCTGTGTGTGAAAGTGGTATGAAACAACAACTGATCCTTTTGCTTTGTAAAACAATATAACAAAAAACAACAAAGGCTGAGACAATAAGCGGGGAACAGGATGTGTTTCCACTGTGGTTTGTCTGACAATCTTAAGCCACACTCTCATTGCTCAAAGTCCCCCACAGGCTTGAGCAGGAGCGCAGGGACTCTGTCATTTTGGAAGAGTACATTGGTTGAAATGAATGAGGGCAGGTTCCCGGTCGGCTATTAGCGCAAAGGACGCTTTTCTAAAGGCTAAAACGGTATTCTGTTTGTGCTGTTGTTTACACAAAATGAACAAACCCTTCAATCAACACAAACTCTTACTGTTTGATCAGTAAGAGCGGTCAGAAGTCGTTAAACTCCAATTATGCCCAAAATTACAGTTCCTGTGTAGTAAAATGTTAAATTGAATAAAATCTGTTCAAATGAAATGTATCTGATTGGTATATATTCACATTTCCCTTAATGATTTATTATTTGAATACATTAACCGTTGATTAGATATATTTCAGTTACATTTTACTCATGTTTATCGAGGCTGAAGAAACTGTCTCAGGCTCTCAGGCCTGTTGAAAAGAAAACTGTTTCGCAAGTTGGCAGACTCTGTCAAGAACAATGTCCTTAACCCCTCGGTGCTCAAGGCCCCTTCACTGTCACATGTGATGTGAAGGTCATACTCATCGTGCTTGGCTTGCTGTAACAGCTCCGCGGTGATCACTCATTCTGTAGGTGTAAAAAGAGCAGTAATGTTAAGCCTTACATGACTAATGCTTTGGTAAGTCCCACCGAAAGCTGCACAGGTAATACCTCTGAGAACTGGAGACTGATTGCTTCCTAGTACTGCGGCGCACTATACATTGTTGTCCTCACTAGCTCGGATTGGCCGTGCTTTACAATGTTTCGGATATGTGGGGACATTTTTTATTTCGAAACCTTACCAGGCAGCGGAGCATGTTATGAACTCCATGTGCAGGAACAGCTGCAGGTGCAAAGAGTGAGCCGAACTATGCGAGCTAGTCTGCTCGCGGCAACAACAAACAAATAAATAACTAAATATAAGAATTAAATTCTTGATTAGAGAAGAATTCCCACTAGAAATAAGTCTAATTATCTGCCAGTACAGATACTTTAGCAAGGTTTCTTGAAACAAGAAAAAATATGTAGGCTTCAGAAAAGTGAGATTAGTGATATAACAATTCAAGTCAATACAAAGCACTGGCATGCATCCCAAGCACTGTATTAAGTCAAATAAATGTAAGATGAATGTCAGTTATTTTATTGACGGTTACTTTCTTTTATGAGAGTGAAAATCTCTTGAAACCGGAGATTTTCTCTGTGAGGTGTAAGTGAAAAACAACACATTATAGCAAGTGATCAGGGATCAAACCGCCAACCCTACAGTTAGTGAATAAATCTCTCTACAAGAGTGTAATATACCGTGTTGCAATCAATACAATGTTACCGTCTTTAACGTGACAAGTGTGGAGTGCATTATAGCGAAGAACAAAAGTTGTGAGGGGGGATCAATACCGTCCAACACTGTAACATGAATTATTGTCAGAATTATGGTAAGAAGTCCATCTATAAAACGATGCCTTCCTTTGAGCATTTGGTCTGTTGTTGATTATATTGTTTCACATCTCATCTTTGAGTTGATGTATGTTTAAAGGCTAGTGGATCCTCTTATCCAGAAATGTTAAATATTGATGTTTTAAGATAAAACAACCTTGATGATTTTGTTAAAAAATAGAAAATAATAACGATACTGGGTAAGGTTTTTGAGGGAGCGTGTTGCCTTTTGCAAATTAATGTGCTGATGTTGACACAACACCAGTATTTCGAATACTAATGTGACTTACCAAATCAAGTGTGATTATTTGGCAATTACTATGAGGGAGGCACAAAACAAGTTCTCGCAGCTAAAAACAGTCTGAAAAGACAAATGAAGCTTGATGTGCATGCAAAATGACTAAACGGGATTTGCCAAATAAGTCAGGAAAATAGACACATTCTTAAAAAAGTCTTAATAATCTTTTACAGCCTGCTGTGTAATATTCTCAGAACAAGATCAGGAAGAATTTACAGCTTGATTATAAGATTGCTTTGTTAGATCTCATACTTATAATAATTGACATTAAACCCAGCAAATGGTAAACATTAACAACCTCTAGGCAGGTGTCTGTCAGTGCACCTTCCTAGAATAGGAGCGCAAACTGGTGGAAACACTGCCTGACAAGTCAACTTGAACCACCTTCAGATTTTACTCTCGTATTGCAGTTCATTTGGAGAAATGAGAGTATTTTTAATATGTCCACTCATAACTGGTTTAGATGCTCCTTAGTCTGTGTGGACATACATTTACTATCTTCTGAACTTCAGTCTCTTTTCCTCTTTTTTAAACACTGGAGTTTAGTTGCCACGTAACAGCTCAATGCTTCGTGAGGCTGTTATTTAGCACTAATGAAACGCAGCTCAGCACAAAGATGCAGTAGTTGGCTGTGAAGTCAATTAGTCCTCATTGCTATTATAGGCTTGACATTAGTCTAGGCATGCGTGTTTTGATTAGAGATGACAGACGACTCGCTGCTATTGGACTGCCAGACATTCCTCACCCTTCATCCCATGGGCGAAGCTATTGAAGCTGACTGGAATATGGAAAGCTAACAGCTGAGTGTTTTTGCCAAGTTGCCCTTCATCTGCAGGGAAACCTCTTATAAATATGACTGCTCGGCATACAAGGCCGTATAAGCCCCAATAACTGTGACATGCTGCATTATATATATAAGGTTCTGCTGCCAATATGTTATTCCAACACTGTATATCATGGCAATAATGCCCAAACTGTTGGCTTTTACACACAATGGCCTTTTGTTGTGCAGGTTATTTATCGCGCTGGTGTGAGGTTGTACAGAGCTGGTGGGTGAGTGCATCCAGGGGCTTGTATTGTTAGGGAATCAGTGGCTGTTGTTTGTGGAGCTGGGAGGGTTTGTTAACAATGCCTTTTTCATGTCCCAGAGTGCGTGCCTGTCGGCAAACGTCCCCTCAGAATTTTTGTTTGTGTGTGGTTTTGTTGTTGGTTTGTCTATGTGGATCAGGGTCGGCGAACATAACCCTCTCATTGTGTGCCACATCCAAACAGACCCTTTTTTTTTTTGTCGGATACATGTGAGCATTAGTGAGTGGGTGTTTGAATATACAGTATGAGTGCAAATAATTTAATGCTGGTGTGTGGAAAGTGCCGAGCCGAAAGGGGTTTACTGCCAGTCCTCCCTAATGGAGCCTTTCACTCTCCCTCCATTCATGTGACGGTATGGTGACGGAGAAGGGGGGAGCCAGGGATTAACGGGGTAGAGGCAGTGCCTTGTTAAAGAAAAAGAAAGGGTTTGAGTGTGTCGATTGGATTAACTTGTTTGGGCTTATTAAGAGGGGAGACACAGCAGCTTGTTAAAAGCACTGCATGGGGCGTCCCATAGTGAGACTGCAGGGTCACCATTCAATTAGGCTGAAGCCACGCCCCCCGCTTATTGTCGAGGCTGTCTGCCAGGCTCCCGAACCACTGCTGGGAGGGGAAATTTTCACTGCTGACGCTTAAGACGATTAACTGTAGAAGCTTGATGAGAAGTTTTCTGTAAACTGGTAACAACAGCAACATTAACTAGAGCTGGAAAATAGTTTATTTTTTCCCGCTAACACTGGCAAAACATGAAATCAGCTTCTCGCAGATAGCGGTGCTGATGTTGTATCATACTACAAACCTTTATTTTGCAACACACTGAATACAAGAAAATTAAATAAGATACATCCAAGAATATAAATTTACTGTTTCAGTATTTCTTAGTAAAACAATGATCATAATAATAATAACCCGGTGGGAATAAAGTATTAAAATGAGAACAAAAAATTATGATAAATAAGCTTCTGTATATGGCTATCACTTACGACTTCACCTGTTTCTTCGGGGAAGGAAGGAAGCAGTTTCACTCTACACAGGTGAAGTGAAATAATAGAAGCAGAGTTGACAACAAGAAGTTATGTTGCTGTAAGTGCAATAAAAGCTTCCCAGCAAGTGTTACACTGAACGTAAGTGAGTGAGAGCGAGTGCGCTGCAGCTGAAGCGTAGTGTAGTAAACACGGGACAAAATAGAACTCGAGTGATTGATTGGAGCCATTATGGCCGTAACCAGTGCAGCTTTTTGTCAGAATCGGGCTGATATCCAATCAATACATTGTTAATTATTCCAATCAATTGTTACAAGAAAGCGGTTACAGTTATAGGAGCCACGGACTAGTTTAGTTGGTTTTGGATATGGCAGTCAAACCTGTTAATCACCCCAACAGCCAGATGTTAGCTTTCAGTCTTGATACGCGTGCCCTGTATTAATACAGAATGTTGCTACTGGAGATGCAGACTGGCTTATATGAGTGTAAATCCTGTGATACTGATAAACTTTTCATACAGCAGTAAATAAGAGTTTACACATGATAAATGCTGTTTAAACACAAACAGCTGCAGAAGTGCGGTTCACATTTAATGCAAACGTATTTTAAACCAGCACCCATCTGATTACACAGTAAGCCAACAGTTCAGGTTGGACATGCATTTAATTTGGATAGTTTTTGCCGCTTGAGATATATTTTTAGAGCCATAAGTACCCAGCCCTGAGGCTACTTTAACTTTAATGTATTTATATTTCTAACCAGATCAGCATTTTTGCACCAGCAAAGAAATAACCTTTGTTCATAAATAAACTCCTGAAAAAATGAACACTGCATGCCACCGGCACATAGAGCCAGCATGATAAGCACATTGCTGATCTTGATTTCTGATGGTACAGAAATCAAGGTCAGCAACACCTGATGTACCGTGTTAAAATAACCGCTGGTAGTCAAGACTGATGAAAAGCGTAATGTGACAGCAGCGTGATGAATCAGACGAGGACTCAAATCAAACTGCACATGTGGTCTCCAACATCGTTTCTCTACTTCAGACTAAAACACAGTCTGAGAGTTTTTAAATTAAAATAAAATCTCTGTTTTCAGTGCCCCCCCAAAAAAAGGTAAAGTAGTTTGGATGTTAGGCAAAAAGCCGCAAAAGTTTTACATTTTAATTTTAAGATGAAAACCTGTTAGCACGGACATGTCCTGGGTATCAGCTGCCTCACTCTCTCTTTCACCTGGAACATGTATACCTCAAAAAACACACGCACACACCGTTCATTCATCCATGACCACCCTGTTACACCCCGCACTTGGCAGGATGCTTATCTGAGCAGACAGCTTTGGGCGCAGGGAGCCATCTCTTCTGATCTCCTCTGCAGTTTAAGAACCTTTTAACTAAGAAATAGCCCTCTGCCAAGCCCACCGCCTCTTGATTCCGGCTTATTCCCTCATCTCATGGGACTGATCTTCCGCCCCCATTGCAAACCCTGCAGCAGCGTTAGCAGAACGAGAAAGAGCCGATAGACATCCTGGCTTTTGAGATATCCCTGCACTGGTGTAATAGGAGACCTGTGAGTGGATTTGATGAGTGAGTGAAGTG